>NC_087062.1:71997687-72066030 GCF_963678635.1 Symsagittifera roscoffensis | reverse complement strand
CGGGCAAAACTAACCTAATATTTTTCCAATTTACCCTTGTCACCTCAAATATCAAAAGAAGCGACCGTTTTAGATTAATACCGCTTTAAGTTGCCCAGACCACATTAAGTGACAAAAATTTGTGTCCATGTGTGTTGGTTTTTTTTAAACTTTTTTTCTTTGCAAAATCAGGTACCGCTTGCTCGTCATCCGGGTAAAGTGATATATCAGATTAATCAATCAGCTTTGAAACTTTTGGATTTTCGACAAACTTAGAAGGTGGAAAGCTTGAGAGTATGGAAAAGCCTTAAATTATGGAAGGCTATTAAAAACCAAGATTCAACTAGCGCTCCCGGAAGCAAAATAAAAAAAAATGTTTCACTTTTTTTTTATCCCATTTTGCGAAGATTCTCTAGTCAACTATAGTTGGATCTCATCGTCTAATATTTTCGTCATTAAATTTTTCACTGCACTTGTTTTGTTTCAAAAGAACTTTGTTTTATACTTATCTTCTTTTTGATTTTGAAGGCTGAAAAGGCCAAGGAAGTTAGCCATTAGACTTTTTTGATTTTCGAAAAACTGGTGAAATTTTGTTCTATGATCCATTTTTGTCGGTTTTTTTTAAATTTTTTAAATCTGATGCTACAGCGTGTTATGAAATTTTAGGTTACATAGTTCGTTTGGCTGGATTCTGGATAGCGGGAAGTTTTTTTCGCTTTACTAATTTTCTCGAGATTTTTCTAGATTTTTGCTGTTTTCTATTTTTTTTCTGTTGAAAATTTTTGCTATTTTGGCTTACTTTGCTTCCAATCACACCAGTTCCTGATATAATTAGTTTTTAGTGTTCGTAAGTGAAGCGAAGTTCCGCTTCAACTCTGTCTGAAATAGGCGTGCTGAACATATGAGCTATTCTGGACTCATTTGTTCGTCATGCTTTACATCGTAATTTCACGCATTTAGCCATGCAATAGCTGGCAAAAATTTGTGATAAAATGAAAAATTCGCAATATGAGGAAAATGAGAATAGACTCAAGTTTGCATGGTTTTTTTTTTGTGACAGTACAACCATTTGCTGTGTGTCTGTCTTGTCTTATGCAAATTGTAGCGTCCTTAAAAATCCTGTTGCATACTTGAAGATTCTCTTATTGAAGTTAAACGTTATCAAGATTATACTCTAAGCATAACAGTCTAAGAGCAGAACGTATCATTTAGTTTCACCCAAAGAACGGAAGCCCTAGTTGAAGAAAAAAGTCTTTGGATTTCATCGGTAAGTTTTTATTCAAAATATTTCAGTGGATAATCTGTTTCAGAAATGCAATACCAAAAGGTTAATGGATATCAAGGTTTTACAATAATTTTTTGGCTAACAACGTTAAAATTTTTAGATAAAAGCTCAGAAGTCATTTCAACCAAAAAAAAAGCAGGTTTGCAAATGAACATTTTTGTTTTGAAAATATTAACGGGTTAAACATTATCGAAAATAGTTGCGATGAAAATAAGGAGACCTGAGCTTTCAACTCAGTCTAATGAATCGATCTCTTTTCCGTTTACTTAGCTGAAAAGACTCAGCTCACTGCCAGTTGCTTAGAGGTGGAAAAGTTTTGGTCTAGTGCAACATTGACTATTTTTTTGCTACATTGACTAAAAAACGCTTTTATGTTCATAGTTTCATTCAAGTGCAACAAAAATTTGGATGGTAATCGAATGTTTTGAAGGTTTTGTTGACTTTTTCAAGACATTTTATTTTCACAATTGATTTTGTAGCGTATATGACCATCCTGTAAGCATCTCTTGTTTCTTATGACCTGTTCAGCAGTGTAACAGATCAGTTTTATTGTTTCTCTTGATAGAAATCGAGTTCAACCTTTCGAAATCCATCCCTGGTAAGTTAATCTTAAAGTGCATGATTCCTTTTTGATCGCTTTTTTAAAAGAAAATTAAGCCTTTTGTTTTTCTAACGACTCGTATCTGTACTGTAATTTTATGAGTGATTTTTTTTAGTTTTGGGATTGAATTAAGAAGAAAAATATCCATCTATCCGTCCAACCTGTATCGTTTTGCCTCCACTCCTTTTTTTCCGGTATCTGCGTTCCCTATTTTTTTTATCACGGTTTGTGACCGGAGAATAGAAATCGAAAACAAAAGTATTTATTTTCAAATACCTTTTCTGAGCATTGTCATTGTTTGAATTTATACCGCTATTGAATTTCCAAGCTGTATTTGTTAAATTTGGTCTACGCACAAAAACTCTTCTGCTTTTTTTAAAAAAAAAACAATTTTTGGTTCTTTCTTCTCTAATCCAATATTGATTCGGCTGCTTGCCTCTATAAGAAAGAACTAAATATGCGTGTTTTCCAACCGGAATGTTTGGTTAATATTTTTAGACCACGTGCTTATGCAAAGTGTTCCTGATTTACCTCGTTTCGCTTTAGCACCGTTTTGACTTGTACTCTTTTTATCTTTGGTATACCTGCCGCCTGTTTTTACTCACACCGGTGGTAAGTTTGCATTTATTCTCCTCTATTTCAAACTAAGTTCAATGTCTGTTATTGCCAGCAAGTTTGCCGATTAAAAATACTAACTGCGAACTGCAGTTATTGCATATGTTATCAAATTCTTACGTTTTTTTTTTCATTCCTGCGTCATAGTGGTATTTTTTGAATATAACTGGAAGGGATCATCGAATTCGCAGTGTGATAAAAGGTAATGATGTGTGACTTCATTGTCCTGAAAATGCTTCAATCACATTCCTACGTTAAACTCAATTCATCCTGCTGGCTTTTCTCAGCCTTCGTAATGATTTGTTGTGCGGCTGAAAACTGAAAAAAGTCAATTGACGACAAATGAACCTTTAGATCTGTTTAATTTGCTCAATCGGCGAGACAAATACGTATGAAGGGCAATTAGACTAGCCCCAAAAGGCGGTACATTGCCGTCCTTATTTCACAATAGCGTCTACTTAGTGTTTTCAAGTTGTCACTGAGCACAGTCACTGCGCAGACAGGAAGGTAAGTTGACTTGGTGTTTTTTTATAATTAAAATATTGAGTTGCGTTTTTGTTTCCGACCACTCACAGAGTGGCAAGAAGCATTTTGTTGGGCTGGCTTTGCGCGGCATTAGGTATATCCAACAAAGATTTTAAGAATCTCATATTCAAGCACTTTAATTTTGATTCAGCTCTCAAAAAAATCTTTCTATTGCAAAATGTTTTCTCTCCGAAACCCGACTGTTGTTCTCAGTAATTTACGAGGAGATTGGTGAGTAAATGAGAAACCTTGTCGATCAAAAAGAAATTACTAATAATTTTACATCACTACACCATTTATGACCTAATTCTTAACATTTAATTTCAATTCCCTACCGAAGATAAGTTAAGATAAAAATGTTTTGTTCTGGGTATTATGTTCTTGTTTCTCAGTAAACGAATATCCTTGCTTAAAATTTTTGCGGTTATTTTTGCAAAATAAGTTAGTGTGCAAAATATGTTAGTTGATGCTGCTTGTTGTTCCTGTCACTCTCTAAGAGTGGAAGGGAACTATGGCCAAGGGAAGGAGTAGTTTTGAAATGTAATAATTCAGGTACCCCAAACCAAGATCGTATATTATTGTAAATAGTAATACAGCGTAATCAGCCGCCGCAATCAGATTCGAAAAAGGTTGGAAAAATCCGCGGTGTCGAGAAAAATTGAATTAAATTCTGGTTTTCAGAATAATTCACTGCAGTGAGTCGGATATACGTCACTGTATTTCACGCCAAAGCTTATCCTATAGCTGCTTTTAGCTATTATTTCTTATTTTTGAAGCCAAAATTCGTTTTTTTTCTGCAACTAAAAAAAGGCCGGTATTTGTCAAAAAAAGGTTTTCTTTCTTGACTCATTTTAATCAGCTCCGCTCAAGTTTTTTTTATCTGTCGGGCCATCGTTTGTCAGCTTGTTTTTTGTTTCTGCTTATTTTCCAAAGCAACGATTTTTTGTTTTAAACAGCTTCTTAATTGAGATTGGTTAAGTGACTTTTCAAATTTACAAACTCTGATTTTGAATAAGTAACTTTTGATTTATTTTGCTTAAATGGCTTAGGGTCATTTTTAGCTGCTTAGTCATAATATATGGCGTCTTTTGAGATCAGAAATAGGTTTTCATGCTTTTGAACGATCCAGGGAGGAGAATGGGCGTCTACACTTACTCCGAGTTTCACTTATTTGTTCAAAATTTTTAATGACTATAAATAAAGTTTTTTTTATTTATTTTCTTTTCGCCTCAGCAATGGCGTCTACGCAAGAATTGTCGGCTAGTTACCGCTTGGCAAATGATACTGAGTACCTATTTAACTCCGTTGATTGTTTTTTTTTTATTATTTGTCGAGACCAACGTAAGACATTTTTGTAGATGGGTTTTCTTTTTTTTTCAATTTTTTTTTTGAGTGGGTTCTATCTCATTTTCTACTAGCTTGTGTGCAATGCTAGCGTGCAATGCTATGCTTAGGTTGTATCGCAAGTTTTGCGCATCTCCGCTTCGTCTTTGTGTTAATTTTGAATTTCATTTATCAATTTTGTCTTATCTTCGTGCGGGCAAAGCTTGCTAAACCACATCACATCTCGCCTTAATCAACTGAAAAATTAGATCAAATAGCAAGTGTTTTTTTTGCTTTTCAAACTCAACACGAGAAATCGGCTACGTCAAATTAAAAACATTTGAGGATTTGTAGCGATTTTAGTGTTCAATGCTCCGCTGGTATTTGAAAGCGTTGATGTATGTATCTTTATGCTCTAATCACACCATCGTTTCTATAGATAATCTCCACTTGTGCTCATACAACTGTTGCATGCACCATCAAATTTGTTCTGGTAGAGAGATTTTCCCCCTCTCCGAGTGAGCACTAATATGCTGACTAGTGTGTATAAATGTATAGCCATTATTTCAGATTATAGTCTAATTTTCCCTCCTGTGCGATTACGCAATTTGAACTGTGAAAGCGAGAAAAGGGCGCTTAAAAAATGCTTTGCGTTTGTTTTTTTCACAAACGGCAATTTAGTTTATTATTTCATTATGGTTGCTCGGATTTATTTTAGTTCTTCTAACTTTAGCTCCTCTAAGCGCGGCGATATGTAGCTTGAAATAAATTGCGCAGTTTAACTATTTCATTTTGAAAGCTTCATTAATAAATCATTATTCGTTTCACCTTTAAAAAAAACTAATTTTTTTTCATAATTTTGGGTACCAACAAAAAGATCACTGGTATAAGCAGACAAAAAGAATAAATTTCAAACTGAATATTTAAAACTAAAAATGAATCATGAAAATAATAATTGCGCAATACTTGGATTCGTCCATTATTTTGCCGATTTTTTCCCTAAGGGATAAATTGTTTAAAATTAACTTGTTCCCTGGCAAGGAAGTTAGTGAAGTATTAGGACTGGTTGGTAAAATCAGTCAGCCGGACATAAGTCAATTTTCTAATTATTCCTCCAAGTCACAGGGGATAAAGGAAGACGGAAATATGGAAGTTAAAGTTAATGCCATTGTAGATGTTGCGTAAGGTAGATAGAAGTTCAAATCGGTTTTGGTCTGTGGCGATGGGCATTAACAAGAATACTCACGTCTCAGACGTCCCGACTTAATTTGCTCTGTGCTTTATGGACTGTCAATTTTGAAAATTTATTCCTGTCGCAATAATAATTTGATTGGAGGGTTCTGAACTTCCTCGAAAAATCAATTATCAAGTGCTGGGAATCAGACGTCGCCATTTTTCTTAAGGTTTTTCTGAATGCCGAGAAAAAAAAATTTCTTTAAAATTTAAGAAATCGGATCGAAACAATTGTAATATGATCAATCACCAACTCTATCGTACGTTTGTTTGTGGTACCTGATTTAGCGTGTAAAAACACCGTAGGCCAAATTTCTTGGCGAACCTCGGTCGGATAAAAGTGAAACTTGCACAATTGTTTGTTTCGAGGCGAGTTTTGAAAACACTGTTTTAAAGTGCTACATTAAATTTAAGTTAATTAATTTTGGCATAAATTTCTTAAAATTTAAGTAAAAACGTGCCAAAATTCCGTTTTGGTTTTTAAATGGCTTGCTAAAAAATTGCAGTGTTTCGGCACGAGTTAAGCCTCAAAATAGAATATTTTAATGTCTAAAGAGCTTTTACGAAATTTTTACGGTTGGTCGCTCAAAAATGAATGTTTTCAAGTCGAAAATGGTATCAAAGATGGGGGGGGGTCTTTTGGTGTCGTGTTGGTCAAATCCCCGAGGTGAGAGCGTTTCTCGAATCTCAATCTTCTGCAACTGGAAAACACGACGCGATGAATTATCCTGCTATTTAGATATATAATACCCTGAAGCAGTGTATTCAATTTTAACTAATAATCTGTTGTACTGCGCGGCGTGACAGATAGTGATGCACCTCCCTCAGTTCCGGGTCAAGTTTTCCAAAGAGCTCCTCCCTTTACGACAAAATACTGGCGCCCAGATATGTTTGTAAGATTACTCATTCTGAAAAGGTGCAACACTTGTTTTGAATTTTCTCAAAAATTTTACTAAAGAATAGAAATAGAGCTTTTCTAGGGTTCCGAGAGAGTTCAGAAAGTCAATATGAATTGCTCAAAAAAGTGGCACATTTTGTTCGAAACGCTTAGGGTTTCGAGATTTGTTTTGTCAAATCAATATTACCAAAAGTGATTGTTTCAAGATAATGCTTTCTCTCCGCTTGTCTCCTTAATCGGTCTATCTATCCATTAAATACTATCTCGACGCACGAAGCGGGTGTGGCTAAATCAACTTTTATTTAAGGGGAGGAGACTTTTTTGTTATTTTTGGACTAATCTTATGATTGAAGCCCTATTTGTTTGCAAACCTTGTGATAGTCCCTCCTTTTTACTACTGCTTCATCTGGTAAGAGTTTTTGCGTCAAATTGGAATCTAGCCGTTTGTTATTTCGCGGCTTTATAAATTTGAATAGATGATCAAATCTAATATCCATTGCATGTTAATTGTGGGCTCCTATGTAGCCCAACAAAGTTTAAAAAGGGTGTAGTCTCCCAAATTTTGAATAATGCACCATTTGTTTAAACCAAATTTGAAAAGCGTGCAGTCTACCAGATTTTGAATAGACATACAATTTTCTTAGAAGACAAATGTCCCGCGTTATGAAATTTCAACAGAAATTTGAATCCCAGACAAAATTTTCCGCAATTATTCTTGTTTCTTCAATCTTGTGATCTTTGAAGCTCCGATAGTTTGCGTTTGTTTGATCGTTCTGTTATTAATTTCTGTGTATCAAATAACCATAGTAATGTCTAAGCGAGACACAAGTTCCAAGAAACAATTTGAGTTTTAACATTTGGCTGAGCGGTGAAATCCTTCCTGCTTGACTCTGTTAACGCGTCTGATTGGCTGAATAGATTGTGATCTTTGCTACAGATTCTGCTTTTATGTCTCTTGGGTGGAAAGAATTATTTGACGTGGAAGCTCATCTGCATCAACTCCTCTAATCTTGAGTGCTGTTCTGAGTTTTCGTTTCTCAATGTTAGCTGGATCGGTAAATTACCTTTGATCAGTTATAATAGTGACCAGTTATAATAGTGATTCATGATTTTGAGGTCTCAGTCAAATTTTTCTGTTTGAGTTATGCACCCATCTTGAACTAGGATTTCTTTGTTTTTAATTGTCCAGAAGGTTTCCAGTTTTGTTACGAGCTCGAGAGCAATAATATTTACGATAGAATTACTCATGGATACCTTTGGCATAACCATCAATCGTGCAATCATTGTTTAGGCACGAGTAAATGGTTTGAGTCCTCTTTTAGTTTTATCCCTAAAATGTTACTCAAAGAAAATCATCCTGATCTAATTGCAAAGTTGCGTGCCCTTGTCGAACTAACCTCTCTTATTGAAAATTTTATCCAAAAAAAATGCGGTTGTTATCTAGTGTTACAATTATCTGGACAATTTTGTCTGGGAACCAAATGTCTCGTCGGGGAAATAAATGTTACACGTGCATTTAAGACACATTTTTCCAGACTCGGTCTCAGCGAGGGCTTGGAAATTTGAAACAGTTTCCCGGATACTAAATTTAGTGTTTTTTTTTGGAACAGGTTGATGTGGAACGGATTTTCAGACAATCTCAGCTGAAAAACAAATGTACAGTAAAAAAGTGTTTATACTATTTTCCATTCATTTGAATTTTAACATCGCATCGCAAGGATAGTTTTGATTTCAAGCTTTTTCGGATTAAAAGAAATGAGGCAGAAAAAAATGTTGTATAGATTGGAAATACTTGCTTCGGTTTGAAAGAAGAACATAACTAACTTGTCATTGGCACAACGGCACGAGGATAGAATGAGGCTGGCTTTGACATCCCTAACGATCCGTTCCCTTTCTCTTTCTACTGGGGTTCCCTACTCTCCTGATTATCTGGTTAAAATTCCAGTCCCGTCTTGACCGCCCGCTTGTCACACTTACCAAGCGCTATCGCCAACTCAACTCAAGACCAACTGACCATTTCAGCCCACCAACCGACCGACTGCCGGCGGCGAAATTTAAATATATCAAGACTTAACACGCTATATCCTATTTGGTGAGATATGCAGGGCACAACTGAAATTAAAATTATCTGTTCGAATCCGGAGAATTAGAAAATGTTCGCTGGTGCGTGCTTTGTTACTGTTCTCCCGTTTACGCTTCCCTTATTTTCCCACCGCCTTTTTTGTGACACTTTTTAGGCTCGTGTGATGAAAACATTATTGTTCATGTCTCATTTTCCCACTTTTCTAAAATTGAGCTGCTATTTTACTTTGCACTCCAACTTTGAGGGCATTTCTTTTTTTCTATTGTATTTGCATCTGAAGTTTTTTTTGTCTCTAAGGGCTGTTGAAAGGCTTAACTAATCTAAACGTGTTGCTTTTTTCTTCAGTTGTTTTTGGCTATTATTTGATTTTCAGAGACTCAAGTAACTGTATTTAATAATGTGCCCTGCTCGAGCTTTTTGTGAAATTAATCCTGAATAAATAAAAAGTTTGCTTTATTTTTTTTGCAATGAGCATTTAACCCTTACGATTCGATATCTTCTTCCAAATTTTGCACGTTTATAAATTACAAATAAATTACCCTTATAATTTTTGTTGCGTCCATTAGCTTTTCCTTCGAACGTTTTCCTAGTAATAGTATAATTACAAATTTTTCTGTCATTGTATATTATTTACTACTGTTTCATGTAATGATTCAATTAATTGAAAACTAGACAGTCTGAAAACAGTTTTGTATTCAATAATGGTTTCGTTGACTGAACCTCTTTCAAATTGGTTAGTATTTTTTGCTTGTCAATTTTCAAATTTTTCAGTACCATAAATTCCAAATCAGTTGCGACATTTACCCCAATTTTTTAATTGGTTGGCAGCTAGCCAATCGATTGATATTAATTATAATTTGGCGATGCCGTGAGTTTGGCATGTGTTGCTTTATAAACAGTTAAAAATCTGGGGATTAACATAATTTTCTCTCTGCAAAATTTTTGCAAACTTTTTCCCTTATTTTTCGTTAATCAAATATAAATTCGATTGTTAAGTAATTTAGTTGTAAATGTTTTTGAACTAAAATCATCTAATTTTATATAGAGCCGGATAATTTGGCAGTAATCAGGTGATGATCTAAGATTTTCTCGAGGAGCGGATTTTCAAAAAAGTTCGGATTTTTTAGAAAAATTTTTTGAAAAGATTGCCACAGATGCATTTTGACTAGGCTTTTTCAAATGCTTCTTATGAAGGTTTTGATAGAAAAACTCCGTTTTTTGGCTCGATATCTCATTCAATTTGGTTATGCTAAGACGCAGAGGATCCCCTAGAAAATTTTCATGAACGGTTAACCAAAAATGGGTGTCGTAAAATAATTTCGAAAGTTTTACATCAGTAAAATAAATAAATAAATGAGTGGTCGAGCACGAATTATTTTTGGACGCCCAGAAAAAGCAAGTATGAAAACTGGGTCCGCAATTTTTGTGAACTATTTTTTGAAGGCTTAAGGCATAGATTTTTTTTCTGCAGAGACCCATCTAAAATTAAAGGACGCAACTAGTTTACTTTACCTAACAACTTACTTCTTAACTCTTTTTTCATTTTTCTTTTTTATTATCAAGTCTTTTTTCTTTTTTGTTATTTAGTCTCAAAGTTGCATCACAAAAGAAAAAGAAACTGCTTATAAGTGACATAAGTGTTTAAAAGCACAATTTTTGTTTAAATATGAAAATTGCTCCAATTATATAGCAAAAAAATTAAATTGTTATTGTCCAAATGTTAAGTACCTTAAATATCAAATGAAATTCGGAATGCGCAATGAAGCATTGTTTAACTGAACGCGACGTTTTCATTTTGTCGAGCGTAATGTTAACGAAAGATTCTAAGCCAGCGTTTAAGAGAAGGCCAAGATAGATCTATATTTCGAAGTTTCATCGCTTCAATAACTCGCTTGAATCCAAGCTATGAAAACAGTTTCTAAATAAATCAAAAGTTTCATCCTTTTGATAGCTTGCTCAGAAAAACTTGAAATTTTTGCAAACTAATTCATACTATGAAAAAACTGAAATTTTTCGAAATCTCATCGCTTGAACATCTTGCTTCGAACAAGTTAAACTTTTCGCTAACTGATTCACTTGATGAATTTACAGGAAATGCAAAATTACTTGTAAAGTTTTTTGATTTGAATAATTTGCGTATAAAATTTTACTTGCTTGTCTGGTTTGCCTGCAAAAATTGAAAAAGCCTGCCTAGAAAAAACTCTTGCCGATTTGTTCTATGATTTCATCCGAATTATTTCAAGGTTTCATTGTTTGAATAGAGTGCTGAGATTAAATAATTTATAAATGACCGGAGATCATCGTTTCACTTGCTCCGAAAAACAAATTGTCTATATGAGCGAATCGATTGCAATACGATTTTCAAATCTCCAAGTTTCATTGATTGAGTAATTTTCCATGTTTCATAGCTTGCTGAGGGTAGCTTCAACTTATTGCGAATCGGTTCACAAAGAGTCAACTTGAGTTATTTGACCCAGATTTTCATCAGTTGAATGGCTTTCTGAGAAAATCAACTTCCTGCGAATCGATCCAGCGTATCAAATGGGTATCAAAACATAAAAATTTTAAAACCTTAGTCAGTTGAACGGTTTGCTCAGAAAAAAATTGATATTTGGATCAAGCTGAAGTACCATGAAAATTTTTAATATTGCATAGCTTGAATTGTAAGCCGACATGGGAAACTTAAAAAATCGCAAACTGTTTTACGATGTAGGTTGAATCAAATTGTTCAAGTGTCACTTTCTGAAGAATTTGCCGCTTGCCCAATACAGTCTGCTTTTTGCGCACCGAACGTTTCTTGGAGACAGGCTTGCCAGCATTTTTTCAAACTGCTCGGTTTATTAAGTGCGTGAAAATTTCAGCTTAGTCTAATCTTTCGTTAAAAGCACGTCACCAGAAATTACTCATTTGATTGAACTAATTGTGAAAAGTTTTGATCGACTCATGCGAAAAAGAATCATGTTGGAAAAATCTGAAATGATTGAAGGTTAATTTGAATTACTTTTTTTCAGCAAGATTTTTTTTAGCAGACCGAGTTTTTGAACGAATTGTGAAAAGTTTTGATCGACTCATGCGAAAAAGAATCATGGTAGAAAAATCTGAAATTATTGAAGGTTAATTTGAATGACTTTTTTTCAGCAAGATTTTTTTAGCAGACCGAGTTTTTAGCCGGATCAAAGCAATTCACAAGTCAGAACGCTAACTTCAACTGCAGCATTGGCAACTAGCTAGCCCTGGTTACTTTTTGGTTACATTTCGAACGAGTTGTTGCAGCTTACTCAGATTTCATTTAAAAAAAATAATGAAAAATCCTCGGCGCACGCCAAATCCTCTATGAGCGCAATAAAAAAGCCCTTTTATCTGGGAAATTGGCTTAAAAAAGCCAGGGTTAAGCTTATCTAAGTTAGCTTCAATAGTTTGCAAACCTTAAGTTCGCGAAATAATAAAATTATTAGGCTATCCAAAAAATTTCGGTAACTGCGAATTTTTTTCTGGCGTAATATTTACCGCAAAGTAAAATGTAAGTTTCACGAGCCTACTAGTTGGCCTATTTAGAGAAATTCAATCTCACTCTAATTGCCCTTTTATGTCTATCAATGAGTTATGCGTCAGTTGTATCCTGTTGATCGATAAAAGACCCAGTTTCCTTTTTCGCAGCTTAAGACCAGTTGATTTTCTTTACATTTCGAGCTTTAGCGACCGTTATGTAATAGTACGACTATTCTTTTCAACCTTTGTCGCAAATATTGGTACAACTTTTGTTGACACCTTTACGGCTTTTCAATTATTTTTTTTGTTTTTTTTCGACTCTATTTTTTTGAGACGCTTTGGATTTTTTTTCACTTTTTGTAAAAATGTTAGCCCAATGTCTGCAGCCTTCGAAATAGTCTGTGTGACGAAAAGGGGTGAAATTTGACCCATATTTTTGGATTTTTCTTCTATAACTAACTTCTCAAATCTGAGATTTTGGTCTCAATAGATACAACTGGCTGTGAAAGTTCCCCTCTACTTATTTTATTTGGGAAACGTCTTAAGTTTTGGGCAAAGTCAAATTTTTTAAATTACGCATTGCATAACGCATGAGTATACGAAATTTTAAAAAAGTTAAATCTTTTGAATCCAAGTTTTCGGATTTTGGAGGATCATTTTTGAGTAAAGTGTGACGGGTCTTCATAACCAATTTTTTTGACACAAAAAGGTATGGTTCTCGAAAACGTCAGTTCTTTTGTTACTGTTCTTTGAAAGTTTGACTTTTCGAAAATTACCCTGCCAATTTTCAGGTTAAGTTTTCTATCGATAACGGCAGTTTCGGAATTTTCTCTGCTTAAGCGGTCCTGGCATACTTTTTGCAGAAAAAAGTGATGGATTTCGGAAAGTCTTTTTTTTGAACTTTGACCGTTCTTTAGAAATTTTTTGACTTTTCTTCAAAACTACCGTATCAAATCTGAGATGAAGGTTTAATAGAAAGAACCGCCGGTTGCTAAATTTTATCCTGGAGAAGCGGCCGGCGAGTTCTTAATTTTTTGTATTAAAAATATTATGCCCCTTGGAAAATTCCAATATCTCACTCAGTATCTCCAAATTTTCACTCTTCTCACTTATTTTAAAGAGTAAAAAACTAAAGTTTTGGGCAATGTCCAATTTTTGATATTACACATTTCCTCCCGCATCAGTATAAGAAGAAAATATCAATTTTCTATCAGCTTTTGCTGGACCCTAAATATCTCTTATCGAGACATACGAAATTTTTAGGTCACCTAGTTTTTTTTCAACAATTTTTTTTTCGTTTTTTTTTCATGTCTGTTGTATCGCAAGTGGTGCAAATCTCCGCTTCGTCTCTGTGTACTCAATTAGGAGTGTTGAGTGCATCGAAACTAGAGTGAGCTCCAAGCGATTGCTGCATTATATGTAAGTTTAAGAAAATTGGTCATTTACACTAGCGATCAGCTTACTGTATTATTACCAACCATCTTTTTTTCTAACCTAACTCGCAAATAAAAGTGTTTACTTTGTAAATTTCTCTGTAACATTAGAAATTGCATAGCATCTGTTCTGTGCTTTATTTGTGGCTAGTGTTTGGTACCTATTAAGCGTCCGTGGCTGAGTGGTTAGTGGACCCTTAATCTTTAGGTTTCAGGTCCGAAATTCAGACCTAGTAGACCTAGCCGATTTTTTTTTACTAATTCGAGGCTTATTTATACTTTTTTCTTTTGCACTTTATAGAGCTGCTTTTTGTCGTGTTCTCGCTAGTGTTTGCGAAGCAAAGCTTCGCATCTGTGTTAAATTGATATGATACACTTGGTCTCATTAGGTTGACACTTATAATAAACAGCCCTTTTGTCCCCACCAAGCTGTGTAAAATGAAATGGACGCATTTAACCTTCATTTGACGTAATTTAATGAGAAAGAATTTAGTTCAAAAATATTTAGACACATTTTTTTGAATTTCTGTCAAAACGAAGGGTAGTTTAAATGAAGGCTGTCAAATTTGGCCTAGTGTAACCAGATTTGTCTCACATTTACCACATTATCATCGCGACTTATTGGGCCAATTAGCTTAGAGACCGCTTTTAGGTCAAATTTCTGCATCTTCTTTCTAATCTTCATCTCATCTAGCCTTTTCCCTAGTCTTTTTTCTGCTCCGATGGTGCCCTATTCATCTATTTGTTGAGCACACCGCCAGCATATTTCACAACTCTTGAGTTTTCCACCTTTTCTCGCCTATACTCACTAAGATAATAAATCTATTCCTCAACACGGTCCTTAACTATTTGAGATAATACCACTGAAGAGATGTGGTTATACTTTTTAAGTGGCTCAGTTCAGAGTTGTTAAAATCGTTTACCTCCGAATATGTTAGCAATTCAAATTGCGTTTCAAATCTTCTTTTTTATTTTAGGCTACTATCTGCAAACCATAGTGCCCAAACCGGCGCCCAATACTAATGTAACAGCTTGATAAGGACTTGGGAAGCATTGCACAACTTACAGGTGAAGACTGACTGTAGTAATGGCTTTATCCATGCAATCTGGGAATTGACGCGGTTGCGAGAAAGGCAGTGGCTCTTTCTAGTCTAGTGTAATAATACTAGTAGCTGAATTTGAGCGTGAACGGAGGCGGAGCAAGGACAAGACATCGTACAAAAACAGCAGCAGCAGCAATAGCAGCGTAGATGTTAAATTTGTAGCCTGATTACTTTGAAATTCGATTAGGCCGTAAAAAGTTTACGGATTTAATTAAATTTACAACGAGCCACCAAGTTGATTTTGGCCCAAAATTGTGAGCGCCGACTTAGCGTTTATCCTTTTTTGCCATTATTTGTTCCATTTTAGATTGATTTCTTTTCTTATTCGAACATCAAAGGCACAAAACAACCGCTCCTACACCGCTTATCCCCCTTGAAAAGCTCAACAACCACCGCCTTACGTAACTTCAACTATAACACAATAGTACCATATAAGCACAAACACTCATCGGGTAAAGCTGGTGTTGTTTCTAGATAAAGCACAATTTTCAATTCTGCTGCAGAATTATTTGTAACGTACTCTATTGTTTCCTATGCGTCACATATTGAGAAAAAAAATCAATGAAAAAGCTAATTATACTTCGTTTTGCCTTTTGTCAGTCAAACCTTTTATCAGTTTTGTGCTGATTTCAATGGATAAGCGTTCAAATAATTTTGTTTCTTAGCTTTGTACATCATTTTATTCGATCAGAAGAGTAATTCATTTCTATCCCCTGCTTCAAAAGCTGATTCATCTATTTCTTCTTCTGCTTAAGTTATTTTTAATGAAAATGGGCGAAAAGTCTTTGAGCCAACTGGGTTTAGTTTTATTCGCTTTCCTTATTGCGTGCACATCGTGTGTAAGTGCCGCTTCAAATGAATCTGCAGCTTCCGAAGAAAAGTGCGTAGCGAAAGGGGATGGGTGCAGCGAGGCTAAAGACGGCCTCATTTTATCCTGCTGGCGTCCGTTTAAGACATCGACAGCAGATTACGTAGCGAGGGGATTTGTCTACTTTTTCGCGCTCTGTTACATGTTCCTGGGAGTATCAATCGTGTCTGATCGATTCATGTCCGCTATTGAAATGATCACGAGTCAGGAGAAACAGGTCACAGTCACTCGGCCCAATGGCGAGAAAGCAGTCGTCACTGTCCAAATCTGGAACGAGACTGTTTCTAATTTGACTCTAATGGCGTTGGGGTCGAGTGCTCCTGAAATCATGTTGTCAGTCATCGAAATCATCAGTCGTAAATTCGAGTCAGGTGACCTTGGTCCAGGTACAATCGTAGGCTCGGCCGCTTTCAATCTGTTTTGCATCATTGCCATCTGCGTGTATGTGATTCCCGATGGCGAAGGACGAAGAATTGAACATTTGCGCGTGTTTGTTTGCACTGCTAGTTGGAGTGTGTTCGCTTATATCTGGATGTACATTATCATCGCAGTGATCAGTCCCAACGAAGTGGAAGTCTGGGAGGGCCTGGTGACATTTGCTTTCTTCCCTTTGCTAGTCCTAATAGCTTACATTACAGATAGGAAGATATTTTTCATGCGGTTCCTGGACAAAAAATACACTGCACATTATACGGGAGCTCAGGACATAAATATGAGTGAGCAAAATGGAGACGTTGAGATGCAAAAGCACAATGCGAACAACAACCACGACGGCAATCTATTGTCCAACCACGATGCTCATGTAGGCTTCAAAGGTTCCAAGATGAACCTGCAAGACTTGAGTTCGAGCGACCAGCACAAAAGAGAGTTCATGATGAAATTGGTCGAACTGAAAGAACAACACCCTGATCTAGACATGGATAAACTAGAACAGATGGCAGCCTACGAGGTTGTGCAGAATCAGCATAAAAGCAGAGCCTACTATCGAATCGCGGCAACGCGAAAAATGACAGGTGGTGGAAACGTGATCAAGAAGAATTTGGAAAAGAAAGCACATGAAAAGGACCTTACGGAGGTAATAGAAGAAGAGGAAAGTTTTGCCAAGGTCGTATTTGACCCCGAACACTACACAGTAATGGAAAACGTGGGATCATTTGAAGTTGGGGTGTACAGAATTGGAGAAGATTTAGACTTTTACACTTACGTTGATTTCGAAACCATCGACGGATCAGCCAACCAAGGTTCGGATTTCCACTACGCGGCCGGCACCCTTGTATTCAAACCGGACGAAACCCACAAAGAAGTAACCCTGCACATTGTAGACGACGACGTGTTTGAAGAAGACGAGCACTTCAGTGTGAAGTTGTCGAATGTCCGCAACGCCAAGTCCCCTCTAGCCGATAAAGTCCAAAATGACCCCTCAATCGATTGCCGACTAGGAGCAGTTGATGAATGCATGATCACAATTCTAGACGATGACCATTGCGGTGTGTTCTGTTTTGAAGAAGAAGAAATCTCCTGTCCCGAGAACTGTGGGGAGGTGAAAATTAAAATTGCCAGACACTCAGGTGCCAGAGGCAACATCCACGTGCCTTTTCTCACCATCGACGGAACCGCGAAGGGCGGCGGAGTTGATTTTGAAGACTCCTTTGGTGAGCTAGAGTTCACTAATGACCAAGCATCCGGATTCATTACCGTCAAAGTTATCGACGACGAAGAGTACGAGAAGCATGAACACTTCTTTGTCGAAATCGGAAATCCACGCCAAATAGCCAGACGAAGTTCGACGGGAACTGTCATTTACGAAGACGACTTTGAAAAAGACGAGTCCAAAATGACAGAAGAAGAGCTGATCGCGACTCAAGGGCGTGCAAAACTGGGTGCTATTACTAGACTCAAGGTCAACATTACTGAGAGTAAAGAGTTCACTGGAGCTGTTGATCGGCTACTGAAAAATACTAATATGGGCGAACTTCTAAGCACGTCTTCATGGACTGAACAATTCGTAGAAGCGATCTCAGTAAGTGCGGGAGGAGACGATGATGATGAAGGCGACGACGAGGAGGGAGGCGAAAACAGCCTTCCATCGTGCATGGATTACGTCATGCATTTCCTAACTGTCTTCTGGAAGATTCTGTTTGCATTTATTCCCCCTACCAATATCGCCGGTGGATGGGCATGCTTTGTTGTTTCTATTGGCGGCATCGGAGCTTTGACAGCTGTTATTGGTGACTTAGCGTCACATTTTGGCTGCACGGTTGGGCTTAAAGATGCTGTAACAGCTATTTCTTTTGTGGCTCTGGGAACCAGTGTCCCCGATACCTTCGCCAGTAAAACAGCCGCAGTCGGTGATAAAACTGCCGACGCTTCTATTGGTAATGTGACAGGAAGCAATGCAGTGAATGTTTTCCTGGGAATCGGAATCGCCTGGTCTGTGGCAGCTATATACCACGCCATCAAGGGAACCCCCGGAGGCTTCGCAGTAGAACCCGGAGCTCTTGGATTCTCGGTCACTCTATTTTGCATCTTAGCCTCTATTTGTATTGCCGCTTTGTTCTTCAGGAGGTTCAACTCCTCAATTGGCTTCGAGTTGGGAGGACCTAGGAAATCCAAAATCATTACCTCAATTTTATTTGTGGGCCTTTGGATAACTTATGTCGCAATGTCAGCAATGGTCGCCTATTGTGTTTTCGACCCTGGATTTTAGTCAGTGAGAATTGGAACCGCAGGTCAACTCGGATAACAAGAAAGCAACAGATTGTATCTGAGATGCAAATTTCCAAAAACAACTCATTTTATCATAATGCCTCACCGCCTCTGAGTTTTTGATACAGTTTTTGTAACTGATTTAATTGTCATTCGCTCCGAGATTTGATTGCGAATAGAGAAGTTTTGCGGTTGTAGTTTGTTCACTTGAAAATGTTGGTCGAATCGACTTTTATAAGCACAAAAAAAGACTCACCGATTAATCCTGGTTAACAAATGCAAAAAGCTGCTAGTCTTTAAATTATAATTTTTAAATTTATTTGTAAAATTTAAAAGAGCCTGGGGCTCCTGAAGTTACCATTTTAATGGTTTAAGTTTCGTAAATCGTTTAATATTTTCTCTATTTTGAATTTTTCAATGAATTTCTCTAAATTACGAATTCTAATTAATCTGGTCAGTATTTGCAAACTAGTTTATAATTTTTATTTTCTGTATATGACTTATATTTTTTCATTTGCCCTCTTCAGCGTAATTTATAATGACACCATTAATTTCATTAATTATTACTATAATTTAGGGCACACAAACTCAAGCTCTTTTTTATTTTTATGTTAATTAAATTAAATTAACCTTGCTCTCAATAGAAAAGAGAAAAATCTTTTTTACTGTGCCCCGAATTCTTCAAACTAAATTTTGGTTTCAACTTAAGCAGTTAACCACAGTCTAAGCTTGGCTCTTTTCCAGTCCCCGCATAGATATGGCATACTCCTACTACATCAATTCGTGGGCATGAAACAAGTACGATCAAAAAATCATATATTTTTCTTATCGCAATGATGTTTTTTGGAGGAAAGCCACCAATTACGGGGACTGGAATGATAGAAGGTAATGCTCCACGTAGCTGTAAGTAATATGATGCACTTAAATCTGAGTTCTGTGCAATGTAATCAGTGCAATAATGTAGTTTTGTGGTCCGTTTCTTGCAATGCTCCATTTATAATCTGCTCAATTCTAGATGCACTCACTTGTGTTTTATTGAAAGATACTGAAAAAAAGGATACTCGTTATTTAGTAGAATTATACAAATACAGAGATGTGAAATATGGCATTTATAGCGAAAGTCGCCAGCGAAATACTATGCAAAAAAGTATGCGTTCACTTCATTCAGGCAGGAACCCGAAAAATCTAAGAGATAAGTTGCGAGATGATTTCAGACGTGATCCAGCCGACTCAAAAAAGTTACAGTATACGTTAGTCGTTTCTGTTTTGTTCCAACCTCCAAACCTGAAATTTGGCTGTCTTCTACATGAAATCAAGCGCCACAAATAAAATTCAGATAATATCGAGTGAGGAATCAAATTAAAGACCCTTCAGACTCAAATCAAATCGCGATGAAAAATTCCAAAAATTGCTGTCTCTCAAAATTGCAGTTTGAAATAATTTATGGTTGTCATTTAAGGTTTTTTTTGTTAATACAGCATATTTTCAAGATACCAGAGTTTTGCAAAACTTGAAATATATCGCAGCGTTTTAGTCGTTCAAATGTGAGAAAATATATGAACACAGTTCAACCTAAAACAATTTATGATATCAGAAGACAAATTGTTTCGACACACTTAAACAAAAAAAACTATTTTATCAAAAAAAACAATTATATTATTTTCAAACTGGCTGTCAGACTATTCGTATTGCCACGACCCAAGTAATCTGCTCTTTTTCATCGTGAGGCGTCAATTCTTAATTGCCGCCTGTTACAAATTGTTGCCCTACCCTTTTCCATGCAGTGCAACTTGAATTTGAAATTTCGGATATACGTGAAATGGTTACAGTCGAATTAATTGCTTTGAATTTAAATAGGGACATCTGAAATGACAGGGAGTTTGTTTGAGTATAACTCTAAGCGATATGATTTTACAAGTATCACAGACTAAAAAAAAGAAGTGAAAGATGGCTACAATCTTCAAATTACCATCAAGAAGAATGTTTTCAAACAAGAAATTCAATCGTATCTGATTAAAATCATTTTGAGCTTGAAAAAAGAAAATCAATCGTATCTGATAAAAAATCATTTTTTTGTGATTTTCGTCATTATTTTTTTTTCTGGTGGCGCGCACTCTCTTTTCTCTATCTGAATCTTTAACTAAAAATAGTTTTCTAAGTCCTTTATTTGTTTTTTTTTTTGTTTATAATGGGTGAATATTTTTCAGATGGCTAGATAGAATTGGTCTGACGAAATTTAAGTCAGCATGCCCCCTTTAAATCAAAATCAGCCGACTCTAGCCAACCCAAATTTGACTGCAAACACTGTTTTCGATTCCAACTTTGAAACCGGATCCTCCAGTATCGAGGTCCGGACCATCATAATCCAAAGCCACGACGCCATCCGAGGACCCACTGTCTGCGGAGACATGGCAGCAGACTCTACCTTGATGCAGCTCCTGGGGGCGAAGATTCCCAAGCAAGGAGAAAAAGAGTACACGCCTATCAAAGATCAGAGAGTCTTTGTTAGTCAACATCCGCCCAGAGTTGTGCTGGACTTACTGCGAACTGTCGGGTTTAGAATTGTTGGGTTTTCAGGAGCCGACAGAGGCTATGCGTGGACTCTTGAAGGTTGAAAGTGGTGTCTCGCTTATAGGGAAGCTACCGAGTAGCATGCAACTAATGTTACAAATATCAGCAGTTACTTCAAATCGATTCAGTGGACGCTTTATTATAAATCGTTTTTTTAAATAATAAAAATAATAATAAAAGAATTTACAGATTTCAAAAATCTGAGGGGCTTCAAAAGCCCGTATAAGGTATACGTGTAACGAGAATGGTTCTTCTCGAGTAACGGCCAAGACTTAACAAAAAGCAATGTTTTTGTATGTGAGGCTAATGTCTGGAAATTTTATTATTCAATATGTCTTTTTGCTAGAAGCTTGAATTTTTTGTTCTGTCTACTCGTACTCGTACAGTCGAAACGATCTATTGCGTACGATGGAGTTTTTTTCTTGCGGATTTTGACTGCCGTAAAGAAAACTTGCCGGTGGTCAAATTAGGTATCATTTTACTTCCTGTCAGTATTGTTTCAGATTTTGAAGAGAAATTTAGAACAAATTCTGTATCGAGAAAAACTGGTCTGATATTTTTTGCTGTTCGGAGCCAAATTTAGCTAAGAGTGTAGACACTCTGCATCCGTTGGTTTTACAACATGAATAGTTAATTAATGTGCTTTAAAAACTTTTTATAATCTGCGGTCCCATCGGCTGCAGAATAATTTCCTCAAAAATATCTTCCTCAGTTTTTCGAAAATTTGATTTTTTAATTAGGGTTTTTCAAATTTTCATCTAATTTTGTGAAACATAACCTTAGTCGGAACAGTTTCTGCTACTTGCAAAGCAAGCGTCTACTCTTGTTGCTTTGAGCTTTTCTTTCTTTCATCCCATTTGTCATATTGCTAAATTGTGAAGAAATTGGTCACCAATTTCATATTCATATTTTACTCAATTTAATTGTCGGACCCCCCCCCCCGACAAAATAAGACAAATCTTTGACGGGTGTCTAAAAAGACTCCAACTAAACTTTTATACACAGACGAAGCTCCGCTTCGCATCACTTGCGATAGAAAAATATGTTCTTCTTGCACATAACCAGAATACATTGAAAGGATAGTAAAAAATGCTTAAATTATAGGCAAATTACTTGCTGTAGCCACCAAGCCGAAAAAGTAAGCAGAGAAACAAAAGTCAGTAAAGATTTTTTTGTTAAATCGAAATTTTTTTGTGTACAAAAAAAGTTAAAACCACGGACTTTTGTCTTAACAGGCATGTGCTTTTTCTCTTCGCCATAAGTTCGGGTTAACGCCTCAATCTTGATCTCACATAAACCAAGTGGTTAATGAAATGGTTCAAGATATTTTGTTAATTTAGTTATTCACCCGAAAAAAAAATTAACATCTCGATTTGATAACGCTTGCTAATTGCAAGTGTAACCATTCAGTTTTTTTTTTCCAAGTAAGTTGAAAATATCCCGGCATTTTTAACAGTTCTAAATAAAAAAAACTTAAGAGCCAACAAAAGGCAACCTGCATTACATTACTAAAACGCCAATTGTAATGTTTAAGACCAGGGGCGGATTTAGGGGGGGGGGGGGGGTTGGCGGACGCCTCCCCTCAGGTATTCGACCCCCTAACCGACCCAAAGGGTCCCCCTTTGTACCATTTTGAGATATCCATTTTTGGTGACGGAGCCTAAAAATTTTTTGAAGGCGCCTTCGGTGCCAATATATACTAATTTTGACCGGGGAGAGCGCGCCAAAAAAAACGCAATTTTTTGGTCAAAATTTTCCAAAAATTGCCTAAAAACGCTTTTTTTGGCCTGTCTTTCAACATTTTGCCTACGGCGCCGAAAATTTGACCGAAACAGGGTCTTTTTAGTGATTTGGAAGAGCTTGGAAAATCAATTTAGTCAACCTAAAAAAAGGTCGTCGACAAAATTTTTTGAAAATCCCCCCCCCCCCCCCCCCCCCCGAGAAAATCCTAGATCCGCCCCTGTTTAAGGCAGTTTTATGCTCGATTTTGACATGATATTAATTTTGAACACCCCGCAATAAAAAGCGACTTTTTGTTCAAAAATTCTTGGGTAATTTTTGACCCCCATCAAATTAAGTACTGCAGAGAACAGAGAACTTTAAAACTTTGTAACTTTGAGTACTGCAGAGAACTCTAAAAGTCTTTCAAAACTGGTACTTACTGTCGCTGGCTGGCAGCTAAAATTGCTCTCAAAAATTGATTGAACTTCCGGCTCCTAAGGAAAAGCAAGGGTGTAAATTTAGTTTATAGAATTAGGAAGTAGTATTTTAGAAATTCACCGCCGTAAGTAAAGCTGAAAAAATATTCAGAACCGTTTTCCTAAAAAAAGAGAGAGAAGTTGGAATAAGTTATAGGAACCCCAAGAATGACTCAAAGGAAATGTCTTCCTAGCATGAATATACCTTGCGTCACTAGCGTTCTAAGCGGACCTGAAATAAACCATATGTGGAATAAAACCATAGGCCATAGGTCAACTTCTTACTTGGAACTTCCTACGTGAATTAATTGGAACAACTGGAACTTAACTTTGTGAAACAACTTAACCCTGCAATCGCTATTTTCATCCTCGAATGGGAATTGGAGGCGAAGCACTCATCTTAGCGACCACTGTCAATGCTACTGTAAAACGACCAAAAGGGCTTGATTGAGGGTCTATTTTGAGGAACATTTCACGTCGATCCCTGAGTCATAGCAGTTTGTTTGTTAAGGCTGAGGTGTAATATGCAGAAGCACGATATGTATGGATCTAGGGGTGCAACCGAATGTTCGAACGTTCGTTCGAGGAAAAGCCTTCGAGTGCTTTCGTGATAGTTCGGTCCTATTTGAACTATCCAAGACTCACTACTTAGGCGAGGAACATTTTCTGCTTACCATTGTCGAGTACGCCGTCTGAGCGTGTTTTCAGCACTGCTGGAAATGTTGTTACCAAGAAAAGAGTAAGATTTACTGGAGATTTTGTGAACATGCAAACTTTTCTGCATGAGAATTGGAAACTTTCTCAGTTTTATATTGATCTTCAATTTTTTTTCTCAAGAGTACTGAAATTCTCAATGAAATACCGATTGTTTTTCGTTTCTCTTTATATGAAATGGTAATGTAGTACATTTGCGAGCCAAGTGTTTGGATATTAAATGGAGAGTATTCTTAGTTTGTCACATGAGCCCTTCATATTTTTCTCTCCCAAGTGATTCTTTTTGCAATAGGCAGCAAAAATTTGCCGATTTTTGATGAATTACTTCATTGAGTTCGATTGTTTTTGTTCACACATGTTTTCGTGATTTAATGAAATTTCACTGCATTTTGAACTGAACAAGTTACTATAGTGCTGAATTACAACAACCGGGTAGAATGAACTAAAACAGAATTTTGAAACTATTTTTTCTCAAATTCGGTTGTGGCCAAAAAATGATGAGGGCAGAAATTTTTTTGGAATTTCACTAGCTTTCTTAATGTGCATTTTTTTTCGCCAGATTTAAACCAAAATTAGACCCTTAAAACGGGACAATTAATTTGGTTCAAAATTAAAGAGGTAAACAGGGTCGATTGTAGTTGTTCTTACATCAATCGCCCATGTTTACCTCCTAAATTTGAACCAAATAATTGACCCTTTTAAGTGTGTAAATTTGGTTAAAATTTGGCAAAAAGTGCACTATGAGAAAGCTGGTAAAATTCCAAACAATTTTTGTCTACGTCATTTTTTTGGCCGAATTTAACAGAACTTGAGGAAAAACAGTTTCAAAATTCTGTTTTAGTTCATTTTAGCCGGTCGTTTTCATTCGGCACTATAGTAGCTTGTTCACTAGAAAATGCAGTGAAATTTCATTGAATCATGAAAAGATGCGATTAAAAAAACATGACCAGGCCAAACTGTGCACTGGATAGGCGCACAATTTTGTGTCTGTATGTTTGTGGATTCCAGAGACAAGTCTTTAAACATGTTCCAAAATGTAAGTGAAATATACTTACAAAATTTCCGCGGATTCCGCGTACAAATACTTAAAACGTAAATTTTGTAGGCACTTTAGTTTTGTTGAAAATTCCGCTTACAATTTGCAGATTCTGCTTGTAATTTGCGGATTCTACTTACAGTTGCGGATTCCGCTTACAATTTGCGGATTCCACTTAGAGTTGCGGACTCCACTACATCTTAAGTGTACTAAACCCATTTAATATTATTTGCTTATAGATTCCGCAAACTGTTCCGGATTCCGCAAATTTTGTTGCAGATTCCACAATCTTTGTTGCGGATTCAGCAAATTTGCCTGTTTTTGGAGCAATTTTGAGCAATACAGTGTTTTAGCTATTTGTCGGTGGAATCCAAAACAGCAAAGAAGAATAAAATGCAATGTTGCGGATTCCGCAACAATTCTGTTTTTGGCCTGTTTCGGCATCTGCTTAAAATTTACAAAATGCACTGTTTGGCCGCGTAATGAAACAATCGAACTCAATGAACTATATCATCAGACTTCGGTGAATTTTTGCTACCTACTGCAAAAAGAATACCTTCAATAACCCAAATTGTTGTGAAATGAGAGACGATTCATAAAAAACACGTTTTAAAAAGACCCTGTAGAAGTGTGAAAGTGATTTCATTTTAGGTCAATTTTCTTTTTCCAAGTCTTAATGAATACTGCGTACGTAATTCGGTTCTTTCTCCAAAAAATTCTGAAGTTTGGAAAGCTTCAAAAAAGTCAATTCCAGCTGTCTGTTGGCAATGTTGTTTACTACCAAACTCATGAATTGCCTTTTGAAATAGCTTTTTATTGTCATTTAAGATAAAGTTATTTGAAATGTTTTGTATTGCTTCAGAGAAAGAATGACTACTTGCTAACTACTCTCTATTGCACGCTAAATGCCAACAATCAAGCTCTGAATAACTGAGAAGTTTCTGCTGGCTATTTTATTAGAAGAGACACAATTTTCTTATGCTGGCATCAGTTTCAAACCTATCATACAAATGCAAGCTCTAAAGAGAATCGCGAGGACTCTCGGGTCCAGACCCTCGATGGGGGGACTGGCGATGAGTAGAATGACAGAGGAGGAACTGACGTCCCACCTGGCTCAGTGTCACTTCAACATAGTGTTGCCAGGACGCGTGAGGAAGCTGTACGATGTGCCTTCTACCGTCCCCAAACCTTATTACGTGGCCGGACGTCTAGATCACCGGAGGGGTTCGTTAGATTTTAGGCTCAAGTTAAATTCCTACCCCCCACGCTCTCTGTCATAAAGGGAATTCTTGCTCTAAGAGTACCTTCAGAAATTGAATCGTTGTCCGTACGGAGCTGATCTCCGACGCACTTGACTAGGAATAAGAGAAGACGGATGATGTCTATTGCGACTGTTTGCTAGTTGCGACTGTTTCCTTGTAGAAAACGCTTGCCATCGTTTAGCTCTTTAGCCTTTCATTTTTTTTAGCCTTTCACTGGTGCCGTGAAAATCACCTGATTACTTTGACCTTCAAGGCCCATAAAATTTTCGTCAATAATTTATGCTTGCTAGCTGCGACTGTTTGCTGGTAGAAAACGCTTGCCATCTTTAGCTCTTTAGCCTTTCATTTTTTTAGCCTTTCACTGGTGCCGTGAAAGTCACCTGATTAATTTGACCTTCAAGGCCCATAAAATTTTCGTCAATAATTTATGCTTGCTAGCTGCGACTGTTTGCTGGTAGAAAACGCTTGCCATCGTTTAGCTCTTTAGCCTTTCATTTTTTAGTCTTTCACTGGTGCCGTGAAAGTCACCTGATTACTTTGACCTTCAAGGCCCATAAAATTTTCGTCAATAATTTATGCTTGCTAGCTGCGACTGTTTGCTGGTAGAAAACGCTTGCCATCGTTTAGCTCTTTAGCCTTTCATTTTTTTAGCCTTTCACTGGTGCCGTGAAAGTCACCTGATTACTTTGACTTTCAAGGCCCATAAAATTTTCGTCAATAATTTATGCTTGCTAGCTGCGACTGTTTGCTGGTAGAAAACGCTTGCCATCGTTTAGCTCTTTAGCCTTTCATTTTTTAGTCTTTCACTGGTGCCGTGAAAGTCACCTGATTACTTTGACCTTCAAGGCCCATAAAATTTTCGTCAATAATTTATGCTTGCTAGTTGCAACTATTTGCTGGTAGAAAACGCTTGCCATCGTTAAGCTCTTTAGCCTTTCATTTTTTTAGCCTTTCACTGGTGCCGTGAAAGTCACCTGATTACTTTGACCTTCAAGGCCCATAAAATTTTCGTCAATTATTTATGCTTGCTAGCTGCGACTGTTTGCTGGTAGAAAACGCTTGCCATCGTTAAGCCCTTTAGCCTTTCATTTTTTTAGCCTTTCAATGGTGCCGTGAAAGTCACCTGATTACTTTGACCTTCAAGGCCCATAAAATTTTCGTCAATAATTCATGCTTGCTAGCTGCAACTGTTTGCTGGTAGAAAACGCTTGCCATCGTTTAGCTCTTTAGCCTTTCGTTTTTTTAGCCTTTCACTGGTGCCGTGAAAGTCACCTGATTACTTTGACCTTCAAGGCCCATAAAATTTTCGTCAATAATTTATGCTTGCTAGCTGCGACTGTTTGCTGGTAGAAAACGCTTGCCATCTTTAGCTCTTTAGCCTTTCATTTTTTTAGCCTTTCACTGGTGCCGTGAAAGTCACCTGATTAATTTGACCTTCAAGGCCCATAAAATTTTCGTCAATAATTTATGCTTGCTAGCTGCGACTGTTTGCTGGTAGAAAACGCTTGCCATCGTTTAGCTCTTTAGCCTTTCATTTTTTAGTCTTTCACTGGTGCCGTGAAAGTCACCTGATTACTTTGACCTTCAAGGCCCATAAAATTTTCGTCAATAATTTATGCTTGCTAGCTGCGACTGTTTGCTGGTAGAAAACGCTTGCCATCGTTTAGCTCTTTAGCCTTTCATTTTTTTAGCCTTTCACTGGTGCCGTGAAAGTCACCTGATTACTTTGACTTTCAAGGCCCATAAAATTTTCGTCAATAATTTATGCTTGCTAGCTGCGACTGTTTGCTGGTAGAAAACGCTTGCCATCGTTTAGCTCTTTAGCCTTTCATTTTTTAGTCTTTCACTGGTGCCGTGAAAGTCACCTGATTACTTTGACCTTCAAGGCCCATAAAATTTTCGTCAATAATTTATGCTTGCTAGTTGCAACTGTTTGCTGGTAGAAAACGCTTGCCATCGTTAAGCTCTTTAGCCTTTCATTTTTTTAGCCTTTCACTGGTGCCGTGAAAGTCACCTGATTACTTTGACCTTCAAGGCCCATAAAATTTTCGTCAATTATTTATGCTTGCTAGCTGCGACTGTTTGCTGGTAGAAAACGCTTGCCATCGTTAAGCCCTTTAGCCTTTCATTTTTTTAGCCTTTCAATGGTGCCGTGAAAGTCACCTGATTACTTTGACCTTCAAGGCCCATAAAATTTTCGTCAATAATTCATGCTTGCTAGCTGCAACTGTTTGCTGGTAGAAAACGCTTGCCATCGTTTAGCTCTTTAGCCTTTCGTTTTTTTAGCCTTTCACTGGTGCCGTGAAAGTCACCTGATTACTTTGACCTTCAAGGCCCATAAAATTTTCGTCAATAATTTATGCTTGCTAGCTGCGACTGTTTGCTGGTAGAAAACGCTTGCCATCGTTTAGCTCTTTAGCCTTTCATTTTTTAGTCTTTCACTGGTGCCGTGAAAGTCACCTGATTACTTTGACCTTCAAGGCCCATAAAATTTTCGTCAAAAATTTATGCTTGCTAGCTGCGACTATTTGCTGGTAGAAAACGCTTGCCATCGTTAAGCTCTTTAGCCTTTCATTTTTTTAGTCTTTCACTGGTGCCGTGAAAGTCACCTGATTACTTTGACCTTCAAGGCCCATAAAATTTTCGTCAATAATTTATGCTTGCTAGCTGCAACTGTTTGCTGGTAGAAAACGCTTGCCATCGTTAAGCTCTTTAGCCTTTCATTTTTTAAGTCTTTCACTGGTGCCGTGAAAGTCACCTGATTACTTTGACCTTCAAGGCCCATAAAATTTTTGTCAATAATTTATGCTTGCTAGCTGCGACTTTTTGCTGGCATAAAACGCTTGCCATTGTTTAGCTCTTTAGCTTTTCATGTTGCCGTGAAAGTCACCTGATTACTTTGAAGGCTCGAAAGTGTTGATCTCTTTGAGCTTTTGGGCTATCCCTGCCGTTTTTCTGGTTACCTGTCTTTATGCGCTGGCTTGATTTTGTGTCTTGTGTTTGTCTTTGCCCCTAAATCTTTGCTGTATTTCAAGTTTTAGTTTTGTAGATCTCGAACTTTGGTAGTTGACTATCAGTCTCATAGTTGACTATCTCAAAGTGTTTAGCCCTCGATGCTGGCGCGGGATCAGGAATTTGTCCTCCGACCAACATTCTGTATTGCGTATTTGCTGATTGGCGGTCTCCCTCGGTTCTTCTTGTCTGAAAATGCAGTTTGTTTTACGTAATCCTAAATCATGTTGTTTTATTCAATAGTAGTTGCCAAATTTGACAAAATTGTGTTCGACCGCCGTCCCAAGTAAATATCGAAAGTGGATACTTTTGTACAGCATGAGTGGTGGTTCCCAGTGTTGTTTTTAGTTCGGCATTATCCTGGGCTAACTATAAGGTTTGTTCTTGTGATCTGTTTTCATAACCCCCTACCTTAATTTTAGTGTCTGGATTAACCGTTCTACTTAACCGATGGTCATCCATTGTTTCGAAAAATCAATTTTGTTACCATCTTCGCAGTGCAGTTGAAATTTTCCGCTTGTACGTCTGCGCCTGATCGCTCCTAATATTACCCGCTACCCGTTATTCAGTAAGTAACTCTACATAAAGTTTATGCTTTTGTTACTAACTTTAATTAATGGGTAGGTAGAAAATCTATCCACTGCTTCTTAGATATATGCATCCTAATTTAGTTAGTCTGGCATTGGCCTCGCAAAATCTAGCGATTCCTCCTCGTTTCGTTCCACTAACTTGTCAAGATCAAAATAGTGTTTTCCCTAAAATTGGTTTCAAATTTTTATCGTGCTCTCTATATTCTTTTCAGTTCTGCCCTGCAGCTACTATCGACCTGTGTATTTGCGGAAACCATATATCTTTTGCTATTTCTAACATGACTTTCCTCCCAGGGTGGGTTAGGAGAAAGGTCTCGAGGTTTGTTTCCCTTAGTTGGCTAGGTACCACCACCGTCGATGCTCAAACCTTCGTCATTTACACTTAGACTGTTTCTAATGTTTTACAAATATTTGCCATAGGACCATTTGAGTGCCTGCTTA
The DNA here is from genome assembly GCF_963678635.1 of Symsagittifera roscoffensis. Lineage (NCBI taxonomy): Eukaryota > Metazoa > Xenacoelomorpha > Acoela > Convolutidae > Symsagittifera > Symsagittifera roscoffensis. Next base: position 72,036,065 of record NC_087062.1, on the reverse strand, counting down.
TTTCTTTCTCTATCAAAATGTTTTGAAGGTCGGATGTTTTACTTTTTCTGGTTGCCGCCACTTCATCGGTGCCCTAACACTCTTTGCAGTTTTGCCTGTATAATGGCGTATCTCCCATCGTCAACGTTCCTTGGCTGTTTTTAATTGTTGGTGTTGTCTCTTCGTTTCTAACTATTGCCATTTGTTGTGCCTCCGCCATGTTCTGTGTGTCCACACTGCACTTGTTTGTACCCAGCAGCTCTATAGGTGTGAGGTCCATGTTGGCTGTATCGTTTGGCGGTTGCTCGTTTGCCGTCTGTGTAGCCGTGGATGCGGGAATGTTGATCGGGTCCGCGTCTTTAGTACTTTCACTAGTTTGGGCGTTCGTCACTTGTTTAGCCGTTGATTCCACAACATTGTCTGTTTCTGAGCTTGTTTTCGGACATATCTTTTTCTGCTACTGATTTGATGCTTGAATCCTTTTCGTCCAAGTCGAATACAGTTTTTTTGCTCAGTCCAGCCTCCCTATTTTTCTTAGTGTTCTTTTGAAGTGTTTCCTGTGGCCACTTCTCGTTTTTTACTCATATTGATGCACCATTTGGGTTTGTTATACTTGTTTCGTGTTCCTTCCAGCTATTGCTTGAACGGAAGTGTGTTTTTGAATAGCTTATGTTTGCTCTGGTAATGGGGTGGTTTATGTTTTGTGCGCCCCCCCCCCCCTTTCTGATGTGTTGGCCTCGCTTTCTTTTCTTTCCATTTCTTTCTTTTGCAGTCTTGCTACTTTGTCTTTCGATACTTCTCTGGCCAAATTCTGGCAGCCCCCTCGGGTACTGCGAACTTGGGTAATTTTTGGATTGTTTTTGTTTCATTGTTGTCCCTTCTTTTGTGGTTGGCTGCTCCTTTTCTGTACATTTTTCGTTTTTGATAACGAGAAAAGGCACTATCTTTTTTCTTTTTTTTTGTTTTGGTTGTGAACTTTTTCTGAAGAGTTGAAATTGAAAGCCGACATTGTTTGAAGCCGACTGATCTTTTGAAGCCGACTGATTGTTTGAAGCCGACTAGTTGTTTCATCTATCAGAAAAGCTTCATCTTTCAGAAAAGAAGACGTTGTTTCATCTTTCAGAAAAGTTTCATCTTTCAGAAAGAAGACGTTCGTATGTGTAGTGTTGTTTGGCGATTTCGCAGGAGTTTTTTGAACTGTAGATTTTTCAGACGGTTCTTCTGATCCTGTGCTGAGTGCCCCATGTCGTGAATGGAATTCGTGCTCTACGAGCATATTCAGGACTTGGATCGTTCTCCGTACGGAGCTATTTTCCGTCGTACTTGACTAGGAATAAGAGAAGGCGTATCAGGTCTTTTGCCCGTTTGCTAGTTCAAATCGTAGAAAATAAATGATGTTTTTTGCCTAAGGTCTTTACTTCTTCACTGGTGCCGTGAAGGGCATCTAATTTCTTCGGCCTTCAAGGCCGAACATAAAAATGTTCATCAAGAACTTAGGATATACAAAATATCTAAGGAGGAAATATTTGAGTAATATCTAAGGAGGAAATATTTGAGTAAATTGAGTTGCATGTCCGGTACTGCGACATTTTGCAACGAAAGACAACTCGCAAAAGTTCATGAAAAAGGCAACTTGCAAAAACAGACAATTCGTATACAACTCTGAAGACAATTAAAATTTCTTTAATTTAATTGTGAAACTAAAAAGCGGTAAAACATCAAAGCCTTCGAGGCGTTAAAAATTTCTTGATATAGAAGGTTCTACATGACAAAGTTGACTGAAAAAGCTTCCAGCTGCAAAATTAGATCTTTGTTTTGATAGTTTTAAGAGTTCTGATATCCTTTATTGCAATTGTTGATATTTTGACATATATAGGGCTTTTCTCTGGATTTGAACCGAATCAGGTAATTTTTGGTTAATCTTTGCTTCTTCCGGATTTGCTTAATGATTTTAGATACAATGGGGTGAGCATAATTCATTCCTAATTGAAATTCTCTGTGCCATCCTCCGACCGAATTGTTGGTTTTTTGATTTCCATTTATCGCATTGCAAAACTGATTCCATATAGCTGGTTTGAAATCTGGATTTTCGTAGACTTCCACATACATATTCCCCCACTCATTTTTTTCTCGAAATAACCGAGATATGAATGGAGCTGATCATTCTCAGTTGTTGTTGCGTAGAGAGCTTCTAGTGTCAATTTCAATGCGGATTCAGGAATGAGAGCCAGCGCAATAAATGATTTCACTTTCTTTCAAGTCTTTGTCTTTTTTATTCAACCGCCATTCCCAATTCTTGTATTTTTCGCCAGTTAGCCTGCGAAAAATGGGAAATTTACCTTTTTACAGACGCTGTGAGAATTTATAATTTGAAAGCAGAAATTGCTGCTTTTCCGAAACCAATAACATTTTCTGCTGACTCTATTAGTAGCTTAAGTTCATATAACACCCGAAATGCTTGTTGGTATTTTCGTTGAAACAGAAAGTAAGCAATTGGGAGGAAGCAGTTGTTTATAACAGCATGTACCGTTTATAATTGATAAAACAATGGTGGACAAATTTAATGTACCATCAGCGTGCTAATTTGGGTTACGCTCAAGAATGTTTAATTTTTAGTCAATGGTGAACACAAGAAGGCGGTTGCAATCCCCTGGCCCCGAGTCATTAGCCAAGATTTTCTCCCCTACTAGAGTTGTTTGATGTTCCATGGAAATTGCGATGTCTCGCTCGGTCTTTGGTGCAACTCCAAAGTCTCTTTGGCGTTGAATTGCTCTTGCAACCGACGCAACCTAAAAGACGATGCTCGTTAGGTTATGATAAATTGATCGGGATGTTCTTTCGTGTTTTACGCTTGTTGCATTACATTTTCAATGACATTTAAACATTTGGAAGATTTTTATTTACCCCAGAGGTTTTGCAAACAGTTCAGAGCATTTTTGAAATTAGTTGTCGAAGTTCGATTTGCGGACTTTCCGCCACAATTTTTAACCGATATGCACGTTACCGGTCATACTTTTATCCTTTTTGAACTGAATTGTTTGTAATTTCAAAATCAAAAATGCGAAAAAGTTGAGACACATTTAGAAATTTTATTTTTCAACTTCCCGTGCATGAGGCAACCGTAAATGTAAATCTTTCATTTTTTCTTCTCAAATAATTCATTTAGTGGGAATTCTTGTGATTTGGAAGGGTTTTTAGGCATCTCCAAGTTGTTAACCCGCTCTTTTCAATAAATCGAACTTAATTAAGTTTTTTATCAAGTTTCGTTTTCCGCGCTGACTTGTAATGAGTTGCAACATTTTTCGAATGTGTAAAAACAATTCGAAACAAAAATGATGACTTACCATTTGATGCAATCAAGATTTTGGACGCAATTTTTGGTGTTAAACGAGCAAAAAATACTCATAGCTGTCTCCAATAATTGTTTTGAATTAAGTTTAAAATTGATGCATATTTGGTGGGGGGATTACGGGTCTTAGTTCAGGTGGTGTCCCACTCTTCAACCCCACGATATTTAACTCCCTATGTTTACACCCCCTATATTATAACCCCGTAACAAGATAACCCCATAATAATTTAACCCCCTTTTAATGACGATAATTTGTTTCATATTGAGTCCTTTTTATAAGTACAGGAGTAGTCCAATTAAGTGTTTTAATTGAGGCCTGAAAAGCTAGTCGTAGTTCACTTGATCCCTCTAGCATCTCAAAAATAATTGCATTTCGATTAGTTAGAGAAATAATCCCTCACTCATGCGTTTAAAACGCAGATAACCTACATGGTGCTAATTGAAGGCAACAAAAGACGTTTGTGATTTTTATAGAAAATCATACTGCCTATTTCTTCAACCATTGTTATACCACTCTATGAGATCATATATAATGTTTGAAGCGTCTTTCCCTTTTACTTCGTCTTCGAAAACGCAAAAACAAGACAACTACAAATTGGAACTGCTCGAAGTACCAAACTCATAAATGCCGCGCAACAGCAATTACGGACGGAGAAAATTTTATTGAAACGAGGGGTGAACATAATCGCGATATTTCCACGAGCAAACCTGATGCTCGACTAGTTTTGAAAAACATCAAGGATCTGAGCCATAGTAATACCCCAACTGTCGCAGTCGCAACCGCCATTCAGCCCATCACAGACGACATTGCCACTCAACTAGCCCTACCAACCAACGAAAACTTAGTTCGCACCCCACAACGAGCGCGCAAGCAACGAGAAGAAGTGTTACCAGTCTCCCCAGCAACCAGAAGTTTCGAAATACCCGAACTGTTCAAAAATTTTATATTATTTGATAGTGCGCAAAATGATCACGAAGATTATTTTATTCGGCGACCCTGAAATGCTACGTGTGCTTGACTAATCTAACTTTGGTTGGCTGATGGAACTTTCAAAGTCATCCCGAAAATGTTTTATCAACTTTACTCTATACACGTTAGTATTTCAGGAAGAGCCCCCGCTTGCATATATGCGTTCCTGCCAAATAAAACAAAAAAAAAACGTACCACCGTTTCTTAGAAGCCCTAAAAATACTAGCCCCTGATAGTAGACCTGGAAAATTTTGCTGGATTTTGAGCTGGCTGCTATTCCAGCGTTTCAGAAAAATTTTCCCGAGTACAAGCTGTCGGGATGTTTCTTTCATCTTTCCCAAAGTTTTATGAGAAAAATCTTGGAGCTCGGATTGAAAAAAGATTACGAAAGAAACCACGAGTTCGCTTTAGCACTCAAAATGTTACCCGCACTGGCTTTTGAAAAAGAAGAAGAAATAGGAATTTTATACGATAAAATAGTGGAGGAATTTCAAATTGTTTGCGATCAAATCATAAAAGAGTCGGAAAAAATAGCAAAAGTTGACGAGATTTGTCTTTATTTTGGATCTAACTACATAAAAATTCTCGTCCCGAATCGAGAAGTCCTATTCCCCCTTTCATTATGGTTATGGAATCAAAGGGATGCGGCATCATCGGATTTGGCCAGAACAACAAATGCTGTAGAGGGCTGGAATTATGGCATACAGTCATACTTCAGTGGATTGCATCCCAGTATATGGAAAGTGATTGCAAATTTGCAAAAATACGCTTCCGTCCAAAAACTTAATTTCTACAACGCCTCGAGTGGGCACCAATTTACAAAAAAGAAAAAATACCGGGTGCTCAACGAAAAAATGCAGAATATTATGCATGTTTAACAAGAAAAAACAGATTTGCATTTCTTTCGCGCTATGGCGAACTTGAGTTAAACATTTGCTCTTTTGTTCTTTGTATATATTTTCAATTCAAAACTGTTTGTCAATTTTTTTTGAGAAAAGACGTCTCCTGGCAGCTTCAAAAACGCATTGACTTGACTCGCATTTGAAAAGCAATTTAATCCCGGAACAAATGCTCTTTTGGATGGGACGCTAGGTTGGGACTAGGGGCTGGCAAACCGTTTAGACATTGTGTTGTATGCCGACAATTCAAAACAAATGACAAAGTTTAGTGGGTTCGAAAAAATAGTCAAGTTTTTTGAAAATGATCGGTGTTTCAATTTAAAATGGTCCGCTTAGATCAGCTTTTGGGTCACAACCAGTTCTCATTTCATATTTCATTTAAATTCAGCCAATTAATCTTCTATTGGCAGAAAATGTTTCAAGATCAAGTTCAGTTTTGGAAAAATCTAATCAGTTTTGGTAACTAATTTGAATCATTTCGGTCGGATTCGTTTTCAAGTTCATATCAAGTTTTCAAGCTCATATCAAAGTTCATATTTCTGTTCAAATATAAAACGCATTTAGCAGCGTGCAAGTTAATTCATTTTGTTTCGCAAAATTTTTCGCAATTAAAGCTTTGATGTTTACCGACGCTATGGTTTCGAATCCCTTTCAAGTAAGTTTCACTTGGATTCTAACAATTGGAATTAAAAAGGTGTTAAATTTTACTGGGGTTATCTAATTTCGGGGTTATATGAGAGGGGGTTAAGAAAAAGGGGGTTGAGAAACAAGGGGTGATAAGCTTGGGAACCAGTTCAGGTAGGGGTATCCCTTAAGGTTTTGGTAGGATAATTCTTGAAGGAATTAGGAATTAAGGGATTATCTTACGAGGTTATATTGCGAGTTATCGCGTTCTGCGAATTGTCGTAATTGCTAATCTATACGACTTGTTTTTCTGCGATTTGCTTTTTCCTGCGAGTTGTCGTGTTACGTACATGTCCGAACGGATAATACCCTACGGCTCTTTTCCATTTTCCCCCTCATCTCAATTTTTTTTCCATTTTTTTTGGATATCTTACGTGTTATTATGGCTGAATGCGTGATTTTACCAATGTACGGTATGAAGAACAAATTTGTTCACAATAGTTAGTTGGTTCACCATGCAAAATTGTTCAAAATGGTTCACCATGGAATGAAAAAGAGTCCACCCTCCTCGCGAAAAATTGCACCAGGTGAAATAGACGAAGTTGGGAACCCCAAAGCGGCTTGAAATCTCTCAGTTGAGGATGTTAACTTGATGCGCATTTTTATTTGCACACCAGCGGAATTTGAAGACCTTGTATTAAAAATAGCAAATCAACATTTTCCAATCAAAGTTGAGCATTGTAGTTGAACTGTTGTATTCAATTTTTGAGTTAAGTTGACCATTTTAAAAATTCTGTTATCATATTCTTTCCGCTGACTTAATGCGTATTCGTTGCTAATATGAAAATTAAATGTATAATTTAACTCATTTTATGAAAATGATGAAAACGCAGCGAATGAATATTTTCCCCTTCAAGTTTCTTGCTAACATGTAAGGGCGGATTAAAGGGGGAGGCGGACGCCCCCCCCCCTCCCCCCTCAGGGATTCGACCCCCTGCCGACCCAAAGGGTCCCCCTTTGATACTTTTTCAGAAATCCATTTTTGGCCGACCGACCCTAAAATTTCTCTAAAGGCGCCTTTGGCGCCAATATATACTAAGTTTGAGGGCGAGCGCGCGCCAAAAAAAAACGCGATTTTTTTGTCAAAATTTTTCAAAAAGTGCCCAAAAACTGCTTATTTGACTGTTTTTTCAAAAATTTCCCTGCGGCGCAGAAAAATTTTCGATTTTTTTTTTTTCGAAAATCCGCCCCTCCCCCCTGGAGAAAATCTTAGATCCGCCCCTGCTAACATCGATGCTTTTTGTAGGACCCAATTATCTTATTTGTAGCATGGTATCTGTTTAGGTGTGAACAGAGAGGTGCATTTGAGTGAGGCTGGTCTGGATGGGATGAGGGAAGCTGGCGTAGTGGCCAGACATGTGCTGCAGTTAGTGGCCAACAGTATCTGTGAGGGAATATCATGCGAGGAGATAGATCTGCTAGTGTACAATGAGGCCATCAAGTGTGGCGCATATCCGTCCCCCTTAGCATACAAGGTACCTTTCGATAGTTGAGGATTAGTTTGCACTGTCTCAGCTTATAAAAGATGGATTACCACTCATTTTTCGGCAGCAGGTATTAAGCAGAGCAAAAACTTCCGTACACTAATTTACGCTGTTAATTTCACGGTTTTTTTAAAAGCTCGAAGCTATTTTGTTGAAAAAAAAATTAACCACGGGCAGATTTGGGGGTGGGGGGAACTTTCTACTGTTTTGAGATATCCATTTTTGGCTGACGATCGCGCCGAAAAAATGCGATTTTTTGGTAAATATTTTTTAAAAAGGGCCTGACGAATTTAGGAGAGCTTTTGCCTGCGAATTTAGGAGAGCTTTGGTAGAGCTCGGAAAATCATTTTGGTCGAGCTAAAAAAAATCCGCTCAAAGGAAAAAGAAAAAGAGCCGTTGTTTTTTTTTAAAGTTGCGGGGGTGAAAGTCGAATGCGTGCCGGAAATTCGAATGCGGGGATGATAGCAAATCTTTACCTGTGAATTTCGTTTGCAATAATGTCCGATTATGTAAACGGCTTTTTTCTTCAATTTTCAATTTTTCAGTGAGTTTTAATTAACCTGACTCATTAGTCATTAGAGGGCTATGAGAGGAAACAAGGAAACAACGACCGAGAGGCGGCGTGTCTTGATGATGTAATTAATGGATCAAGTAAACATCCTCCCTCCCGCGTATTCATAGGTTCCAAAAAAAAAATCAGTCCCATAGGTTCCAAAATAAAAAAGCAGTCGCATAAGTTCCAAATCTTTTCAATTGATCAAAAGACTAAATTAGCCGAGTCTCGGTTTAAGGTCGCCGCTTCGCGGCGATAACCGGCTCTAAATTTCGTATAGAGTCCTACCCTTTGGTGGCAAGCTCGCAACACGTTGGCTCAAATTTCAACCAATCAGAATTCAAGAAGATAAATTTTGGAACTTATGCGACTGATTTTTTATTTTGGAACCTATGAACATTGGAACCTATGGGAATTCACCCTCCCTCCCCTCCCCACCCAAATAGACCAAATTCAGATCCTCCACCCGAGCGTTCAATTTAAACTAAATTTGCTTAGCACTACGTGTAAAGTGAAATGTTCTTTTCTGATTGGCTGAAAATTCGAACCCTCACCCAAGTTAACAGCCTCCCCCCTAAACGGATTTGGGGGAAGGGGAGGAGGAAGGATGTTAACTTTGGAGGAGGAAGTATGTTAACTTTGGAGGAGGAAGGATGTTAACTTGGTCTTGGTTTGGTCCTAAATAATTGCCGTATATTTGGGTTTTGGCTGAAAAAGGGGGGGTTTTGTTTCCTTTTATCAGGCTGGTAAAGCAGAAACAAATAAATGTAAGAAAGTAAAAAGTGTGAAACGAAAGCAAAATTCATCTCCGGCGGGATTCGAACCCGCGACCTCTGGATTAGAAGTCCAGCGCGCTATCCACTGCGCTACGGAGACTTGAGAGAAGTGTATTTAGCTGTTATTATGAACTAGTGCAGATCTTGTGCTAACCTTAATAAAACGATCTCTGTAAGAAGTAATGTTGATTGATATAATAAAACCTGCATGTTTAGTTTAGTTTAGCTAACAACAAATAGCAAACAGGCATGCGATTAAGCCAACAACCACTTAGCACAGGTGATGCTCGACTAGTTTTGAAAAACATCAAGGATCTGAGCCATAATAATACCCCAACTGTCGCAGTCGCAACCGCCATTCAGCCCATCACAGACGACATTGCCACTCAACTAGCCCTACCAACCAACGAAAACTTAGTTCGCACCCCACAACGAGCGCGCAAGCAACGAGAAGAAGTGTTACCAGTCTCCCCAGCAACCAGAAGTTTCGAAATACCCGAACTGTTCAAAAATTTTATATTATTTGATAGTGCGCAAAATGATCACGAAGATAATTTTATTCGGCGACCCTGAAATGCTACGTGTGCTTGACTAATCTAACTTTTGGTTGGCTGATGGAACTTTCAAAGTCATCCCGAAAATGTTTTATCAACTTTACTCTATACACATTAGTATTTCAGGAATAGCCCCCGCTTGCATATATGCGTTCCTGCCAAATAAAACAAAAAAAAACGTACCACCGTTTCTTAGAAGCCCTAAAAATACTAGCCCCTGATAGTAGACCTGGAAAAATTTTGCTGGATTTTGAGCAGGCTGCTATTCCAGCGTTTCAGAAAAATTTTCCCGAGTACAAGCTGTCGGGATGTTTCTTTCATCTTTCCCAAAGTTTTATGAGAAAAATCTTGGAGCTCGGATTGAAAAAAGATTACGAAAGAAACCACGAGTTCGCTTTAGCACTCAAAATGTTAGCCGCACTGGCTTTTGAAAAAGAAGAAGAAATAGGAATTTTATACGATAAAATAGTGGAGGAAATTCAAATTGTTTGCGATCAAATCATAAAAGAGTCGGAAAAAATAGCAAAAGTTGACGAGATTTGCCTTTATTTTGGATCTAACTACATAAAAATTCTCGTCCGCAATCGAGAAGTCCTATTCCCCCTTTCATTATGGAATCAAAGGGATGCGGCATCATCGGATTTGGCCAGAACAACAAATGCTGTAGAGGGCTGGAATTATGGCATACAGTCATACTTCAGTGGATGGCATCCCAGTATATGGAAAGTTATTGCAAATTTGCAAAAAGACGCTTCCGTCCAAAAACTTAACGCCTCGAGTGGGCACCAATTTACAAAAAAGAAAAAATACCGGGTGCTCAACGAAAAAATGCAGAATATTATGCATGTTTAACAAGAAAAAACAGATTTGCATTTCTTTCGCGCTATGGCGAACTTGAGTTAAACATTTGCTGTTTGTCAATTTTTTTTGAGAAAAGACGTCTCCTGGCAGCTTCCCGGAGACGTAACAAAACGCATTGACTTGACTCGCATTTGAAAAATGCTGTCTCTAGCAATTTAATCCCGGAACAATTGCTCTTTTGGATGGGACGCTAGGTTGGGACTAGGGGCTGGCAAACCGTTTAGACATTGTGTTGTATGCCGACAATTCAAAACAAATGACAAAGTTTAGTGGGTTTGAAAAAATAGTCAAGTTTTTTGAAAATGATCGGTGTTTCAATTTAAAATGGTCCGCTTAGATCAGCTTTTGGGTCACAACCAGTTCTCATTTCATATTTCATTTAAATTCAGCCAATTAATCTTCTATTGGCAGAAAATGTTTCAAGATCAAGTTCAGTTTTGGAAAAATCTAATCAGTTTTGGTAACTAATTTGAATCATTTCGGTCGGATTCGTTTTCAAGTTCATATCAAGTTTTCAAGCTCATATCAAAGTTCATATTTCTGTTCAAATTTAAAACGCATTTAGCAGCGTGCAAGTTAATTCATTTTGTTTCGCAAAATTTTTCGCAATTAAAGCTTTGATGTTTACCGACGCTATGGTTCCGAATCCCTTTCAAGTAAGTTTCACTTGGATTCTAACAATTGGAATTAAAAAGGTGTTAAATTTTACTGGTGTTATCTAATTTCGGGGTTATATGAGAGGGGGTTAAGAAAAAGGGGATTGAGAAACAAGGGGTGATAAGCTTGGGAACCAGTTCAGGTAGGGGTATCCCTTAAGGTTTTGGTAGGATAATTCTTGAAGGAATTAGGAATTAAGGGATTATCTTACGAGGTTATATTGCGAGTTATCGCGTTCTGCGAATTGTCGTAATTGCTAATCTATACGACTTGTTTTTCTGCGATTTGCTTTTTCCTGCGAGTTGTCGTGTTACGTACATGTCCGAACAGATAATACCCTACGGCTCTTTTCCATTTTCCCCCTCATCTCAATTTTTTTTCCATTTTTTTTGGTTATCTTACGTGTTATTATGGCTGAATGCGTGATTTTACCAATGTACGGTATGAAGAACAAATTTGTTCACAATAGTTAGTTGGTTCACCATGCAAAATTTTTCAAAATGGTTCACCATGGAATGAAAAAGAGTCCACCCTCGTCGCGAAAAATTGCACCAGGTGAAATAGACGAAGTTGGGAACCCCAAAGCGGCTTGAAATCTCTCAGTTGAGGATGTTAACTTGATGCGCATTTTTATTTGCACACCAGCGGAATTTGAAGACCTTGTATTAAAAATAGCAAATCAACATTTTCCAATCAAAGTTGAGCATTGTAGTTGAACTGTTGTATTCAATTTTTGAGTTAAGTTGACCATTTTAAAAATTCTGTTATCATATTCTTTCCGCTGACTTAATGCGTATTCGTTGCTAATATGAAAATTAAATGTATAATTTAACTCATTTTATGAAAATGATGAAAACGCAGCGAATGAATATTTTCCCCTTCAAGTTTCTTGCTAACATCCAAAGGCGGATTAAAGGGGGGGGCGGACGCCCCCCCTCCCCCCTCAGGGATTCGACCCCCTGCCGACCCAAAGGGTCCCCCCTTTGATACTTTTTCAGAAATCCATTTTTGGCCGACCGACCCTAAAATTTTTCTAAAGGCGCCTTTGGCGCCAATATATACTAAGTTTGAGGGCGAGCGCGCGCCAAAAAAAAACGCGATTTTTTTGTCAAAATTTTTCAAAAAGTGCCCAAAAACTGCTTATTTGACGGTTTTTTCAAAAATTTCCCTGCGGCGCAGAAAAATTTTCGATTTTTTTTTTTTTTTTGAAAATCCGCCCCTCCCCCCTGGAGAAAATCCTAGATCCGTCCCTGCTAACATCGATGCTTTTTGTAGGACCCAATTATCATATTTGTAGCATGGTATCTGTTTAGGTGTGAACAGGGAGGTGCATTTGAGTGAGGCTGGTCTGGATGGGATGAGGGAAGCTGGAGGAGTGGCCAGACATGTGCTGCAGTTAGTGGCCAACAGTATCTGTGAGGGATTATCATGTGAGGAGATAGATCTGCTAGTGTACAATGAGGCCATCAAGTGTGGCGCATATCCGTCCCCCCTAGCATACAAGGTACCTTTTCATAGTTGAGGATTAGTTTGCACTGTCTCAGCTTATAAAAGATGGATTACCACTCATTTTTCGACAGCAGGTATTAAGCAGAGCAAAAACTTCCGAACACTAATTTACGCTGTTAATTTCACGGTTTTTTTAAAAGCTCGAAGCTATTTTGTTGAAAAAAAAATTAACCACGGGCAGATTTGGGGGTGGGGGGAACTTTCTACTGTTTTGAGATATCCATTTTTGGCTGACGGTCGCGCCGAAAAAACGCGATTTTTTGGTAAATATTTTTTAAAAAGGGCCTGACGAATTTAGGAGAGCTTTTGCCTGCGAATTTAGGAGAGCTCGGAAAATCATTTTGGTCGAGCTAAAAAAAATCCGCTCAAAGGAAAAAGAAAAAGAGCCGTTGTTTTTTTTTAAAGTTGCGGGGGTGAAAGTCGAATGCGTGCCGGAAATTCGAATGCGGGGATGATAGCAAATCTTTACCTGTGAATTTCGTTTGCAATAATGTCCGATTATGTAAACGGCTTTTTCCTTCAATTTTCAATTTTTCAGTGAGTTTTAATTAACCTGACTCAGTAGTCATTAGAGGGCTATGAGAGGAAACAAGGAAACAACGACCGAGAGGCGGCGTGTCTTGATGTAATTAATGGATCAAGTAAACATCCTCCCTCCCGCGTATTCATAGGTGCCAAAATAAAAAATCAGTCCCATAGGTTCCAAAATAAAAAAGCAGTCGCATAAGTTCCAAATCTTTTCAATTGATCAAAAGACTAAATTAGCCGACCCTTTGGTGGCAAGCTCGCAACACGTTGGCGCGGCTGCGGCGGTCACTATTCTGCAGCTTGAGTTTATGCTGGTTGAACAGTAAACAATCAATCCATAAATTCGTTGGCTCAAATTTCAACCAATCAGAATTCAAGAAGATAAATTTTGGAACTTATGCGACTGATTTTTTATTTTGGAACCTATGAACATTGGAACCTATGGGAATTCACCCTCCCTCCCCTCCCCACCCAAATAGACCAAATTCAGATCCTCCACCCGAGCGTTCAATTTAAACTAAATTTGCTTAGCACTACGTGTAAAGTGAAATGTTCTTTTCTGATTGGCTGAAAATTCGAACCCTCACCCAAGTTAACAGCCTCCCCCCTAAACGGATTGGGGGGAAGGGGAGGAGGAAGGATGTTAACTTTGGAGGAGGAAGGATGTTAACTTTGGAGGAGGAAGGATGTTAACTTGGTCTTGGTTTGGTCCTAAATAATTGCCGTATATTTGGGTTTTGGCTGTAAAAGGGGGGGGGTTGTTTCCTTTTATCAGGCTGGTAAAGCAGAAACAAATAAATGTAAGAAAGTAAAAAGTGTGAAACGAAAGCAAAATTCATCTCCGGCGGGATTCGAACCCGCGACCTCTGGATTAGAAGTCCAGCGCGCTATCCACTGCGCTACGGAGACTTGAGAGAAGTGTATTTAGCTGTTATTATGAACTAGTGCAGATCTTGTGCTAACCTTGATAAAACGATCTCTGTAAGAAGTAATGTTGATTGATATAATAAAACCTGCATGTTTAGTTTAGTTTAGCTAACAACAAATAGCAAACAGGCATGCGATTAAGCCAACAACCACTTAGCACAGGTATGGTTAAGTTCGGGGCACATGAAAAGTGCGTACCCACGGAGCCGCATAACCGTATGGTTGCTACTATGATAAAGTGGTCCCTTGGGAATAAGACACATAGGGCTGAAATGTTAACTAATAATGATTTCGCCATTCAGAAAGATGTCGCAGTATATTTTAAAACAAATTTTATGTTTCTTTGTTTCGTAAAACCTTCCGTCTCAGCATTTTAAGTTGGAAAATTCAAAAAAATTGCCAAAATCGAATTTTGATGATAAATAAGCCAATCCAATTATGGGCTCTTTTTCCTTTTTCCCCCCACCTGCAAATTTTTATATTTGAAATTACTGTTCACTTTGTCCGATTGTCTTGAAATTTGACATGCAGACTAGCTAGGTTACGAGAAACATATTTGGTCTTCATAATTAACCTTGTAAAACCACTCGTTAGACCATAAAATTCATGTTTGAGTGAGGTGGGGGGGGGGGGGGGGGGGGGGTAACATCAGGCATTTAGCCGTAATAACACGTAAAACAAACAACAAACATAAACCGTAAAACAATGATTTCACGGTTTTCTCAGCTAAGTTTTGTTTGTTCTAACCGCTTCCTTTTTGAATCTTCTAAACTTAAATTTATCTTAATTGAATTATTACATTGTGGTCTGGTAAAAGGTCGGTCTGGTAAAAGACCTAGCCCCGCAAAAAGGGTAGACAGCGAGTTCCATGCGTGCCGCTTAGCATGCGCAAATGAAATAATTTCTTAATTTGATGCGACACGCATTAATTTGAGTTTCAGTTGCAAATTTGAAAAATTAAACTTCATTCTGGATGCGCTACCCGTCGGATGCTATTTCCAGCTTTGACAATTTTTTTTCCAGCCGATTTTGAAAAAATGTGTGGTAAGAACATTCTGTGCTACTTGCAAAAGAAACCGACTATGTTTGCTCTAATCTCCCCAACTGTTGAAAATTGAGCATCAACGGATTAACATGGCATCAGACAACTGCAAAGAACCCCTCTCTTTCACATTAAAACTGTAATTGAACCGGTTTTTTTTTCATTTCAGGGTTTCCCTAAATCTTGCTGCACGTCAATTAACAACATAGTCTGCCATGGAATTCCAGACGATACTCGATTACGTAACTCTGACATAATCAACGTTGATGTCACTCTTTTTGTGGACGGATACCATGGCGATACTTCACGAACATTTGTGGTTGGCGAAGTTTTGGACCAATCAGGGCGCGACTTGGTGTCCGTGTGTGAACAAATCATGCTGAAGGGAATTGAATCGTGCACACCAGGAAACACAGTATTTGATGTTCAAAAATCCTTTCAAAGCGAGCTGGATGTGTTTTTGGCTAAGAATCCGGATTGTAAATTTGTTTTTGACTCTAACTTTTGTTCGCATGGAATCGGGTCTGAATTTCATGCCGCTCCTAATTTGCACACGAAGTTGGGCTCGGGGGATACTGGACACACTTTCGTGGAAGGACAGACTTTGACGATTGAGCCGATTTTGATGGAATGTGATTCGCCAGTGACTATTCTGGAGGATGGCTGGACGTGCACTTCTACTGTTCCCCTGGCCAGAAGTGCCCAGTTCGAACATACAGTTTTGATCACTAAGAACGGACCAGAAATACTCACTTAGTTTTGACTGTCTCGATTTGATTCGAAACGCGTTTTCTTATGTTTATAAAAATATAAAAATATTTTTCCTATCTTATGCTTAAGAAAAGATTTTCTCAACACTTGTTTTGACGAGTACCCAGTTTGACGGAACATTATAAGTCGATGCCCAGTTCAAACAGATTATCTTGATTACACAACGGAGCGTAGTGTATTTTTACGAAGAGTTTTTTCTAACCTAAGTCGCAATTAAAAAGGCTCATTTGGTGGCACTTTTGGTATATTTAAATTTAATCATATTTAAGCTTGTTTAATTTAATGGCATATGTTGCTGCTGTAATTTTGGCTCATGTTAGATTCTGTGTTAAAAAAAATTGTATCATGAAAATGGGTTCTTTACGGCTATATCCTATCCACTCCCCCCCCCCCCCCCCCCACCACCCAAAAGGATAAAAAATAAAATTGAAATTTTTTCCTACAAAGTTGGACTGAGTTTCCTTAAAAAGCAGGGCTGATTCCCGAGCGTTAAATCAAGCTCGAAACTGGCAAAAAATGCAAAATAAATGACAATTAAAAACGCATTTAGCATCTTTTTCTGAAATTTATGCTCAGAAAATTGGCCAAAAAGTTAGTTTGAGGCTCAATTGAGTAAAAATGGTTCGTTTTTACCAATCCCGTAATAATATAGTGCATTTCCTAAAAAAAACTGTAAAATGTGTAGGATTTTTTGTTTTCCGTTTTTTTTTTGCGATGTTGTGGAAAATTTTAGCACTTTTCGCAAAAATTTCAAGTTTTGTCAAAACTGTACTGTTTTACTGATTTGCAGCAAAAAACTACTGTGCCGAAAAAATGGTACAAATAGAAAAACTGTGCTCGCATAAATTTTTATTCTCGTTTCATTTTATCTCATGTTCTACGGCCTTCGAAAGCTTAAGTAGGGGGGTTTTCGGCCTATTCGTTTTGATTTTTTTTTCATTTCCTCAAATATTAAAGGCTCAAAACTGAGATTAAGATTTCAATCAACAGAACAAGTTATGGGGATCTCCCATTCTCAAGCGTATATTCCCTAAATTTCGAATAAAAACGTTACGGCCTCAAACAAGCCCATTTATGAAGTTCTGTTTAATTTTACCCAAACATTTTGACTATTCACAAAAACTACCCTACCAAATTGGAGATTAAGGGTTCAACCGAAAAAAAATATCATTATGCGAATTTTACCGGCATAAGAGGCTATGCCCTAAAACTAACATGCTGATTCTGAGGTTGATAGCTCATTACAACTAACATGGTGCTTAGAGTTTCCCTACGTTGTCTGTTTTACCTTGTCTTTTTTCTAGAAAACTTGATATGGTTTTGGAAAAATCGTTTTTACCTTTCCACGGTAAAGTTTTAGAATAATTGACCGGTTTCGCGAATGTTTTCACTTTTTTCGAAAACTTCCTAGCCAAATATGAGATAGACTTCAATTGAAAGAGGGTATAGTAGTTTTGTCTTTCCTCTAAGCGGTTTAATCCCTACTTAAGAAGATAAACATTAGGGTTTATTATAAAGTCCATTTTTGAAACTTTGAAAATTACATTTTTCCGTATCACCACAACATTTTATTTAAAAATATTAGAACAGGGAGAATCAGCATTAGCTGGGCCACTAGGTAACTTCCAAGTGAACTTGGCGCGGATGCAAAGATGGAAGACTCTAATCAACAGGTCGCATATTCATATCCAAATCATTTAATTAACTTTGAATTTTTCTGGTCGAATCTTTGCTGCATAACAGAGGCAGTTTGATAGAAATTTAGCTACTTTATACGTGGTTAGAGTTAGTAAAATTACAATCGGTCGTAGAGCAGATGTAAAAAGGTGATACTCTTAATATCAAACAAAAATTCAAGGTGTAATTTTAATATTTTTTTAAATTTCACTTTGTTTTGCCTGTGTAGAGCTTTTTTTTGCGTTTCCCTCACTTGAGTTTGCGAAGCGCAATTTCGCTTCTGTAAAAATCATATAACTCTCTGCGAAACTTTTTGGTAAATGACAGCCATGAAAGCCCACGTGCGCTACCCATTAAAGTAGTTGATAAGCAACAGCTATAAATTGCATGGAGAGATTTTGTGAGAAAATCGAGACATCCAGTGAGCACAAATTTCGAGATGCAATGTAAGCTATTGCTTATCGGGTATCGAGTTTTTTCTTTACTAATTGTTGTTCATAAATAAAAATAATAAAACACGCATTTTTTCTTTTTTCTTTGTATTTAAAGTAGATGATGGTGTTTCTCATCATGGGGAACCGAATGATGGACTATTTGAAACCGGTTCCCCCCTTTTTCACTCTAAACAACTTAACACCCTACAATTTCACTCCCTACTTTTTATTGCCTTAGCAATATAACATCGCTACGTTTTAAAACAATTTCTATGACTTAACACCGTTTTAATCCAAAATGAAAAGAAAACTTACTTCAAAGGGGATTTCGGTAACCATCAAAGAATTAAACGAGAGAAATTTTTGCCATTTATAGCCAGAAAAATTTGCGCTACTTAATTCGCGTAAGTTTTGAATAGAAATGACCTTGCAAATGATTTCAATGAAACGTTTCAAACCAAAATGAAATGGCCTTGCCAATATTTTCAATGAATCATTCCAAAATGAACCAAAAACAAGCAATAGTTCAATGAACTTCAAAAGCCCGCAAATAATTAGACGTCCTTTGACTAATATGGCCTGATTTTCTAGACATTTTTAGCCGGTATAGAAATTAAAAAATGGTTTAACCAATGCCAAAAGCCTTAAAATCATTATTTTTAGAATCATTCTCGAACTTAAACTTATGACCTGATCGATTTGTCAGCTTTTTTTGAACTGTTGGCACACAAACGCAAAGCTAAAGGGTTTGCCAGCCCGTTGTCCCAACCTAGCATCCCGAAAATAAGGGCGATTGTCTTGGGAGTAAATTGCTAAGGCACGAGTCATGTTCTTGCGTTTAGTTACGTTTCCGGGAGTCTGCAAGGAAACGTCTTTTCAAAAAAAGCTGACATAAATTTCAGTAGGATTAAAATTTGAATTTTAATAATACGAAAGAATAAACAAAAATGAAATAAATTTACAATGGTTTAGCACAAACTAGATAACGCTCTGAAAAAGTACAGATCAGTTTTGTCTTCGTAAACGGACATTATGTTTTGTACTCTTTCATTTAAAACTCGATACTTTTTCTTTTTTGTGAATTTATGGCCACTCGATGCATCAAAAAAGTTGAGTTTTTGTACGGAAGCGTCTTTTTGCAGGCTACCCACTACTTTCCACATATTTGGGTGGGCTCCGCTGAAATATGATTGAATCCCGAAATGCCATCCCTCGACAGCATTTGTTGATCGAGCAATCCCCATCACGGCCGCATCTCGCTGGTTCCAAAGGGAGGGTGGGAATGAAACCTCACGGTTTGGCACCAAGCTTTTTATATAAGTAGAGCCGAAGTACAGACACAAATCGTCAATTTTCTCTATTTTCTCGGGTTCTAAGCAATTTCTGTCGCATACATTTTGAATTTCTTGAACAATCATGTCATAGGAATCGCCGATCTTTACGTTTTTCTCAAATGCCAGGGATGGCAGCATTTTTAAAGCCAGTGCTAAATCGTGATTTGTTTCGTAGGTAACTTTCTGGCCCAATTCATTAATTTTTCTCATGTAACTCCGGGAGAGATGAAAAAAACAACCCGATAAATGTGCTTCGGGGAATGTTTTTTGGAAGGACTGAAGAGCAGCTTGCTCAAAATCTAACAAAATTTTTTCAGGCCGGCAGTTGGGTGCTAAATCAGTTAACGCCTGCAGGAAGCGATTGTAGGTTTTTTCGGTTTTGTTAGGGAGGAAGGCGTAAATGCAAGCTGGCGCAATGCCAGATACACTAACATGAATTGAATAAAGCTGATAGAACATTTTTGGGGTAATTTTGAAAGTTCCATCGGCTAACCAGAAAGATGACTTCTCCAGAACTCTCAGCATTTCGGGGTCGCCGCACAAAATGATTCGCTCATGATCATTTGATCCACTGTCATACCGGATAAAATTTTCAAAAATTTCAGGGATCTCGAAATTTCGCGCAACGGGGATGGGCGGCATATTTACATCTAGCTGCTTACGAGTGCGAGCAGCCGTTCGGATCAGCTTGTCTTTACTTGGGAGAGCAAACTGAGTAGCCAAATCGTTGGTAATTGGCAAAACCGCACTGGCAACTGCAACAGTCGGGGTAAATCTCTCGCTGAGATCTTCTATATGCTTTATGACATTTCGGGCCTCCGATTTTCCCGCTGAAATGTCGTGATTATGCTCTCCACGCGTCTCGATTAATTCGTTATTTTCAGTAATAACAGTTGCTCGACATTTATGTGTTTGATATTTTGAGCAAATCCAGTTTATTGTAAACTTATTTTTCCGCTTGAAATAAAATTCATGGCCGGACGCTATAAGAATTGGCTTGTTTTTAGATGAAACTGTGAACTCGAAAGAAGACTCAATCATAATGTGTTTATTGTGTTTGCGTTTGTTTATCACGTTTAATTTTTGTCAGAATTTTTACGGCAAATTGTTTTGAATTAGCACAAGCAGCTTTTTTAGTAATCATAAAGATTTAGCGAAAAGTCTAATTGAAAATAAATTACAAACCTGTAGATAAGAGTCTTAAGTAAATTGGGAAGCCTCCTTTTAGCATGTATAACTAAGATAAACCAAGTTTTTCATTATGGTGCGCGTGTTAATTGCAGGGTTAACTTTGGTGTGATAAGAGTTAAGATAAGGAATTCATAAAGCATCAATTTTAATAGTGAAGTGACTAGGTGTTAAAATGTACTGTGTTAAACTGGAAAATATGAGTTATATTGTTGTCGATTTAAATTGTTTAGTAGTGAAATGACTAAGTTTTAAAATGTACGGTGTTAAATTGTATGTCATTAAGATGTAGGACACCTTTGAAACCAACTAGGGTCGTTAGAAGATCCCATTTGTCTAATTGTTTTTCATAAAATTCAATTCAAAAGCAGTAGAAAATGAATTAAAGTTTTGCTGATACAATTTGCGCAGATTTAAAACCAGGATTCTTGTATCAGGGCGAAACCTGGAATGTTTTGGCTGCTTTTAAAGGACTAAAGCGTAGTCTGTGCTTTGAGAAATGACGGAGGTTTCAAAAAAGAAGAAAGTTTCTATCGATTTTTTTTTGAAAACCAGCCGACACGCTACGTAAAGTACAAAATGGTATAATTCACATTTAGCTTTGTAAATAATAGATGAAATAGCATAGCGCGATACATATCGCGCGATAAGTATCCCAAGTTGGCTGAATTGGTAACCTTAAAACCCCCCTAACCTGGCAGAGATTGATCTCTGTTGAAACATGTTTTCAATAAATTTGAGCTGAGGGCAGCATTACTTTAAAAATTATTTTAAAATTTTCCGTCAAAAGCGGCTAGTTGTAAAGTCGAAATTAATCTGGATAAAAAACGGATCTACTTAACAATCGTCCTTTCTATGGTATCTACTAAAGCCTTTTCAATAAAAAACGGATATAACTTAACATAAAAAAACGGATCTAATAAACGGAAAACAGGATAAAAAACGGATCTACTTAACCATCGCCCTTTCTATCGTATCTACTACCAGAGCACAAATGTTGATTCATTTTCTTCGAAGCTAGATCAAATAAATTTTTTCTTTCGCCTTTCGAAGAAAAATTCCCCAGACCAACTTTTTAACCAGCAGTATTCGACGGATTTTTTCATATCATTCGGAAGACATTGTTTTCGTGAGCTCAAACCAACAAGATATTTCAACAGTGATCATTCTTTGCCCTGATACGAGCAGTCTTGTTTTTGTGCTTTTGCTCCCATTCAATATTCGGTATCCTTGAAGTGTAGCTTTTCTCTTAATGCGTCTTCGATCTGCTGATTTTGCAACCGGTCAATTTTAATGGCCTGTATATAGCTGCTTTTGCCTGAAATTGCTTTTCCATTGTTCGGTCTTTTCCTTATTGGGTACACAACTAAGATAGAGCACATTAATTTGAAATTTGAACTAAGTTAAATTGAGTCTGAGTAGCAAAATACATCAGATCCCTCTCTGTCATTAATCAAAGCTATTTGGATCAAATTCTAGTTGACGTGGAGAACACATATTTCATCACCAAATTGAAGTTACGGGTTTAAAGGCAGCATTCAGCTGTTACCAAATGAAAAGAAAATTGCAAAATGGAAACAAGACTGCTCGTACCAGGGCGAAGCCCTGAATGTTGCGACAGCTTTTTAATGTTTATAGAGCAGTAATAACATTTAAGAAATTGAATGAAATAAAACAAAATGAAATTTTTTTTTCTAAAATTTGATTTTTTTAAATGAAAATCATCCCCCACACGCCATATTAAGTACAAAAGGATATATTTTGCTCCTTGTAACATATCAATTATGGCAAACAAGCTTCTTTCAACCAATTTGGAACGATTTCTAAGACGGATTAACTCTCCGCTTACGCGTTAATAGCGCGAAATATATCGCGCGTTAATTGTCCCAAATTGGCCAAAATGACAATCTTTAAACCCCCGTAACTTTACGAAAAATGATCACAGGTGAAATATCTTTTCAAATTTAAGCTCAGGACAACAATACTTTTCGAATGATATGAAAAAAAATCCGTCAAAAATGGCTAGAAAAAAAAACCCACCCCGAGCACAAATATTCCGTTACTTTCGTATCGAAAGTCGGAACAATAAGATAGATGGTCATTTTAACGAATTCAGAAACGCATGCATGCAAAAATGAGAACGACTCATCTTCTTTTCCCCCCACAAGATACAAACATCCGTTTCACAGTTTTAGGAGAAATTGTGTTTGTTATTAATTAGTTAAGCAACACGCCAATTTTCTTTTTTATTGGTGGAACCAGTTCTAAAGTAGTATTTATAAACGGTGGCGTCCCTCATGCTTGAAGGACCGAATGCTTGAAATTAGTTTAAGCTTACTTTCAGCCAATCAGAATCGAGTATTCAAAATCTCAAAGTAAGAAAATAAATCCAGGCCATTGGTGTTAATACTGACAGATTAGATAATAAGCAGATGAGTTTTCAAGACTGAAAAATTCGTATAAACTTAAACTCATAAATCTTGATGTTTATCTAAATGGTACTGCGGTCGTAACCCGCAATTTGTAATATTTTTGATTATTTTCCACTGATTTAAAACATTGTCTGTTAATATTGACTTTGATTTTGTGAGAAAGGCATTTGGCCAATAGTAACGCTTAGCGATTTTGATTGATTGAAACTTTTCAAGCATTCGGTCCTTCAAGCATGAGAACCCTCCCCTATTTATATTATTGATAAATTATCACTATAAAATATTACTAGCTAACCAATCATATTCCATCTCTAACATTGACACTTATTTGTAAGTGCTGAAACTACTTGTAGTTTCAGCACCAGAACAATTTGAATAAAACTTTGAATACAGTTGTTCTCCTTCTGGATAAACTCCAAGAACTAACTCGCATACACTAGATTTATTGAGACTAGGAGATATAAGAGTAAGATTAAGATCGGTATTAGTCTAAGAAGTTTCACAAATCTATCCGACCGAAAATAAAATAGCGTGACGAGCAGACGGTGTACCTTATCTGAAATTACTCTATGAGTTAGGTCATAAATCATTGGAGTAAGTTAGCAAAAGTTAGAACTGTGTTTATATTGCAAGTGGGTAAAATTGGAAGAGCTTTGGAAACTATATAGCACGCTTCTTCTAACGTTTCCTCACCACAATAGACAAAAGTTGAAAGCTTATAAAACAACGTGTGGTGGAGAAACAGTAGATCGCTAAGCAAATCTGAGATTTTACTGAAAAGGGTTTCAAAAAAAGCATTGTTAATTTTTTCAGATCAAGTAATTTTTCTTTTGCACAAGTACCCCATACCCTCAAATTAATTTCCATGTTGTCGACAGGCTTTGCAGAAAGTAGTTTGGATTGTTAGATCAAAAATGATAAACACTAAAAAAGAGTCTGAGGGGGCCCGTTAGCCCCTAAATACGCCATGCCAGTACAAAAGAAGTGTTACAAAAATGTTACGGTTTTCCAAAGCTCGAGGCAGAAGATTTTTAAGACAGGACTTCATTGAGTTTTTGAAAACTTGAGCCCGCAACAGTTCTTGATAAAATAAAAAAAACATCAGTGCACACATTCATTCATTAAATCTTAAGCTTAAATTCATTACAGTATCCGTGATGGCTTTTGCCAAAGTTAATTTTTAGTTGCTTAGCCATGGGTTAATTACGGGTTATCTGATTGGTGTGCATATCGGACCTAAGTTCCGACCAAAAAAAAAATAACGTTTTTGACATCGTCACGTACAAATGGAGGCTTTAAGAATTAGTCAGATAATCAGATAGTCGAGCAAAGTCTTTTAAAATTATACAGTTCCTTGTCAATGTGAAGAGTATTTTGCATCCTTTTTCTTGTTTCGTCAAAGAAAACTCAAACCGGGTTTCTCAACCAAGAAATGTTTTTTTTTGCATTTCTGAAATGAAAAAAAAAGATCTTATTATCTTTAAATTGATCTTATTATCTACTTTGGCACAATGTTACATGTATTTTAGGGCATGGCGACAATTAGCAGCGGTAAAAGCTTTGATCCGATCAAAAGAAATTAGATGACAGGGTTAATGTAAAGAACAAAGAAGCTATAATCCAAATTGAATGAAATGTCCTCAAATTGCTTGAAAATTTGGGTATTTCCCATTAAATTCTAGCCTCCCCTGCTTAGTAAAAAAACTATATCCCCCTCCAAACCTTCTCCATTATAGACCCCCCCCCCCACCTTTCCTAGTATAGCCCTCCCCAAGGTTCCTAATTATACTAATAGGCAGATCAAATAATAATTTTCACATTTGCTTACACATTTGCATCAATAATGTGTTTGTGGATTTGACCAATGTTTCTCATTATTTCTTCGAACACTTCCAGTATTTTGTTTTTGCAGATATAAAATCAACAAGGTGAGGTCAAGGCGAGGTCTAGGTGAGGCAGCTGATAAAAAAGTCGATTGATAAAAAAGTTGATAAAAAGAAATCGATTTTTCAGTTGATAAAAAAGAAATCATCGATGTAAATCACTTATTATCATAATTGAAATGTTTCCCTTACAATAAATTTCAGTATATATAGTAGTATTAATCAGTACGAATAGTGTTAATGTAATTGGAACGTTCGGGGGGCTATAATGAGAAAGGCAAAGATTTGGGCTGTGATTTATTGGGGGAGGGGGGCTATAATGGGAAAGACCCGAGAATAAGGTTCAAGGAGTTCAACTAATCTGGCTTGACTTTTTTCGTAATTTGCCACCTTGGCGGCATTTTCTCCGGCAATTATTCTTGCCAATTTATTCTCCCACGGACTCTGTTCTTTTCTCAATTATTGGATAAGTTTGTGAATGATAGGGTGAGCACAACCCATTCCCATCTCGAAGGCCCTATGCCATCCCTCCACCAAATTGTTGGTTTTATATCTTCAATTTTTTGCGTTTTTGAACTGGTTCCAGAGTAAAATAGGGAACTGTCTAACTCCTCTGCGTCCTCGAAGGATAATTTCAACTCGAATTGATTCAAAATTACCGGAAAATTCAGAGCACAAAGCAATCATGCCGACTTCAAAATCTAGCTAAGCATCCTTTTATAGTCACTTCTTTGAATACCTTCCGTTTCGAGGCTAATATCCCCAGAGTTTTCCACGTAAATGATCCTCAGAGGCTCCAATGTTTTTTTTTCTTTCTGTTTGACAGCACGTTTAACCCTGAACTTTCACAGTTTTATAACAGGCCCAGAAACTTTTTTTGAACCCACCTAAAAAAAACACCCCCAGTCTTTAGAAAAATTAGCTTGTTTGATGGGTTATAATTTTTAA
The DNA here is from genome assembly GCF_963678635.1 of Symsagittifera roscoffensis. Taxonomy (NCBI): domain Eukaryota; kingdom Metazoa; phylum Xenacoelomorpha; order Acoela; family Convolutidae; genus Symsagittifera; species Symsagittifera roscoffensis. The sequence goes on along the minus strand of NC_087062.1, from coordinate 72,010,626 downwards.
TGTTTTAAAACAAACTAAATTAAAAAATTGCTTATTTTGAAAGTTCAAGTTCACGCACGTGTCAAATTTTTTAAACATTTCACCCACTTTTTTACTTCTTCTTCGCATGGAAAATGTTCGTGACTATGTTCTGCAGAAGTGCTGACAGATCGCCAGCTGGATTTATCAGTTATTTGTTGTGGCGGTTTAGATTTCCATGTGTGATGATTTCTAAGAAGAAATTGAAACGAACGATAGGAAACGAAGATTTTAGATGCTACTAGCGTTTAATTACTCTTTTTTTTTTACTGTTAATTCTTTTCAATTTGTTATTTAGTTCAAAACTGGCGCTAAACTGAAAAGTTTGATTACTCGTTGGGTTTTAATCCCGCACAACCACCGCAAAATATTTTGCTCAACTCGCATCGTTTTTTGATCCCCCCAATTAGCAGTTAATCGTGCTGCTAACTGTCGCCTCACGGTATTTTAGGTGAGCATAATTATAAGTTTTGTTGTTTGTAGGCTGTAGATCATCGTGGTTCATTTTGACTTCAATGGGATTTCAACCACTGGAAAGAGAGTGAGGTCAAGCATATAACTGTTTGAGCAAGAGCATCCTATGTTTTTGCCCTTCCTCGTTTTATTGTCTATGATCATCTTTAGAGGCAAACAGAGTGTGTCCTTCGAGAGTTTTCGTCCTTAAAACTTATAAGATTTTTTGGTAGCAACCTAAAACGCGTTATGCTATTGATTTGCCGACATTTTTTCTGAATGTGTTTTTTGAGTTCGGAAAGTATAATTCACACAATCGGCCTGCCTAATTTATGTTGCGTGCTTGCCAGTCCGGCTCTTTTCCAGTCCCCCTTTAAATTCAATTTTGAAAGCTTATTTAACGTTGTCATAATGCAATGAAATTTGGCGTGGTGAACAAATCGACAACTGTGAACAGATTTGTTCTTCATACTTTACATCGTAACATCACGCATTTAGCCATAATAATACGTGAAACAAAAATAAAACTCGGTATTTTGAAAGGGGGGAACTGGAAAAGAGCCGCCAGTCCCAAGACGCTCACCTCATGCCAAAGGCAGAAATAAGAGCAAATCAGTCAATTAAACTTTTAAATTTGCAGAACAAGATATCTACTACGACAAAATCTGCACAAACATATTTGTCCCATCTCAAAAATTGATGAAGTAATTATTTTTGAATACAACTCTTTCAACCATCCTTCTTCTCTCAAGTTTCTGCTCTACTTGAGTAGTGCTCTATCTAAGTACGTATCAACGCAGGTAAGCATTCAAGTAAAAAAGTTCAAAAAAATTCTGCGCGGTTTTTTTGAGTATGCAGATAGTTTGCGTAACATCGCTTTATCGATACATAAATAAAGCCTTGTTTTTAACAATTTTATACATTTGTTTTATACTCTTTCCATTTCTTATTATATATCATTGCTCGGTAAACATCGAGTTCATTTTGAACAAATCAGTTGTAAGCATCAAATAGAAATCAATCAAAATTTCTTACAAGAAAAACTTTTGAAGCTGTGTTTTTCAGCTCAACTTTTCTTTTTAGATAATTATTGTTCCGACTTTCGATACGAAAGTAACGGAATATTTGTGCTCGGGGTGGGTTTTTTTTTTCTTCAGACAAATTTCGACGTTTTAACTAGCCGTTTTTGACGGAATTTTTTATATCATTCGAAAAGTATTGTTGTCCTGAGCTTAAATTTGAAAAGATATTTCACCTGTGATCATTTTTTGTAAAGTTATGAGGGTTTAAAGATTGCCATTTTGACCAATTTGGGACAATTAACGCGCGATATAATTGGCGCTCTTAACGCGTAAGCGGAGATTTAATCCGTCCTACAAATCGTTCCATATTGGTTGAACGAAGCTTATTTGCCATAATTGATTTGTTACAAGGAATGAAATCTATCTTTTTGTACTTCAAATGGCGTGTGGGGGGATGATTTTCACGAAAAATTTCAAATTTGAAAAAAAAAATTCATTTTATTTTATTTCATTTAAATTTTTATGTTGTTCTTACTGCTGCTCCATAAACCTTAAAAGGCAGTCGGAACATTCAGGGCTTCGCCCTGATACGAGCAGTCTTGTTTGTTTTACATCTCAAAAAAAATTCATGTTACGAAGTGAAATATGGCACACTAGTGATAGAAAACCAGCCAACCACAATTCACAAAAAAGCCAAAATCTCAAAAAACTAACAAAATCCTGGAGATCAGAATAAGGTTTAGCCGATTAGGAAAAAGCAGATGCAGCATTGCTGCTGGTATATAAAGCCTGAGTACAAGTTTGAGACACAGACTGACAATAAAATTCTGTGCAGAGACTGGCGCTAAACGCTCCTACCATCAAGTCCCCGGGAGTTAGTAAAAACTTTGTAAATTTTTGCATTCGGTTTTTGGCCCAAACGCTTAAGCGAATGGAGACTCGTTACAGTTTTAACAAATTCTGATTGGTAGCAACTTTTCTACGAGTTGTTCTTTTTGTCATTTAAATAGCTACCGCGTTCGCAAAAAAAAATTGAAATAAAATGACCTCACTAATGCTTTATTTGTCTGATCTTCAGAAATAAGTTCCGAACTTTGAAGAAATTTCGAGTATTTGAGCTCGGCGTGGTTTTGGTTTTGTTTTTTAAGTAGTGAGCGAATTATAAAGAAGCAGTTTGTGTGCCTGTTGCATTTTGGACCTGTGGCTATTTATTGCAGAGTTATCGGTGTTTGATTATTGCCATCTTGGCCCATTCAGATGTGTACCGCGACGACTCGCAAGAAAAGACAACTCGCGACAAAAGACAACTTGCAAAATTTAAAGAAAACGCCAACTCGCGAGTTTTTAAAGCTATCTGGAAACTTCATATTCTCGGTTTAAGGTCGCCGGTGGGCGTGCCAAGCGCGCATCCCCTTTGCGGCGATAATGGGCTCTAAATTTTGTATAAAGTCCTACGTTGGTGCGACTGCGGGGGTGAGTATATTGCGAATTGTCTTTTAATGCGAGTTGTCTTTTATTGCGAGTTGTTTTTTCTTGCGAGTTGTCGCACTACGATTTAGATGATAACTTACCGCTTAGTGTAGGTGGTGATTTATTGGGCTCAAAATTTTTTTCCAATAGATTCATATAAAATAAGCACAGTTGGCCGAGTGGCCTAAGCTAACGCCGATTATATAGGTTAACAGTTGACGTAGGTTCGAGTCCCCCACCTGCCCATGTATTAATATACTAAAAACGAGGGTTACATCCTATTTTAACTGTTTTTTGGTTCTAATTCGGTTCAGCCTTGATTAAGACTGACCGCCAAAAAGAGCAATTTGTCTCGAAGACCTTACCGACCGGTTCTTGTGGCTAGCTTGCGCCGATTTGTACCAAAAACGGACAGATGATAAAAATGTTATATGATGTTCAGATCAATAGAAATAATGCCGAAATTAATTTATTGACCGAGTTATTTGCCGAGAAATATCTCTTATTAATTTAACGAATTTGGATCAGTTTTGGAGATTAGCGAGCATATTTTGGCGCCCCACAAGGGACACCGAGGTCTTCTCTTTACAACACGAGCTTCACCGAGGGACACAAGGGACTACGAGATTCTTTACTTTGGACGTTCCTGGAATCGGAACCACGTCATCGCCTTGTGCCAGAACCCAAGCCAGAGATAGCTGGGCAGTTGTTCACCCTTTCTTGGAAGCTATTTCCTCAATTTTACCCACAAGTTGCAAATTAGCTTCGATTGTCTGCTTCTGAAATCTTGGATTCAGTAATCTCCTGTCAGTGGGATTCAAATCCTCGCGTTTCTTTACAGTTCCAGCTAGCATCCCTCTTCCAAGTGGCGAATAGGCCACAATTCCGTTTCCCAATTCTCTGCAAGTGGGAACAATTTCATCCTCAACATAACCTTGACCAAAGAGACCACTCAAGTTAAAAATGCAAGAAACAATGAATTGGAAACAACTATTAAAAATTATTTTTGTCAACACATTGGCTCGAGTGGGTTTTCGCTAGTATCCGAAATTGCCCAATTTGTAATTAACGCAATAGCCCTCGAAGCAGTCTATCTACTTGCCGTTGAAATTTTCCAATTGCTTGCATGCATAATAAGCAGCAATTAAAATGCGGAAGGCACTTACTCCTTTTTCTGGCAAGTTGTATGGCTGATATTTTACACACAGCATGCGCTCTTCGAGTCGTATTAGCCGATGCTTCACTTAGCCCAACAGATTTGATCTTCCCTTCTGCAATTAGTTCTTTCATAACTTTCATGCTATCTTCAATCGCAACTGAAGTATCGATTCGGTGCAAGTAAAAAAAATATCTCTATAAGTGCCCAGACGTTGCAGAGGTTCTTCGCCCGTCCATCGAATATATCCAGCAGGTGAGCTTGTCAACAGACAGGCGACAGAGCAGACAGGCGAAAGAGCAGACTGTTGGAAGAGGGGCCTGTTCCGGTGCCCTGATTGTGGACTTTTGAGCTGTGTTTTCTCGACACCCGAAGTTTTGGATTTTTTCCCGGTGTCGCCAATCTCCAATTAAAAATTGTAAGACGTTTCCAAAACTTTTAAAACTCTCCACTCGTGCTTTAAATTTATATACGATGTCAAATATGCTTGAAATTTTCCCGCAAGCTAGCCCCCGGTAATTTTCTCGATACCCCAAATTTTTGGACAGTTCCGTTGAACTGAAATATCTTACAGTCGGTACATAGACAAACTGACTTGACATTTTTCTCGATACCAAAATTTTTTGAATATTTGTGAACGGAATATTAATCCATGAAATCGGAAAATTGACAAGAGATAATGGACTAGTTTTTTGGATTGGTTTATGACTCGAACCTGCTGACCAAAATTTTCTGAAAAATTTAGTGAAAAAAGTAAAAAATTGCCAAAAAATCCTCAAAACGTCTTCAGAATTCTGCGAAACTGTGCTGTAAGATGAAACCAACCCTATGTTAAGTGATCTGGTAGCAAAATATCAGGCAAATTAAGTTGAGTTTTTTCATCCTCAGGTTTCTTCCGCGTGTGTTGTTGGAACTTAACCAGTTTGCCTGATCCCCCACCCACCATTGGTGAAACTGAAAGCCAGTTCGCTTCGAGTAAAACAAAGCCGTTTCAGCCCGTCCAATTATTGACTTCGTTGCGTGACAGTAAAGTTAAGTGGTCAGGTACGGTGATATTAAGTGAGTTAAGTTGAATTATTTCATCCTCAGGTTTACTCCGTGTGTGTTGTTGGAGTTCAACCGACCTACTTAATTTTCCAACCCCATTGGTACTTAAGCGTAACGAAGCCGTCGCATAGGTCCCCTAAGTGTATGGTATTCATTCTAGGAGCTAGTTCTTTGGATCACGCGCTCCGAAAACTTCCCGCTCCGTCCCAGAAGCGCGTCAAAGATACTTGCTTTACAAAGCCAGGTTTAAGTTTGAACTTTAACGCTAGGGACTCTCAGAAAACAATACAGTACTACCTTCATCACTACTTGTCGCACCGTAACGACCTTGTAATTTGGCACGACGCCATTAATAACTCGATAAGTAGGCACCGCAGTAACAATAACCGTAAGCTGAGTAGTGAGCAACTTGTCAATTTGTTATTAAGGTATAGGACAAACATTTGTGCAATCGTATACTGTAGACGGAACGGAACCGAGGATACAGAGGAAAGCTTAGGTTCAACAGGTATTCTCGTTCTGAACGTCGTTAAAGACTTTATCTCTAAGCGTAAGGCTAAGGACCAGGTACTAATTGAGAAGTACAAAGAGCTTCACGAGCCTCCTTCCCTTGAGTTAAAGACTCTCCTCCTTCTAAGGCGTTATAGCGCCAATCTTAACGTCCTTAAGACACGTAAGAAGCGGAACCGCTTACCCGTCAAAGCTCGGAAAGCTATAAGAAATAGGCTTCAGGCAGAAGCTTTGAGACGTCAAGTTCCCCCGTCTTGTAAGCTAATGTTGATTTACTAATGCAAATTTAATTACGTACCAAAACAGTATCTCATTTTATTGATTGTTTTCTAAAAGTGAGCATCCGTAGAATATTGTCAATTTGTGAAAAACATGGACGAAAAATTCCAAAGTAAGATACGCAAGTTATTCGAAATCCGTCTAATTCTAGAAAGTGAGCTGCTTAAAGGTCACTCATTAGTACTTGAGTACATTGAGAATAACAGTCGCTCTACAAAAATTGATAATGCTGCTTACAAATGTAAAATTGCGTTGGAAAAAGCTGTCGACGTCAATGAGCAATTAATTAGGTTAGCGGGAAAAACGGAAAACCCTGAAAAAATTATTGCTCAGCAAGACCTTTGGCTTAAGAAAGTAACCGAAATGAACGATAAAGTAATGCATCAAGCTCAGAGTTACAAGATGAGCCTTGAACCTTTGTCATTTCCAGCAGCCGGCATTACAGGGAGCAAGGGATCTTTACAGCAAACTAGGTCTGAGACATCCTCACGCTCGCACAAAACAAGAGATTCAGAAGCACGAGTATCTGAAAACAGGTCTAAGGTCTCTAATAAGTCTAAGGATAGTAGAAAGCTTGACTCACATAAGTCTGATAAATCTGCTTCCACTCGTCATACGTCGACTGTTCGCACTATGTCATCAAGTGAGAAACGGCATGAACTAGCTTTAGTAAAACGACGCCATAAGGAACTGGAAAGGCAGTATCAAGTGTCTTTAAGACTTAAAGAGCAAGAGAACCGTCTTAAGTCCGAACAAAGTCAGCTGGAACTAGAGCAATTGGCTGAAAGTCATAAAAAGCAACTAATTGAAATGGAATTGAAAGCGTTTGAACTTGAGGACAGTTCATCTGAGGTTAGCGAGAAGTTAGCGGAAAGTAACTTGACAGGAGTAAGTCAACCTATTTCAAAAGTAGCAACCGATCGAACTAATGATTGGGTAGACTCTGTTAGTTCACAGGCACCTCCTGACGTTGTTAGCGCGCCAGGTTTGCAGGCCTTCACTCCTGTACCCATTTCGTCAGGACCGACGACTTCCGCCATCCTCGCTCATGCAATTCACACCAGTAATAGTTATAACCATGAGCACACAGCATTGAGTGACCCTGGAATCCATAGTTATGGACGTCAGGCTATGCCTCGATTTGGCAGTGCAAGCCTTTTGCCATTGCAAGCTTCTGTTCCATTCCCAGTTAACAATATGCATTCTAGTGCACACGTGTTACCACCACCGTCTGCTGTTCCTTTACAGACCATGAGTTCAAACATAACTAATGGTAGTTTTGCCATCGCGCAACCGGAATCATTACCTGTCCCAATGTTATCGGCACAACCCGGTTCTGGTTTTGTTTCTTTGTCACCTGCATTTGCTGGTGGTGGCTTCTCATTTTCTGGAGTAAACACAACGCCGGTTTTCTTTTCGGCTCCTAATTGCCATGCAGCGCCAGTCCAGACACATTCCCTTTGTTCCGCATACTGTGTCACCTAATCTCAACGATTACTACACAAGTGATGCAAACTTATGGCGATTGGCAGCTACAAATCCAATCGTTACGCCTGCTCAGTGTTGTAATGCTGGAAATATTTTTTCTAATGTGACAACTGTTGTCCCATCGTGTAACACTGCCGCTCCGTATACTAGTGGTGGGACTGTGTATTTTAATACTCCCCCAGTTCATCCACAACATGTTCCGCATTTTGTGAATCATACTAATACTGGTTATCAGCCAGTCAACGAAGACTACGCACCGTCTTCCGCATATTTGAACCAAGGTTGTTCATCGGATTGACCTCTCTCCACTCGTGAATTGGCGGAATTATTGATGCAATGCCGCAAAGATCATCTTCCTGAATGGAAATTAGCCCAGTTTGACGGCAACCTGTTAAACTGGCACGAATGGTTTGGTCAGTTTAAGTCCACCGATGATTCCGCTGTTCTCACCGATGATACGAAACTGACATACTTAAAAACGCTCGTCACAGGCAAAGCAAAAACCGCAATTGCGGAGTTTAGTTATAGTGGCGTTATGTACAAAGATGCACTGGCCACCTTGCAACGGAAGTTTGGGCAACCACATGCCATTGTTGGTGCGCATCTTGATAAGCTGAATACTTTTCCTCCACTTAGGATGCAAAATTCAAAAAATGTCATTAGTTTCTCCTCTGCCATATCTGGCCTCGTAGCAGTTTTCAAATCATTGTCTTTCAATGATGATCTAAAGAGTGTTAACTTGTTAAACCAAGCTGTTAGTAAACTTCCGCCTAACCTCAAGGAGGCTTGGTCAATGCATACTGTAAGACATAATTGGCAGCGACCAACACTCTTAGATTTTAACAACTGGTTGAAAGAAAAGGCCGAGGGGCATGAAAGATTACGTTTACTCAACTCTAAGGCAAAAAACGAGGAACCAGTTAAACCAAAACCAACCAAAGTTTTTGCAGCCATTAGCCAGGTAACTAGTAAGGCTCAGGATAAGTGTAAGTTTCCGCCGTGCGTTTTGTGTAAGGGTAGTCATGCATTGTGGAATTGTGCTGTTTTAAGGAAAAGAATGCTACTCAGCGAGCAAAATACGTAGCTGAACAGAAACTTTGCTTCTCTTGCCTCAATGGCAATCATAGTTTCCGGCAATGTTCTAGAGCGAAAAAGTTCCCGAAGCCAGAGTGTGATAGCACACATAATGTCTTGCTCCATGGAGCCGAAAGAATAATTCCTCGGAAGGAAAATTCAAATGTCTCGAATAAGGCTGGAACAAACAAATCCAAGGAGTATACAAACACTTCCACTCATGCCGCTGTTAGTGATGTACATGACATTGAATCTTCCAAAAGGTTGTTGCCAATTGCAACACTTGGTGTATCCTCGGATGTAACCAGTCTCCTGACGTTGGTTCTTTGTGATAATGCATCGACTCACTCCTGGGTGTCTTCGTCACTCGTAAACCGTCTCGGCTTAGTAGGGGAGCCCGTTAACTTGTCAATTAGTGGCTTCAATTCAACCACCATTGTTGAGACTCAGAGGGTCAAGTTTACAGTTTCCTCCGAGCCGAATAATAGTGATTTCGTATTTTCTCTCTGTGCATATGTTAAAGACAATATTCGGATTGGTTCCGAATTAATCAATATTGCTGATTTGCAGAATAAATATCCACAATTAGCACCTATCAAGCCCTCTCAATATACGTATGAATACGTTGAAGTTATTATCGGACAAGACTACTACCACGCCGTTAGACCCATTGAGTTCATCTTGGGAGATGATAAAAACTCACCGTGTTCCGTTCGTCTACCGATAGGTTGGGTCATAAGTGGTCCGTTGCCGCCGTCCGTTAATTCTACTTCTTCGTGTTTCAAGTGTGTTGTTGAAGATTCTTCTCTGACCGACCAGATAAAATCCTGGTACGAATTGGAATCTTATGGTGCTTTCAAACAAGTCGATGCCCGTTCCGCCGCGGATAAACATGCTTTATCCATCCTTAATTCTGAAACCGTTCACAATGGCGAAAGATACATTGTGCCTATGCTTTGGATTGATAGTAATGTCAGTCTACCAAACAAATTTTACTCGTCACTCGCCCAATTTAAAACATCGGAGAGAAGGTTAAGTAAAGACCCTGAGCTGCGCGAAAGATACGCAGAAACAATTAGAGAGGACATTAGGAAAGGCTATGTCGTTACCGTCGAACCGCATGATCCACGTAAGCGTTCCGATCGCGAGTGGTATCTCCCGCACCATCCGGTCGTTAATCCGAATAAGCCGGGTAAGGTGCGCCGAGTCCTTAATGGGGCTTCTAAGTTTCACGGCACATCCTTAAATAAGTCCTTATTGGTGGGTCCGGACGTACTCCAAAAATTAATTTTGTACTTTTGCGATTCCGTCAACACAAGTACGCAGTCTCCGCGGATATAGAGGGTATGTTCCTCCAGGTAGGAGTCCTTGCTCGTGATCAAATTTCGCTCCGTTTTTTGTGGCGGGAGGATACCACTTCCAATGTGGTAGTTCATCAGTACACTCGCCATATATTCGGCGCATGGGATTCGCCTACGTGCGCCAATTTCGCGTTGCGAAAAACAGCAACCGATAATATGTCCACATACCCTGAGGCCACCTCAGTCGTAAATGAAAAATTTTACATGGACGATTACTTGGATTCATTCAAGAACGTTACCCATGCAATTAAAATTAGTCGCGATTTGGTTTCCTTAATAAAATTGGGAGGATTTAATTTGACTAAATTTGTCAGTAATGCTGATGAAATCACTTCAGCAATGAACCCCGCGGAATCCGAAACCTCGTCTTCAACCATCAAGGAAATATGTAACGGTGCCGAACAATCATCACACGTCTTAGGTCTTATGTGGAACCATGTGAAAGACACATTGGTTGTTAGCAGAGGCGTGGATCGTCCTCTCGATAAAGCAATGTGTCTTTCACATGGTCCCACTTAAAAAGACGCAAATTTATCATTTTGTTCATCGTTTTTTTCCTATTTTTCATGGAATGTTTCCTCTTTGTGGGTGTAAGACAACAATTGATTTTTTAATTGGCATGTTTTGAAGTTTTGTTTTTGAAACTCGGTCAAGGTCTAAAGCAATGAAAACAGTGTCTTAAAAGGTTGTCGATAAGTCAAAAAGGAATCCCAAGAATAGTAAAACTTTAAAAAATTGAATATAAGACTGAGCAATTGCTTGAACAAAGATTTTAATCGGATGGCCTAATGCCAATTTCTATAACCACCCCTTCAATGCTTGCAAAAATTTCAATTGGTTGCTTACGAAAACTCAAGTTGTTTCAACATACAGTTCAGAAAATTAGTTTTAGCTTCCAAACAAGGATTTAATGACGTTTTTGGAAGTTTGACGCGACTTTTGCTATGTGCCTAGCTTCGCCGGACTTCTTCGGGTTCCCAACCGATTGGTGTGGTAAATAGAAAAAATTGGGTTGCTCTAGATTTGTGAAAATGACCGTTTTGACATGTAGTTTCTCAGTTTTCCTAGCAAGTGATTTTCTAACAAATTTTAAAAATTTAGAGGCTCTTTTCTGAGCTCAAACATTTTGCGACAGCAAAATAGATATTTGGTTCTTACAAAAACACCAAAAATCAAAACTCTCAAGCATGAACAACCAATCTAACATTAAAACGTTCCGAATGGCTATTGTTTGAAAATTGGCAGTCACAGAGGGACCCGAAACCCCAATGAACGCGACGGCAAAATTGTTTGGTAGGAATACATTCTTCCATAGTAAGTTCTGGTAGTCTATAGTTCGATAATGGGAAATACTGAACACCATGGCTTTAAGTAATTTATATCGCTCTTCTTCATGTTTTTGACAATTTTGTTCAGTGTTGGTTGCTCGCTGTTGCGTAATGTTTTTTGTTCTTATCGTCAAATTTTGTGCAGCTATGTCAAATTTAAACGGACCAGTGATGTCACATCGTAGCAAATTTGGTATAGTTTATTTAGGAGAATAATATTATACAGACAGGTAAACAATAAACCGCATGTACAAATCAAACCCACCAAGGATCATGCAAAAAGCTATGCAGCTTATCGAGGCATGACCCTAAAAAAACCTATAACAGAAGTTGCGAGATAGTATCCTTGACTTGATGATTCAAAAAAATAAATCTAGAAGATCTCTATTATCTTTAAAAAACAATGAAAGCAATTTTTTGAAATACCCATTTAGTTGATGCTCAGTTAATTGGTTTAGGTTGTCTGGTATCAGCTCGTTTGATTTCAAAGAATTATAACACTTAAGAGACACATTTTTCCATGAACGTTGCATTACTTGTGTTCTAGTTTTCATGCTTGGTAAAGTTTTTGCCACAGAGGCCCGAGTAACCCGACGATTATTCAGAGATTCCAAATTAAAAGTTTCAAGGGGAGTTTTACCACGAAGTTGATTAAAAGTTTCTTTGAATATTTGTCTGAAATTTAAGTCAAAAACGGTGTCAATCTCTAACGAATGTAGGATATATGAGGCATGCTCAAATTTTCTCTTGAAACAAATAGTTTTAAAAATACGTTTTGGCATCACAAATATTTTTTCTACTAGGCTTTTTGATGTTGCACCAAATGCAATTAAACTGTAGGAAATGAGTGGCTTTGCATAGCAGTTATAAAATTTAACCAGCACATTTTTCGAGAAATAGTTTCTACCCTTGAATAGTAAACCGTTAAATTTAGCTAATTTACCACAAACATTATTAATGTGACATTCAAATTTGAGTCTGTTGTCCATTTGAATTCCTAAATACCTAAAATCAGAAACCTCGGCGAGTACATTACTACCAAAAGAAAATTTTTCATTTAAGTTGTTCCGTCCAAACTTCATTATTTTGCAGTTCTTTTGATTTATGAGCAGTTTGTTATTATTGCACCAATTACATATTTTATTTAATTCTGTCTGGAACTTCGTTTTGGATGCAAATTTTTGAGCATCAACTACCGTTGTATCATCTGCAAATTAGCTTAATGTTGCTGGCCGACGGCATATCATTTATGTATAAAAGGAACAGAAATGGCCCCAAAACTGAACCTTGAGGATTACCTTTTGTACATTCTAGCATATTCGAGACGGATTGATTCCCTCTGAACCCATATTGATAAAATTTGTCAAGCAAAATTTTCCGATCAACTGTATCAAATGCTTTTTTCAAATCAATAAAGCAGGAGTAACCAAATTTTTTATTATCAATTGATTCACGAAAAAAGTCAGTAAAACTTGATAGCAAAAATAATGTTTTAACCTCTCCTAATGTCTCCATCACTGAGGAGCCAGCAAGTCTCAGCTCCAAGAAGAACACGAACAAGATTTTCTCCAAGTTCCAAATTACTGATGCGGCTGAAATGATGAACTTTGAATAAATATTGTTTAATTGTTTGATTTGAATGTAGTGGAAAATGGGATCAAAAGTTTTCGTTAAGAAAGCGTGCACATACGCTCCACATCTCCAACATTGCATAAACACTGAATTGACCACCA
>NC_087062.1:71899282-71997487 GCF_963678635.1 Symsagittifera roscoffensis | reverse complement strand
CTGGAACTATCTCGCATAAACCGTCTATTGAGACTAGGAGATATAAGAGTAAGATTAAGATTGGTATTAGACTAAGAAGTTGCACGAAACTATCCGGCCGAAAATAAGATAGAGTGATGAGCAGACGGTGTATCTTATCTGAAATTACTCGATGAATTTAACCAAAAGGATATAACTCATCTGGTGCGACCAAAAGTCTCGAACAGACCTTAACTAACATAGATTTACACAAAAATTAGATTAGAATTAGACAAATACCACATATTATTTCAAAAATTTTATATGACAAAAACTTATTGGGGGGGGGGGGGGGGGAGGGCTGTACAAGTTTCATACAAAATGAGTTTGATTGAATTCTTAAGGTATTTTGTTTTGGTATCGAAATTGGTGTCTTTCCATAAAAAGAAGGGGAAAAAATACTAAGCATACAATTTTCATATATGGAAAATGTATATTTCGCATTTTTTAAAGTACTACGAAATAAAAACTCTGAACAATTAATTCAAACGCTGGAATAACAATTAAGCGTTATTTGGGCTGCTACAACTGAAAAATTTTTTTTTTTTGCTCTCTGAAAAAATGCTAGTCATACAGTACAGGGGCGGATTTAGGGGGGGTGTGGGGGGGGGGGGGGGGCTGCAGATGCCTTTTTTTTTCAGGGATTCGATCCACTGCCGACCCTTTGAACTATTTTGAGATTTACACTTTCGGCTGACGGAGCCCAAATTTTTCTAATGGCGCCTTTGGCGCCAATAAATACCAATTTTTAGGGGGAGCGCGCGCCGAAAAAACGCGATTTTTTGGTCAAAAATTTCCAAAAAGTGCCCAAAAACGCTTTTTTGGCCTCTTTTTTTAAAATTCTGCCTGCGGAGAAATTTGGGCCAAACCAGGGTCTTTTTAGTACTCGGAAAATTAAATTGGTCGACTTAAAAAAAAGGTCGTCGAAATTCTAAAAAAATTTCGAAAATTTTTTGAAAATCCCCCTATCCCCCTTCCCCCTCGAGAAAATCCTAGATCCGTTTCATATATATATATATATATATATATAAAACAGTTCAGTTTCCATATATGAGAATTGCATGACTAGCTTTTCTTAAGAAAAAATAACAAAATTTGAAAAAAAATCCAAAAATTCTAATTCGTAAGTAGGTAAATCAACAAACACTTCAATGGTGAACTTGAGCTGAATTGTTCGCATTGACTCATTTTTTAAAATAGGAAAATTTTGACCAAAAAATTGCGTTTTTTTTGGCGCGCGCTCTCCCCTTAAAGTTAGTAAATATTTGGGCCGAAGGCGCCTTTAAAGAAAATGAGTCTGTCACCAAAAAATGGATATCTCAAAATAGTACAAAGGGTCGGCAAGGGGTCGAATCCCTGAGAGGGGGGCGTCCGCATGCTCCCCCCTAAATCCTCCCCTGATCGCTATTACATGCAATCTTCGAGAAGGTAGATTGCGCCAACAAGATTGAAGTTTCAGGCTGTAACTGGATCATGTTAACTATTCCCCCCCCTATGGTACCTTGTAAAAAAACTCCCCCCTAAAAAACACATTTCATTTATGCTCAACTAGATTGGTTTTGTATTTCTCAGAAATGTGTTCTGTCGCATTCCTATGGGTTGACGTTATTTCAACTCGCATTCCTATTGGTTGAAGTTATTTCAATAAATTTCATCCAAACCTTGTCAACTATTCCCCCCCCCATTGCAATAGGGGGGGGGATACTTAACACGATTCCTGTAACTTTCAAAGAACAGCCCAAAATTGTTATTGCGTCTGTTCGGAAAAACATTTACTGTGACGAAATCATAAGAAAAAAAATCAGGGAAGCTCTGAATAAAGAGAGAATGAGAAAAAAATTATCATTGCTGATCTCCCGGGTAAGTTTTTACTCCAGACTGGAAGTAAACATCGATGTTACAACGGAAACATTGATTTTACATTGTCATTAACACATTGGCATACAACGATACAGTAATGTTGCAAATAGTTTTCTGCGACCAGTGACCGTTATCTGATGAGGTGTTAGGAATAAGATGACATGATATTACGACGACAAATGAGAGTTAAAACATGTAAACTGAACAGTTCGAATTTATGCAAATTAAATTTCTCAGAAACACAATCGGAGAATTTGCATGAAGCGTCGTTTTGGAACATGTTCTAAACTAGCATTTATAGACCAATTATATTTACGACGGAATATCATTATAAAATATTTATAACTAACCAATGATATTCCATCTCTAACATTTACACTTATTTGTAAGTGCTGAAACTACTTGTAGTTTCAGCACCAGAACAAATTGAAAAAACTTAGAATACAGTTGTTCTCCTTCTTGGAACCAGATCTAAACTAGAATTTATTATTGGATATTTTTCTGATATTTTATCTCTATAAAATATTGAATACTAACCAATCATACTCCATCAAACTAACAACCCACTTATTTGTAAGTGCTGAAACTACTTGTAGCTTCAACAACAGAACAATTTGAACTAAGCTTAAAATACAGTTGTTCTCATTCTGGAACTATCTCGCATAAACCGTCTATTGAGACTAGGAGATATAAGAGTAAGATTAAGATTGGTATTAGACTAAGAAGTTGCACGAAACTATCCGGCCGAAAATAAGATAGAGTGATGAGCAGACGGTGTATCTTATCTGAAATTACTCGATGAATTTAACCAAAAGGATATAACTCATCTGGTGCGACCAAAAGTCTCGAACAGACCTTAACTAACATAGATTTACACAAAAATTAGATTAGAATTAGACAAATACCACATATTATTTCAAAAATTTTATATGACAAAAACTTAGTAGATATGTCTCTGAGCCTCAATAGATCAGATCCAATATTCCGAACAATACGAGAACTACCCGGTATTGGAAGAAGACATCGAGCAAGAGACGACATACGACTAGGAAGAAATCTACCAATCGATTTCATGATTGTACGACAAAAACGAGATCAAACTTTTGTATTTAGAATACTACCAGCAGTAAATTTAAACTTTTATTTACTGACATGAATTTTCTGCAATAATCTTTCATGGCGCTAAACCTAATAATTATACAATAACGACTGATAAAAACAATATTAGTCGTTTTCCTTAAATCAGCTGTAAATTAAATAACATCTTGAAAAATTTTTTTACTGAATATAAAAAAAATAGTTACTATAAATCATACATCGTTAGTATATATATATCAACTCTTCTTCGCAGCTTCATCACCTAAAACATAACAGCAAATCTCAAAAACAAACAATCATCAAAACTAAAACTTAATCTTTTTAACTTAACCTTTTATTGATAAACTAACAAGGCTTATCGTTGTTTTCACCTAATTAATTTCATTTCAATATAACAGATCATCAAGGCTTCCCTTGGATCTTTAAAAAAAATTAAATTATATCTAAATTTCTGATCATCATGACTTATCTTTGGATCAAATACAACAATTTTGTTCTCCCCCTCCCATAATAATATGTGTCTAACGGCCTAAAACGTCAATTTACTACCCAACCTTTGTGAAATAACAGTTAACAGAAATTTTTCAAATAGCTAACCATTCTAATTATGATAAACAGTGAAGAGCTTCGGTTAATCATCCTTCCTCTTAGATGACCCAGGCTAAAACACTTCCTCTTAGATGACCCAGGCTACAACACTTAAACGTAGTAAGTCATAAAACAGCATCTAACGAAATACTTGCGTTCCAATTATACCTGAACCTTGTGGATTGATTTACTATTCTCCAACCCTTGATCACAAATCACAACCCCTAAGTAAAATTAGGTAAGTCTATGTTAACTTGAAAATATTCACGAGAAAGTAAAAATCGTTCTCACGAATTGATATACGCTATTCTCTCCAACCCAACAAAAACTATCCAAATTAAGCTAACCACAAAAAATCGTAAGAACTAACAATTTGAGACATTAGAAATCACTAATTCAAAATTTGCATCCATCATCCTAAACCTTATGTCAAGAGATAATTTAGGAAACAAACAAACAATTACAATACACAACGGTTTAATTAACGACGAAAGATACGACCTCGTAATCTCACCACACAGACAAACAATAGGATATTCAAGAACGAAAAGACAAAAACTCAAAAAAAATATTTAACAAACAAAAACAAATTATTAGGAAACGATTTTCAAAACGAAGAAACAGAAACAAGCGCAATATAATCATAGACCTTAAAAAGCAGTCGGAAAATTCAGGGTCCCGCCTTGATACGAGCAGTCTTTTTATTCCGACTTTCGTAACGAAAGTAGCGGAATATTTGTGCTCGTGTTGGTTTTTTTTTTCCTTCAGACGAATTTCGGACCTTTTAGCTAGCCAATTTTGGCGGATTTCAAAAAATCATTCAAAAAGTATTGTTGTCCTGAGCTTCAATTTGAAAAAAAACTTCACTTTTGATCTTTTTTTGTAAAGTTATGGGGGTTTAAATGTTGCAATTTTGGCCAATTAGAGACAATTAACGCGCGATAGATTTCGCGCTATTAACGCGTAAGCGGAGTTTTAATCCGTCTTGAAAATCGTTCCAAATTGGTTGAAGGAAGCTTATTTGTCTTAATTGGTTTCTTACTAGAACCGAAAGCCATCATTTTGTACTTTATATGGCATGTGGGGGGAAAATCTCAAATTAAAAAAAAAATCATTTTTTTCGCCCTTTTTTCATTTTTATTTTTCCATGTTAATCTTGCTCCATAGACCTTGAAAGACAGTCGGAACATTCAGGGCTTCGCCTTGATACCGGCAGTCTTGTTAAATTTTTAATCGGCCCATGATAAAGGATGTTGAAAAAAAAATTGTGAGGTAAAAGTACAATTTAAAAGACCCACTAAATAAAAATCATCAAATTGACGATCATATATATTTCACTGATTCAGAAGTCTCGTCATTAGCATCAATAAAAGGAAAAAACAGAATAAAAAATTATTACACAAACAAACCAATACGATGGTTAAATTGGAATCAACCAATAAGACATTTTAAAAATTACACGCTAACAGTCATACAACACAAAAATGATTCGAAATGAAGATAACTTAGAAGATAACCTAGAAAATTACACTCTAACAGTCATACAACACAAAAATGATTCGAAATGAAGATAACCTAGAAGATCACCCAGTACTCCCATTTTTAATACATCCATTAACTGAAGCTCGAGGACAGGTACAATTTTGCCAAATTTTAATCGCAAATTTATTCGAAAAAGGAGAAATCCATGCACAAAAAAATTCCCCGACGTATAACTCAAAAGACATTTTCTCGACCACTATCTCAAAGATCTATGTAGTCTCACATCACAATATGGAATCTACACAATAAAAATCAAAATTCATGACAAATATCTCGTTCAAACTGATGAGGTAGATTTTAAATTTTCAAAAGTTTTTACACAATACATCAAAAGTGTACAACATCAAACTCACAAAAAGCAAACTCAATATTCACAAATGATGTATTTTCACTTATCTATAGCTATATATCTATAATAGAACTGAAGGGACCTCAAAGTGATTCACCAACTCAAACATTTCGACATACAACTGTACGACAAGAAAAACACATATTTTCAAAATTCTTGAATGCAATCCGAGAACATCTAACTAGTAATGACATAACACAATATGTTAAACACAATTTACAAAAAATCTTAGCATGGTTCATAATCGATTATTATAGTCATAATTTTGTTCTTATTGCACAAGCGAGAAAAAATTTTAGACCACAAAATGCAGATGACGAAACTGTATTAGCAGAACAATCAGATTATGTTTGGAACCCTGAATGGTCTCATGAATCATTCATTAAAATATCAAGAGATATATCAAGTCAAGCAATTAGCACAATTTCTATTCGCAAAGATTATGTTAGAGTTTACCCTATTACAATTGACGCAACAACTTTAAACTACATTTATTCTTCCCTAAAAGAACAGAAAATAATAGTTTAAACTCTACTTTTATAAATCACGACAACTTAAATGGAACAAGAGATCTTACACAACAAGATATACAATTTTCATCACATTTTTTAAGCGAAGAAATAGTTGAAACAATAACAGCAACAGAAGCAAAACGAAGCATTTCAACAAATCAACCCAATTTTACAACTCCATAACTATAAAAAACCCAACGTTACAACAAACATTTATGCAATCCACAGTAAAACCCTCTGTTGCTCAAATATACTCACGACTGGGTTACCCAACGTTTCGACCAGTAACAATAACATCATACAAACAACAAACATCACATAGAAATAATTTTGCAGAACATAATTATAATTAATGAAATAGATCAGAAACAACAAAACCTTCTAATAAGAATACTCAAAATTACTCATATTCACAAAGTCAAAATATACCACAACCAATTTCAATTTCAGTAAACTTTAATGATCAACCACGATCCTCACAAGAACAAAGTGAAAGTTACACATTTTTTCAACAAAATAAAAATAAAACAAATAGATACCATACTAGAAATCAACCTCCTTATTATACAACTAATTATTTTCCATCATATGATGAAGAATACTATGATCAAAATCATTTTTTTCAAGCCAAAGACCTCGTTTTTACAGTATTGACCAACGAGATATTTTTGAACCATACACACAAAATTAACAAATAAGACAACCTAGAAATAATCCAACAACTTACAACAAAAATGTACAACAAAAAACGCAGTCAATACACGATCTTACCAACCAACTCAAATGCATAACGAAAATCCACTGCCATATGATTTACAAAAACATGAAAAACAAAAAGTCAACTTACAATTTTTTCTCAAATGCCAAGAGCCGCAGAATCACTGCAGATGACTATGAATCCATACCTAATGGGTGGATCATCAGAATCATCAAATAAGCCACTAATGGTATTTACAGGCACTGATTCTGAATAATCTGTAGAAGATTACCTAAATGCAGTAACAGCAAATTTAATTTTAAATATAGGACCTGAACCAGTAAACACGCCACTTCATCAAAATTGGATACATAGACGCTCAGCTTTAATCCAAACCACACTTGACGGCGCAGCCCCAAAATGGTTTTCAGTTTTACCTATAAATATAAAATGAGATTGGAAAAGATTCACACAAGAATTTTCAAAATGTTTGATTCTGAAAGAAACAAACAACATCAAAGAGTTTTAAGCAATGAAGTTCGTAGACTATAAAATGAAACAATTAAACAACTTGCAGTAAGAATTGAAACACTAGTCCAAAAAGCATACTTTTTCAATACCCATGATTATAAAAATACAAAGATGACAGAAATCTTGATGATGACTCTAACAACTCAATTGCAAAATAGCAAAAAAAAAGAGAGCAGCACACCCTTCCTCAATCCGAGAACCAGATTTAGACTTTGGGAAACTTCTAGATAAATTAGAACAAACAAAAAATACTATGAAATTAGAAGAAACAGAAAACCTAAAGCTACAATACGTCAATAACATCCAAACCACTACTTCACAAATAAACAATATTCACGATCTAAAAAAATCACTAAAATCACATCTACGAGAAAAACTTCAATTTTAAAGGTAAATCATTATTCAAAAAAAAGTGTAAGTTTTGTTGACGATACGAACACAGCATTGCCGAATGCAGACAAAAACAACAAGACAAAAACATCTATGAGAAAAAGCAAAATTTTAAAGGTAAACCATCATTCAAAAAATGATGCAATAATTGCTGACGATACGGACACAGCATTGCATTGCCGAATGCAGACAAAAGCAACAAGATAATCAAAATAAACCACAAAAAATAGAGAACCAAATAAATCATTTCATCAGTACATGAAAAAAGATCGAAATTTACGCACCAAAAACATTCATAGTAATAATATTTCAGGAAAACCACTTCCAAATGACTGAAATTACTCTAGACAACAATCACCTTATAATCCAAATTATCGAGGAAGATCACCCAATCAAAGAAATTCACAAAATTTCTCACAAAACAGGTATAGTAGATCAAATATATTCGAAATAGTCAACTTCGAAAAGACTATTCAAGATCAAATTCGAACCAACCAGAATTTTTGTTCGATGCCACTTCCCACTAAATTTCTAGAAATAGAAATTATTCAAACAATCGATCTAAAAACTCTTCGTACAATAGAAATAGAAATTAATCCAACGATAGGAAAAGAAAATATTCAAATGATCGAAATCCTAGATATCAAATTAATAGATCACGTGATTATTCTAACAACATATCAAATTATCACACATCAAAATATAACAACTATCAAAACAGATCACGCGATAATTCACAGAACAGAAAATCAAGTTAAACCAATAGACAGAGAAACTACATTCAGTCATCGCATAGGAATAACACATGTAATCAGAATTCACAACAAAATTATAGGAGTAGTACACCTAAACATCAAAGGTAAATAAATCAAGTACAAGCAACTGAAGAAACTCAACCAGACCCCTGGTATTGATAATAACGAAAGCACAGAATTGCAACTAAATCACATCAATTTCGAATCCACAGACAGTGAAAGTGCACAGACAATACAGTTTCAACCAACATGATACATGACTATGAACTTCTTATATACAAACAACTAATATATTCCTATATCTATCAAAATCATGATCAATTTCTTTTAAACTATTATACAAGACCTATAAGCAACAACAAAACAAGAGAAAAAACAGTAGAAGAAATAACAGAAGAAAAACCCACAGAATGCTCAAGCACAAATATCATGTATCAAAATATACCTAAAGAACCGCAGTTACCAGAAAAAAAATCTGTTCAATCCCACCTCTTTTAGGAAACCCAAAAAGCAAAGAACTTCAAATACCAGACATTGAAATAGATTTTTTAATAAATTTCGGAGCTAAATTAAAGGTCATCAACATTACCACTTGGATTGAAATAAAAATTTTACATTCAAAATTAATACCCTTCAAAACAACAAGCAGACTAGCAACCTCACAAGGATCAACCTTAACGAATTATGGAAAAATCCAACTTTTCCTTGTTCCCACTCGAACAATGGAACAGAACAAACTTATGAGCAAACCATTCAAACAAACCTTCCACATCACAGATATAAATCAAAATATCATTGGAATACCATTAATTACTAAATATATACCAACTATAAATATCTTAAAAAGCAGAATTCATATAAAATATAAATACTCAAGAATGATAACACAGCTTTAACATTTTTTCAAAGAATAAACAAACAACCACCATTTTTCTCAAAGTTTTACCCTATATAAAATAAGGAACGGAAACCCCTGAATCAGCAGGTTATATTTACAATTTTTCAATCAAACAAGTTCACCAATATGATAAATAACAAAATAAACAACATCTTTATATGTCTGACCTTGAATTCAGAAAATTCAAAAAATTTTCCGAGTAACAATTTCATCTATCAAATACATGAAAGACTCAAACTCAGGCTTGATTTCTTTACATGTATATAACAATTCTCCATAGAAAATAACCCTACCGCTAGGACCATAGGTTATTGTGAAACTAACTAAAAACTTCTCCCACAAAGTAAAAGCGTATAAGGTAAATAATATTTACAACATTTAGATATATGACAATCAACAATTCTTGACGAAAAATTATCAATTAATAAAATATTTAGTAATGAAAAACGAAACACAGATTATTTTACAAAAACACCCTGCTTTAAACCAACATTTCAAATATCAAAATACACGGAAGAAAACAAAAATTCTTAACAATGTTCTTTTTTCTTTTTTCAATGTTTATTCTCAGATAACACAAAAAAAGATTGAACAATTAGCTGACCTACTATTGAAATACCCGAAAGTTTACGCAGCATATGAATTTGATGCTGGAAAAGTAAATTCACCGCTAAGTTTACCTCTAAAACCTGATGCAATTTTCAAAAAACAACGAGCAAGTAAAGTCCCAATTCATTTACAAGATAAAGTTAACCAATAACTTCAAATACTAGAACAATATGAAATCATTTTTCCAGTAAATAAAGAAGAACAGCCAAAAGGTAACACGTTTATAATCCCTATTATCATTTTAACAAAAGGAGAATCATTAAAAATAACTCTAGATGCAAGATACCTCAATTTACTCATTGATGAATCTAAATGTAATTGGCCTACTGAACCAATTCAAGTAATTCTCAAAATTAAG
This sequence comes from Symsagittifera roscoffensis, assembly GCF_963678635.1. NCBI lineage: Eukaryota > Metazoa > Xenacoelomorpha > Acoela > Convolutidae > Symsagittifera > Symsagittifera roscoffensis. The sequence continues at coordinate 71,987,282 of NC_087062.1, read as the reverse complement.
CGGCAATTATTTCACAACAGCAGATACGAATAGTACATATAATCAAATGCCGTTAGACGTACAATCCAGACGATTAACACAACTCGTTTTTGGAAATCAACAATATTAATTCAACAGATTTTTCTATGGAATTTCCATAGGACCAGCAGCATTCTCATCATTCATGAGTAAAATTTTTAGACCACTAATACTCAATAAAAATGCAATCACACATTAGGACGATGTTTTATGCAATCACAAACAAGACGAAATGTTCATTGTCTTTGAAAAATATCATCAGATACTACTACACGAAAACATGAAAGCAGCCCCGGATAAATCACATTTTTTTATAACACGTGTAAAATTCCTTGGTCATGTTATAGAAAGAAATACTATAATTCCAATAAAATCTCGCATAGATGCAATCCAAAAACTCCAACCGCCTTCAAATAAAAAGAAAACACAAGATTTTTTTGGAATATTAAATTTCTTAAGCAAATACGTATATAAAATGCAGTTATACTTAAGACCATTCAACAAAAACCTTAGACAACAGAATAATTTTGAATGGACAACAGAACATCAGAAATGATTTGAAGAAGTCAAAACTTTTCTTACTAAACAATTATCATTAACTGTTCCAGATCGCGACCCACCATTTTATGCCATGTGCGACGCCTCTAATTTTGGCATCGGCGCAGCATTATTACAATCTCACAATGGAACAAATAAAATGAACCTCATTTCAGCAAACTCTAGACTATTCACACAAGCTGAACTTAGACTCTCTATTCTTATGAGAGAATGCACAGCCATAATATATACACTTGCAGAATATGAATTTTTAATACTTAGTTCTAAACATCCAACAGTTTTTTTTACAGATCATAAACCAATAATCTTCCTTTTTACACAATAATCAAACCCAAACCATAGAGTTTATAGATTTCAACTAATTTTAATGAAGTTCCCAATCTTACATATAGTTTGGACAGCAGGAAAAAACCTCGCACCACCCGATACTCTATCTAGAAATACACCACCTGAATTGTTCACAAGAAAAACAACAATTGAAATACCACAAAATCTTAAGTTTTTCCTTGCACATGATGAAACTTTACCAAGATTACGATGCAAATATGCAGTAAAAACCGACATTGACCAATCACAAATTATTAATCTACATTATTTTCCACAATATTTAGGTTGTCAGAACAATCACTACGAAGTAGATCTACTAGGAAAATTTACATTTAAACCGATACCATATTGTTCATGGATTCAAAAAAACAACAGCAAAACCAATCAATCGAAAATTATACAAAACAGATCTATTCCCTTTATTAGAAAAAGAAAACCTAACAAAAATAGAAATTGAAAACATTTTTCTCCCACTAACAGAAAAAATGACACTCGAATTATTACAGAAACATCAAAATCTTGACCCAGTCATCAGACAATTAAAATCTCGGTACAAATATAAAACCAAGCCAATTAAAGCCGATATCACCATTCTAAGAAATAAAACCCTTCTTAGATATTTCACAAAATTAAATAATACCTCTATCAACGAAAATACAGATATTTTAGAATACCAAATATCTGACATCAAAGTACCCTGCCTACCTTTAAGTATGATGCTTATAGCTTTTTATACTTCTCAGTCTTTACATACTAAAGGACACTCAGGATCAGAGAAAACGTACTCAAATTTCATACAACCAATTTGGATAAAAGTTTTATGCAATGATTGAATAACATGTCAACTAAACAAACCATACCAAACCAAAAACAAATTGCGGAAAAACAAGATTTAAATGACAAAATCTATACTTCAATCACAGAATTTCATACAATACAAAAGGAACAAAATCACTATCCTCAGAAGGAAACTCATATATGATGGTCATAGTCGATGCATTCACACATTACGTAGCACTTTGTACCCATTATAATGCTTATTATGCATATACAACACTTTATGAACACTGGATTGCAAAATTCTTTCTATCCGAAATCCTTGTTACAGACAATGGCACTGAATTTATAAACAACGAAATCACTACAAACTGCTACTTATATAATATTAAACACAAAATGGATTAGTCGAAAGCATGAACCATTCATTACAAGAATATCTTAGATGTATCATTAAGGGAAATGACACACGATATACTGAATGGTCAACAGATGTAAAATTGTTCCCATTATCTTATAACTCACAAATCACAACAACTTTAGTACTATCACCCTATGAAATGGTTTCAATCAAAAACCACGGAAACCGATAATGTTCACATCAAAATCTTCAAAAAATACACAAAGTTATTGTCAACCCACTGAAGAATCAATCTAATAAAAAATACAACTACATACCCACAATGAAGGTCACTAACATCACCCACAAATTTTAAAATTAGCTTCCGGTAAACACACCAAATGGATTTTAAACAGATAAAAAACATACTGAAATTTATCAAAACGTAACAAAAAAATTATTACAGAGACAAAACATTATTACTCAAATAAGTTCGCGATTCACAGAAGCTACACACTTAAAAATCGGAACATACGTTTTAATTCCAAATTTTAGAACACAAAAATGAATTTCTAAAATTTTGCAACCACTCCGAAAAGGACCATATCAAAAAATTGATAAACCCACAGATTAACATGTAAACTTATAGACCTAAGCAAAAACGAAATTTTTCAACGCCGAAACAATCTTTTATGTTATTATCCGAAACAGTGCACTCTTCGTGAACTGACTCAATTATACTCCTTTACAGGACTTAAAGTTATTCAAAATAACTCAAATTACGAACAAAATCAAAGCACTGATATGAGTTCTATCAAAAAACCATTAGATAAAAATACAAGAGAACTTCACAAACAAACATCAAAAAATCTAGAAAACAAAAAGATAACTCAAAAAGGAAGATAAAATCAAGAACTAGTGAAAAAAATCATCCACAAGACCAAAACTAAAAATCTCTTCATAGACAATCATCGCGACTTCGAAATCAGCCACCCAAAGATTACAAAACATCCATCCCACAATATAAAATATTGAAGAAAGTTGAATCTCAGAAATCACTTTGAAATTAATTAACATTTTCACCTCCTGAAGGTCTTTTCATAACCCGAACATTTTCTCGAAATTCATGCTGAAAACCACTTGAACAAACTAGTTCAAATTCAGCCAATCAGAACCTTTTCCGAATCATCGCCTCATTTTTGACACGACTTCTTTGGCCGACAAACAATCACCTTCAAGCGAATCTCAACTATAACTAAAGGACCTCCAGGTAAAAAAAAAGCAAACCGCCAAACATTGACACCTGAAATAAACAAAGTCTCAATATTACAAATCTCCCCTATCAAGTAGAACAAAGATCAACAATACTGTCCCAATCTAGACCGCAAAAATCCCTCAGGCATTAGTATTAAATTAGCCTAAAAAACAAAAATGGACATGATCATTTAGTCTAAAGTACGAATCTCTCTTAGATAACCCATATCATCCAATAATTAACAACAAAACCAGGAAGACACGTAAGAGCCCTTCAAACTTCCCTTTAACAAAAATTGCCGAAATCTAACACACTTGTCAAAAAACCAAAAAATAATCACTCGAATTTAGCCTCAAAAAATAAAAAATTAATTCGACGGAACGAATCATTTCTTCAATTGCTTCTTTCTCGAACAGTCAACAAATTTCAAAAAATTCTTTCAAATTTTTCAAACTTTGTATAGTCTTAATATCCGATATCGAAGAATTATTCATCCTCCTCGTGATAATTTTTGCAATTTTTTTCATCATTTTTTACTCCCTAGCCCAAACCTACGTTAATTTTTCCAAAATCCTTGACCACCTCCTTAGGTACGATTTTTCTTATTATAATATTTCTCACAGTTTTGACATCCCTCATAATGACAAAACGCAAAATTATAAAAAAAAAAGGCTATTGTAACCTTCGCATTAGCAACAATATTTTTAATCCTTTTCATTCAATAATATTACAAAAAACACAAAATTTCTTCATAATTGAACAATTTTTCAAAATTTTCCAAAATTGCTTATCAACAACCCCCACACGAGTCCCCACCAACAAGTTCCCAAGAATCTCCAACAACACCAACAACTAGTCAAAGAAATAATCCCCAATCATCAACACCCATCTCTTTTCAAGACAACCCATGCACATTTGAAGAAAGACACGCACGATTGTCCGAACCACATGAACCAGTAATTCGCCAAGCATCTCTACGCGAACCGCAAAACGAACCAATATATAATATATATCCCCTCTCCAACAAGATTTTGATAGAGCAAGACACCAAAGTCAAAACATAAACACGCTCGAGATAAACAGACCAATTATACATCCAAGACGAAACAGAAATTTGCAAACCCCCAGAGTTCAATTCAACATACCTCATTCACCAACAGCAAACCCTATAGACCTCTCCAGTAGCACAATTCAAAGTACTCCCCAGACCCCATCACAACAAAACACATCAAACATCCCATCAGATTCGTTAGGTTCAACCCCATCATCTGAACAAATCTGAGAAAATCCTTTAAGCCCCCAGCCACTACAGAACATCTCCCATTTTGAATGACACAACCTCTTACTCAAGGCGAACCAAATTTAGTGAACGATCCATTAGACGGTTCATCTGACACAACTTTTCCACTTCCAGAATTTCTTGCACTCCCGTCAACCCCTTTCATAACTCAAATCTAACAAACACCACATCCTACAAATTTTCCTACAAATCTCGACGCTAGATATAGAGAAAATTCACCTACGATTAGATTGGAATACATTCGTAGCACCCTCTCCATTTTTTGGACAACATCGCGAAAGTAACAGATTAAACACTTGGGCACTAAACAGATTACAATATCGACAAGATATCCATAAAGATATACAAGAACATAACATACAAATCCAAATAACATAAACAAGATAAAATTTGAAGATCTGACGCTAAAATTTGAAATCACAGTAAAACAAAATAATTTATTTCACCATCCCTTATCCCTAGCCCCCCAAATATAACAGCTCAATCTTTACCTCCACCATTTATAACCACAGAAATTATCTAAAAATACGATAGATACACAAAAAAGACAGTTGGATGTATAATTTTTTATAATCCATACTCAGGGCTACCATAGACATGTATCTTCTAAAAAAAGCTAATTTTCTAGACCCTTTTCTCTTTCAATTTCTCAAAATCCGATCATAACCATCCTTCCCCCCGAACAGGACCCGGGATTTACTAGTCACACACTATGACTGTGAAGAAAACGGCTAATTTTCTAGACCCTTCTCTCATTCAATTTCTCAAAACCCGATCATAACCATCCTTCCCCCCGAACAGGACCCAGGATTTACTAGTCACACACTATGACTGTGAAGAAAATGAACAAAAAACATTACATAAATATGCAATAAATCATGTCACCCAACGCGAATCCGAACCACAATCAATAGAATCAACACAAATAATAGCTACACTTTACTCAAACGCGCGAGCTACAGGGATAACAGGATATAAATTCACAGCAACATTTTCCGAAAAGAAAGTACATTGCTCTAAAGTTTCAAACGGAAATAAAAATAGACTAGATCATGAATCTTTCTACCAAATCAACATCGAAAGACTATTATACCTCAGCCCTGACGATTGTAAAAACGAACTTAAGCGATAAAAAAATCACATCAAACAAAATCACAACGAGAATATTGGTACACTTTCAAGTTTTTCCAGACTCTGCACATCAAGCCGAACTTAAAAGATAACAAGGCCATATAAAACTAGACGACAAACTTCCCTTCCACGGAGCACATGGAAGATTAACTTACAATCTCCATTTTAAAATTGGATACCACACATTGGAATAAACAACCCCTCAACTTGAAAAGCCGACAATAAAAAAACGAAGGATACCAAAAAATAATGTTTTTTTTTGTTGGAAAATACCACTTGAAAAAGTACAAATAACACAAGATTTAAAAGCTGACACTATAATTGATCAGGGAATCAGACTCCCTTGTAAAAACGACCAAGGATACTGCGATCCTACTAAACGAACACAAGCATCAACTTTTTGGTTTCCCGAAGAAAATTGTACCACATTCCAAGTAGCAAAAATACACGCAAGAATTGTAAAGTTTTTAGCAACATTTATAATTTAGAAAATAAATTGACACGTTTCCAATTATACCCAGAAACAGAACTTGCATGTAAATATATCAAACCACTCTACAAAACACAATACTCAGAAACTCTTGTCAAATACAAACAAGGTTTCGACATGAACACAGTATAATCAATCATAAATCCATTGCCAACACATCACTCAATCAGTGACGAAAATTTATAAATCCCTGTAAACCTCCTAAAACACAGGAAACACTGGTGGAAAAATAAAACAACAAGACACAGACAGTACACGTTTATAAGAACTATCACTAATGAAAAACATTCATTTTACCGCAAGTCACTATGACATACACCTAGACATGAAACTAGACTGTACAATAAGTAGAATCTTTCAAGAAATGTTTTTAACAGAACTTGAAACTTTCCATCATTTATGCGAACTTGAAAGAACACGAATTTTACAATCATTTGCAGGATATTTACTGACAGGTAATAGATAAAATTTTATTGACTACGAAAAACATATTATGGTATTAAACTTGTACCAAAAAAGTATCACATTTATATGTTTTGATGACAAAAGATGTTGTAAAAGTAACCCAATGTTCTACAAAAAAAAATACATTTTGTTGATACACTCTCCCGAAGAACTTATTTTTAGGATACAGCAATCCCATGTGGATCAGAAAATAGCCACAATGTAGAACGATTAAACCCTTACGAAGATAAATACTACCTTCTCACACCATATCCTACACTTATGTAACCACTAAAAAAGTTTTGACCAGAAAGCATTAGAGCTATTGCCCGCAATCCAAATGTCGATTTACAATCGATCGGCATATACTCTAAATCCGACATTCAACATCACATACGTACACAACAATTTCAGGAATTACTCACAAAAATGGACACTCTATAACGACAATCTATAGATCGAAACCGACGCAAACATGCAGAAACAGCAGGTTTTTCTCACATATACCCACACGATTACAGCGGATATTTCAAAGATATAAAAGATTACATTTACTTAAATGGCGAAAAAAACAGACCACAAGATATATCATCAATAAATATTTTAAGTTTTGTAATTTGAAAAACGAACTTCTTGCCTTTCTAGGATGGTCCTACTACATCATAGAAAAATTGACCATATTATACGCATAGTATAACTTTCTTGGATTTCTTTTCTCTCTATTACAAGGAATCTACAATACATGGACAATACACACACAAGTACACAAACAAGCACGCGTAGCACGCACACTTTTTGCAGGTTCTTTTGGAATATTCTCTACATGAATAAATAAAATAATTTTTTACGCTCAAATAAAAGTACAATACCAAGCTATCAGCAACACCGAACACATATGACGATTCACGAAACAATACAAATACAACGCCTACGGCACCACAGCTACAAAACCTAAATCATAACCATCCCTTATCATTAGTACCACGAAAGTTCACAAACATAACCGTGACAGACCTCATATCTTCAAGATCTAACTACCCACAAAGTCCATTTCAACACATAATAACCCAACAACCCAATATAGAAGACACACACGTGCAAATTATAGAACAACCACATACCACTAACTTTCGTTCTCAAAACAACCATCTTTTTAGCCCACGGTGAGCCGAAAGTTGGATCATTCCATCGCTCAATTTCCTACCCAACCAACCTCCAAAGCAACCTCCCCATCATCCCTTTTTTTGCTTTCCCTCCACCTCAATCACCTCAAGATAACACATCATCCAGCATGGATTCAGACACTAATTCAAACACAACTCAATGTAACACTATCTCCCATTTTAATAACTCCGATATCGAGACCCCCGACAAATTTGCCAACTCCGAACTCAGCCCATCTACCTTTCCCAACCTCCCTTTCAACCTATCCACTCCCATGTCAAAATTGAACCCCCTTCCCCTCCCTCTTCTATTTCTAATGTAACAACCACATATTCCCCCTTGACCAGTGAACCTTCCGACAACAACAGCTCTGTAAATACACAGATATCTCACGAGCTTGATATTTTCATCGCACTTCAACAATAATTACAGCACCCTCAAACACTAACCATTCACCAACTCTCGCAATCTACAAAATCATCCAACCCGTAAAACCCCAACTCCCTCTTCACATTATACCCCTTCGCAAATCCCAACTTCCTCATCAACACCATCCTCCAGTACAAACCGAGCATAGCAAAATTTTAAAAGAAAATTTCCTAATACTCCATTTTACTCTAACGCTGAAACATCCACAACATTTGTCAATCATCCACTTCACACACAAAAGAATTTCTTCAAATTTGTCTACCCTTTTCCCCTCAATACACGTATTTTCATCAAGACCCCAATGACGAAAACCTCAATTAAGTAAGTGAGCACGTATTATACCCACGTGGACACGTTTCATGGACATCACTCTATCACTTTACTAATCCACTATCACTAGCTTGATATAACACCCCTCATGACAATCAACAATGCAGCACTCAATTCTATCTTCTAACAACAGCACTAATCACAAAACAATTCACACAGATAGGATATCAACAATCACTAATCAGATTCACCGCACCCAAAACTTATTGAAAATTTTATCGATCACTACGATCATAACATCATACGACCTAACGAAGACATCTTTCTAAACGACGACCAATTTGCTAATCAACAACTAACAGAAAAAAATTTCTTTAAAACACTATATTTTTCACCCTGAACACTTTAGATAAAAAGTACGACCACGTCATTTCAACAGCATTTCGTGATATTCAAGCTTATGGTTCATATTTTAACAAATTTAACCACTTTTCACTAACCTTTCTTTTCCTCACACCCAAAGAACGTGATTTGCACTGTTCATACAACGTCATATTACGAACTAAACAAATACACACTTATACTTACCATAATTTCACCCAACATCATTACACTCATAATACACCAGCACGACAACTTCACCATAAATATCAATACATTGTTTCTAAATACACCTCACCATTTTTTCTTAACTTCACTTATTGTTTTAAAAACACTAACCTACAAAGCATTCTCTGCTATTACGATCCCATCACCCAGATGTATATATTCTGTCCCTTAACCAAGCTCTTCAACGTAGACGAATCCCGCCCACTAATCGTCCCACACGAATTCCTGCAGCCCGTTGAAATCGCAATCTTAGAATTCATCCATAACACCAGTTAAAATCATAAACTTTGTAACTCCATTCAAAATACACCTTATGAACTCTCACCTAGCACTGATGAGCACAACATTATTAAGGCACTCGAATTGCTTTGGCCACTTCAGCGAATAAAATACATCATTCGTTAGCTAGCTAAATTACTAAGATCATCAGAGATCATCCACAACGTTTTTCGCCACAGATTCTTCAGCAACGAATAGGTAATATGAGTTAAATAACTTTTTAATAAATTCAAACACAAACTAACCTTTTTGTATAAATGTTTTCTTTTTTTATAGACTTCACAGGCACGATCATCAGTCATCTACAAAAAAGTAAAACGAAATAAAAAACAGAAAACTTTTTTCTAGATTTATAAACTTCTTTTGACCAATTTCAATTTATGAAGCTGTAAAATTCTCCCGTACAAAGCAATAAATTGATATATAAATTCTTTTCCCCAATGCAGTATTCTTACAATTAAAAACAAATTGATAATTTCAACCACCAATTCAGGCAGTAATATTTATAATTTCAAAGTAGTAAATTTAAAAAAGTTGCCTTTAAATTTAAAAGCAGTACTAGCCTTTTCAAAGACGCTTCTTCATAGTTTTATGTTCACTCGCCCACAATTCTATTCACAGTCGCCTAACCAGTTTTACCACGTTTCAAAACTTTCCTTTAACCCGGTTGGAAAGGAATTATATAATAATTCAAACTAACCAACGCAAGCTTACTAAACACCACAAACTACAGCCTAACAGCATGGTTAAGAAAAGAAAACCCACGGTACCCAAACTGGATTCACAACAGCTTAGAACTGAATAATTTATTCTTTTGAAGAATACTTTCAAGTCTGAACACAAAACAACAAAACACCAAAAAATTGAAAGACAAACCCAAAGTAAACTATATGATTTTTAAGAAAAAGACAGAAGACAAAAAGGAACAAACCAGTAAAAAAAATGCACGAAAGGTTGAACTCAAACAGGACCCTCCAAAAAGAGATCATGAAATTATACCCTCACTCCTGGCCTAACCCACCAGAGAGGACGTCCTGAGCATGCTCTATAGCCGGCCTCACCCACCGTGGTACATCCACACTTTGTGACTCACAACTCCATCTCTGACGAGATTTACTCATGTTTGAGTAGCTCTTAAAAATAACCGAACTAAACAAAAACGATTTTGCGATAAAAACTAATACAAGATCATGACTGAAAACAAAATTAACAAAAACTCATATATGTAAAAAATACAATGCAGAATATAGATAACATACAGCCCAAAGAAGAGCAGCAAGGAACTTGACAAACCAATTACACTCCAAATACGATATGGCGAGACGCAACTGACATGCTGCCTACAGTCACTACACTCAACGGGTTTAAAGTACGACTTGGCATTGCAGCAAATGAAACCCATTGCAACCGAACAATGGCCACCTCGATGTTCAAGCATACGTACAGATTCAAGTGACCAGGCACTGCATCCAAAGCCAAACTACATGCCACTCCCGTATGTGATTGGATCATTACTCATCTCAAAAATCAATCAGATCAACACTCATCACAACCGATCAGAAATCATAAAACGATCTCACGAAACGATCGCGATAACAACTCTTCTTCTAAACCAGAAAAAAAGAATATTCTCGCAATCTCAAAAGAAAAATACGATTTTCCATCCTCCACTACAATATAACACCGAAAAAACTAAAACTCTCTAAACCTGGATGGGTGCAACCAGATTTGTACTAGAATTTTTTATTGGATAATACTCAGATAATTTATCTCTATAAAATATTGAATACTAACCAATCATACTCCATCAAACTAACAATCCACTTATTTGTAAGTGTTGAACCTACTTGCAGCTTCAACACCAGAACAATTTGAATTAATCTTAGAATACAAATGTTCTCATTCTGGAACTAACTCGCATAAACCGTTGTACATTCGATCTATTGAGACTAGGAGATATACGAGTAAGATTAAGTTTGGTACTAGACTAAGATGTTGCATGAATTTATCCGGCCAAAAAAAGGATAGCGTGACGAGCAGACGGTGTATCTTATCTGAAATTACTCTATGAGTATACCCAAAAGGATATAACTCATTCTGGCAACTAATTTGCATAAGCCAGTATACAATAGATCTTTCGAGACTAGCAGATATAAGAGTAAGACTAAGATCGGTATTAGACTAAGAAGTTGCACGAATCAATCCCGCCGAAAATAAGATAGCGTGACGAGCAGAAGGTGTATCTTATCTGAAATTACTCTATGAGTACAGTCACTAAGACATTTCTCATCTTGTGCGACATAAATTTTAGTATTAAAACTTATGTCACACTAGATAAATTTTAGAATGAGACAATTGCCAAATTGCAAAAATTTTTGACGGAAAAGATAGTTTAATAGAAATGTCTCTACGTCTTGATAAATGTACGCCAAATTTTTAAACAATACCCGAACCACCAGGTATTGAAAAAAGACCAAGATCGTGGCGCGAAAGGCAATCAGGAATCGGACCACTCTGCTACATGTTCGTACGACGGAAACCGGAACAAACCTTTGTATTTAAAATACCTTATGCGGTAAATTTATACTTTCATTTACTGACATGAAATTTGAAGTAATCCATCAACAACCTTATTGGTGCTAAACCTACTATCTATACAATAACGACTGATAAAAAGAACACAAGTCGTTCCCTACAAAATCTGAAAATCTGCAGTGAAACAAAATTTTTGAATAAATAAATTAGTAAATACAAAATAAAAAATTTTTTAGTACAAAAATCATTGTTAGTCTCATAGTTAACTGATTTTTCTAATACCAACTCCATCACGTCAAACATAACAGCAACAATTCAAGAAACTAATATCATCAAAACCGACGATGAAACTGTACTGAAAGGTGAAACAGATTATGTTTGGGACCCTGAATGGTCTCATCCCTTAATTATTAATATACCAACTAATACATCAAGTCAAGCAATTACCACAGTTTCCATCAATAGAGGTTTTGTTAGGATAACTCCACTTACTATTGATGCAATACTTAAAAACTACAATTCATTGTTCACTGACAGAACAGGAAACAATAGTTTAAAATCTACAATTAATAATCAAGAAAACTTAAACGGAACAAGAAATCTTACACAAAAAGATATTCAGACTTCATCACATTACGTAAATGAAGAAATAATTGAAACACTGCCAACAACAACGCAACAAAGCATTTCCCCTATTCAACCTACACTTACAACTCCCAGAAAAAAAACGCAGCATTTCCACAAACAACTATATAACCCAGAGTAAAACCTTCAATGTTTCAAAAAATTCACAAATGGACTATCAAATATTTAAACCAGTAACAACATCAAGACAACAAATATAAATAAGTTCTCAGATCTTAACTATATTTTTTTTTGCAAAATCCAAAACAGCAAAACCCCCCGATATGAATAGTCAAAATCAATCACAATCACAAAATCAAAATGTACCACAACAAACTTCTCAATCAGTATTTTTAATGATCAACCACGAGCAACACTAAACCGTAGCAAAAATTATCCATTTTTTCAACAAAAAAAACTGACAAACAAACACAATATTAGGAATCAACCACATTACTGAGAATACTATCATCAAAATCAACAACGACCCAATACAAATCAGCACAACATTAATTGGAACCTTGATAAACCAGATCCTCCATCAATCAGATCTTTTCGAACCATATACACGAAACGAACAAACAGGACAAACGAGACATAACCCAACGTCGTTCAATAATAATTTTCAATCACAAAACCCAGTAAATCCACAAAATTACCAACCAACTCAAATGAAAAATCAAGTCCCATCACCATATTATCTACAACAACACGAAATAACAAAAACCCAACTTACATTTTTTCAAGTACCAAATGTCGCAAAATTACTACAAATGACTATGAATCGATACCTTATGGGTGAATCCTCTGTATCTTCAACTAAGCCACTTATGGTATTTACAGGAAGAAGATTATAATACTCAGTAGAAGATTACTTTGATGCAGTCACAGCCAATTTGATTCTAAATATAGGACCTGAACCAGTAAATACATCAGTTCATCAAAATTGAATACTTAGACGCACAGCTCTAATCCTAACCGCACTTGATGGCGCAGAAAAGTTTTCGACTCTAAAAAAAACAAACAACACCAAAGAGTCTTATGCAATGAAAATCGTATAATCCCAAATGAAACAATTAAACAACTTGCAGTAAGCTTGAAACATTAGTAAGAAAGCATATTCCCCTAATACGCATGATTATAAAAACACAAAAACGACAGAAATTTCAATGATGATTCTAACACCACAATTACGAAAAATAGCGATAAAAAAGAGAGCATCACGTACCTCTTCAATTTGAGAACCCGATATAAATTCAGAAAGCTAGTAGATAAACTAGAACAAGCCGAATTCACTATGAAACTGGAAGTAACAGAAAATTTAAAATTACAATATGTAAACAACATCCAAACTACTACTTCACAAATAAATAATGTCCATGACTCTGACACTGAATTAGCTGAAAAAATTAATCAAATATTAAATATGTACGAAAAAAACCTAATTTTTTTGAACGAAAACCATCATTCAAAAAATCGTGTAACTCATGCCGTAGATATGGACATAGCATTGCTGAATATAGACAAAAAGAACAAGAGAATCAAAACAAACCGCATAAAATCATTTTAGCAATATATGAAACAAGACTAAAACTCACCGAACAAAACCTTCACAGTAAAAATAGTTGAGGAAAAACCAGTTTCTGGTAAGTATAATACCTCTAGACAACAATCAACCTACAGATATAACTATCGCGAAAGATCTCCAAATCAAGGAAACTCACGAAATTTCTCTCAGAATAGATATGGACGATCAAACACTCAGAACAATAAATATCGAATCAACTATTCGAGATCAAACTCAAACAGAAGTAACTACTCAAATTATAACAGAAATCGTTCAAACGCAAACTCCCGAAATAGAAATTAATCAAATACTGTTCTAGAAATTACTCATATAATAGAAACAGAAACTATTCAAACGAATGGAACAGACAAAACTGAAATAACAGATAACGAAACTAATCAAACAATAGATGAAACTATAATAATTATCACAATAGATCACGTGACAATTTTCAGAATAGAAATTGAAATTATCAAAACCAACAAAAAAAATTTCTCAACCAACGCACAGAAAAAATACACAGTATCAAAATTCACAACAAAACTATAGAAATAGTACACATAAACATCAAAGACAAATTAACCAAAAACAATCAACTAAAGAAATTCAATCAGCCCCCCCCCCCGGTATTGATAACACATAAAACACAGAAACACAAGTAAATCACGTAATTTGCGAACCCACAGACGATGAGAGCGAAACAGAAAATACGCTTTGAATAAACATGCTTCAGATTGAAAATGAATACGAAACACCAATAGAATCGAATTATTGTCTGAGCAATAATAACAATTTCCAAAACCCTGATAATTTTCAAAAAAGAAAAGACTATACTGAACAAGAACTTAAAGGAAGTTCAAGCACTAACAATATATATCAGAATACATCAATTGAAATAATAATACCCGAAGAAGAAATTTGGACAATCCCACTCTTCTTAGAAAGTCCCAAAAGTATAGATTTTCAATCACCAGACCTCGAAATTGATTTTTAAATGGACTCAGGAGCAGAATCAATTATAATAAATTTTCCCACATGGAATGAAATACAAATTTTACATCCAAAATTAAAACCCTCTAAAACCTCAAGCAATTTAGCTACAGCACAAGGATCAAGTTTAACTAATTTTGGAAAAATCCAATTATTCCTTAGTCCCACTCGAACAATGGAACAGAAAAACCTCTTAACTAAACCTTTCAAACAAACATTCCATATCACAGATATGTAACACAATATCGTTGGAATACCATTTATTACTATAAATATGCCCACTATTAATATTTTAAAGAGCAAAATACATATAAAAGACAAGTATACGAGAATGAAAAACATTTCAATTACATTCTATCAAAGATTAAATAAAGAATCAACATTTTTCTCCAAATTCTACCCTATATATATATGTGTGTGTATGTATAACCGAAAACACCTGAAACCATTAGCAGTATATGTATAAAACGTTTCAGTAGGTCAAGTCCATCAATATATCATGAAACAGAACAAACAACGACTATATATGTCAGACCTTGCATTCAAGCAAACTCAAATTTTTATTCCAAGTAACAATCGCATTCATCAAATACACGAAAAATTACAGTAATTACATTACATGTATACAAGAATTCTCCATAAAAAATAACATTAGCTCAAGGGTTTTTAGGTTATTGTGAAACTAATGCAACAATTTCTCCCCAGAATAGAAATAGCATATAGATTGAAAAAATTTTGAAAACTATTAGATATATGTCAATTAACAATTCTTAACGAAGAATTATCAATAAATAAAATAAAAATTGATAAAAAACGAAACACAGACTTTTTCACAAAACACTTTAATTTAAATCAACATTTCAGATATCAAAATAAACCACTGAACCACAAAAATTCTTTACAATGGTCAATTTTCAACACTCTCAAGTTACACAAAAAGAGTTTGAACAACTAGCCGAACTGCTACTAAAATAACCAATGGCTTACGCCACATCTAAGTTTGATGTTGGAAAAATAAATTCGCCACTACACTTACCTCTGAAATCTGACGAAATTTTCAGAAAACAACGAGCAAACAAAGTCCCAATTCATTTGCAAGATAAAATCAATAGATAACTAGACATACTAGAACAACATGAAATTATTTCCCCAGTAAATAAGGAAGAATAACCAAAAGGAAACACATTCAAAAATACTGTTATTTTTTTTAGCTAAAAGGGAATCATTAAAAATCGTTTTAGACGCAAGATACCTCAATTCCCCTCATTGATGAATATAAATGTAATTGACCCATAGAACCAATTCAAGTAATTCTCATAAAAATAAAGGAAAAATACTTTAAAACAGCTGACATGAACAGTACATATAACCAAATGCCACTAGATGAACAATCACGACGTTTAACGCAATTCGTTATTGGAAACCAGCAATACGAATTTAATAGACTTTACTATGGAATCTCCACAGGACACGCAGCATTCTCAGCATTTGTGAGTAAAGTTTTTCGAATACTCATTCTCAGTAAAAAATGTCATAACATATTTAGACGATGTATTCGTGCAATCACAGACAAAAAACAAAATGTTAATTGTCTTAGATAAATATCAACGAAAACTGCTTAAAGAAAACACGAGTAGCCCCGGATAAATCGCATTTTTCTCTTACTCGTGTAATTTTTCTTGGACATATTATTGAAGGAAATACAAAAACTCCATTAAAATTGCGCATAGACGCAATCATTAAACTTCAACCTCCATCAAATAAAAAATTTTGGCATTGGCGCAGCATTTCTACAATCACACAGTGGAACAAAGAAAATGAGTCTCATTTCAGCAAACTCAAGATTATTTACACAAGCTGAACTTCGGCTCTCTACACCTATGAGAGAATGCACAGCTATAATATACACTCTCACAGAATACGAAGTTTTATTACTCGGATCAAAACATCCGACAATTCTATTTAAAGACCATAAACCTATATGTTTTCGCTTTACACAGAAATTAAATTCAAACCATAGAATTTAAAGATTTCAATTAATTTTAATGAAATTTTCAAACCTACATATAGTTTGGACAGCAGGAAAAATCTTGCATTGCCAGACACACTTATTAAAAAACACCACCTGAATTATTAACGAGAAAAACGACAGTAGAATTACCACAAAATATTAAGTTTTTTCTTGCAAAAGACGAAACATCACCACGATAAGAATGCAAATATGCAGCAAAAACTGACTCTTATCACGCACAAATAAATAACTTACTACAATTTTCCATTATTTTTAGATCGCCAAAATAATCACTACGAAGTAGACTTGTTAGGAAACTCTACATCTAAACCGATACCATATTCATCATGGATCAAAAACAATAGACACAGCATAAACCACTCAGACAAAAAATGCCCAGGACGGACCTATTCACATTAAAAGAAAAAGAAATCTAACTGATAACAAAAATTTATCAGGACCTGCAGATACCGCTTTCAACCTCCATGACCCCCTAGATAACATACCTTCCTCAAAAATGGAAATTGAAAATATCTTTCTGATAAATACAGAGAAAATAAAAATTGAACTGCTACAAAAATACCAAAACCTTGACCCAGTCATTAGAAAATTGAGGTCTTGGCACAATCATATAAGAAACCCCATAAAAGCAGATATCACAATTCTAGGAGACAAAACACTTCTTTCTAAGACACTTTAGAAAATTCAATAATACATCCGAAAACGAGAACATAAATATTTTAGAATACAAGGCATCTGCTTTAAAAGAACTCTGTTTTCCACTACGTATGAGATTACTAGCATTTCACATTTCACATTCCTTAAACACTAAAGGACATGACGGATCAGAAAAAATACTCAAATTTCATTCAAAATTTTTACTTTCCAAATGCACCGATTTGGATCAAAGTATTATGCAACGATTGCATAACATGCCAATTAAATGAACCATATCCATATCAAAAAACTAGCAGAAAAACAAGATTTTAAAGCACAAAGAAAATATTTTAACCACAGAATCTCATTCGATACAAAAGGACCAAAATCACCCTCTTCAGAAGGAAACTGATATATAATGGTCATAGTTGTCGCATTCATACACTACGTAGCCTTCAATCCAGTACCTCATTGTAATGCCTATTATGCATATACAACACTTTGTGAACAGTGGATAGCAAAATTTGGATTACCAGAAACCCTTGTCACAGATAATGGCACTGAGTTCATAAATTATGAAATAATCACATTATCCCATCTAAATAACATTAAACACCAGCCACAAACACCTCATGCCCTTTGGACTAATGGTTTAGCCGAAGCAAAGAACCGTTCACTTCAAGAATATTTCAGATGTATCATAAATGGAAACGATACAAGATATACTGAATGGTCAACAGATATAAAATTATTCCCCTTGGCTTACAATTCACAAATAAGAACAACCTTAGGACTATCACCCTGTGAAAAGGTTTTTAATCAAAAATGACGGAAACCAATAATGGTCACAGCAACCTCCTCAAAAAAGACACAAGGTTAATGCCAACCTACAAAAGAATCAATGTGTCATAATCTACCATTAAATTTAATTGATGAAGCTCATTTTTATCACCCGCAAATTTTAAAACTAGCTTCCGGCACACATAACGAATGTATTTTAAACAGAGTTGAAAAACAAAAATGAAAATTATCAAAAAATAGCCAAAAAACTATTACAAAGACAGAATGTTCATTCCCAAATAAATTCAGAATTCACACCCGATACAAATTTAAAAATCGGAACATATGTCTTAATCCCAAATTTTGTAACCCAAAAAAAATTATCTAAAAAATTACAATCCGAAAAGGAGCATTTCAATTTATTGACAAGCCCACTGATGTAACATAGAAATTTATTAATTCAAATAAAAAACAAATTGCTCAACATAGAAACAATCTTTTACCATGTTACCCAAAACAAAACGCTCATCGCGAGCTTGCACAATTTTACTCCTTTACGGGACTCAAAGTTGTCCAGGACAAATCAGACAATAACCAAAAACAAACAAATAATCAAATTGCTCATCACATTTTTTAGAACCAAAAAATAAAGAAAATACCCGACAAAAATCTCAAGAAAAAAACAATAAACAAATACCTCAGAAAAGATGAAAAAACGAAAAATTAGAGGACAAAATTTTACGTCAAGAAAAAAAATCTCAACAACGACGATCATCGCGACTTCGAAATAAAACACAAAATGATTACAAATTCTTCATTCCACAATCTCAAATATTAAAGAAAGTTGAATTCCAAAACCACTTTCTTATTTTTTAATCTTTTTAAACTTTCAGAGATCCAACGAATTATTCTTCTCTTTTCCAAACATTCATGTTGGCACTTCTGTTCAACTTTAGCCAATCAGAAACTATCTAAACATCATCTCAGTCTGACACCACTTCTTTAGCCGACACTTTGCAAACTTCAAACATATATGTAACTATAACTAAAAGATCTCCAGGCCAAAAATAAGCAGCAAGCTCATATTTGACAACCGGAGTAAACAAAATTTAAATTTTATAACTCTCCCCTACCAACTTGTTCAAAAATCAACAATATTGTGCCAACTTACACTCCAAATTTCCCCTAAGGAAAAATATTAAATTAGCCTTAAGAAAAAATAGGACATGATCAATTAGCCTAAAGTACGAATAACTCCAGGATACCCCCGCTCATCCCATAATAAAAAAAACTAAAAAGCTCATATTTAGACATTCTTTTCACCAAAAACTGCCTATATTCAACCCACTTGTCAGTAATCAATCAACAATCCAATCACACTCGAAATAGCCTCAAAAAGTATAAAATAATTTTGCAAGAACGAATTAATTCTCATATGCTTCTTTCCACATTAGTCAAACTTCTCAAAATCATAACTTCAAAACTTTTTTCAGTTTTATCAATGTTTTTCTTTCAAATCAGCATGTTTTTCATGATAGATACTTTTGAAACTATTTCTCTCTCTCATAATTTTTTGCAGTTTTTTTTCATAATTTTCTATTTACTACACAAAACCCACCTCAACTTTGCAAAATATTGTGACCACCTCCTCAGATACGATATTTCAACAACTATCTAAATGTTAGGACATCTGTTCAACAAAAAAGACATTTTTCTTTTTTAGTGATATTTTTCACATTTTTTTATAACTAATTCTGAGAATGTGCAAATGTATAAAAAAGGCAATAATAACTTCAACAACCTACACAACAGTTACTATCGACTACGACATCCCAGGAATCTTCAACAACACCGACATCCAGTCAGATAAATCACCCTCAATCATCAACAAGTGTTTCCTTTCAAGAATACCCATATACATTTGAGGAAATACATTCACTATTATCAGAACCTTTAGAACCTGTAGTCCGTCACGCACCCCTAAGCTAACCACAACACGAACCAATACATCTTGTATACCCTTCTCTTCAGCAATACTTGAATAGAACAAGACATCCAAGTCAAAACAAATTATACATCCAAGACGAAATAGAATTTTTGCAACTCCCAGAGTTCATTTTAATATACCCTCATCACCAACCCCGAATTCTTTAGATCTTTCCAGTAGTACAATTCAAAGTACCCCCACCATTACAATCTACCCACAACAAAAACTCCGAACATACCATCGGATTATCTAGGATGAACCCCCACATCCGAGCACATTCGTGAAAATCCCTTTAAAACACCAACTTCAAAAAAACTTCTCCCACATTGGATGACACAAGCTTTCACTCAAGGTGAACCAAACTTGGTAGACGACCCTATAGAATTCTCATCAGATACATCTTTGTCATTGCCAGAAACCCTCTCATTTCCTTCAACCCCAACAACATCATTTCCTCCAAATTTCCCTACAAAGTTAGACGATAGCTATAAGGTACATTTAACCAAAAAAATACCCCTACAATTAGATTGGAATACTTTTGTAGCACCCCCTCCATTATTTGGTCAACATCTCGACAGTAACAGACTACATAATTGGGCTTTCAACAGATTACAATATCGACAAAATATTCACAAAGACATACAGGAACACAACATACAAATCCTTACACAAGACAATCTGACACTTAAGTTTGAAAAACCAGTAAAATTAAACAATTTAGTACATCACCTTCTCCCTTTACCTCCACCAAATAAAACTGCTCAGTCATTACCTCCCCCATTTATCACAACAAAAATTATCAATAAATACAATAGATATACAAAAAAGACACTTGGATTCATCACATTCTGTAATCCATATTCAGGACTATCTTACAGATGTAATAATCTTTCTCCTTCAAACCCTGCTCTCTTTTACTTTTTCAGAACCAACAAATCATAAAAACCCTTCCCCTCGAACATGACCCTAAGATTTACTAGTTACACACTATGATTGTGAAGAAAATGAACAAAAACAATATAATAGCCACAATTTATTCAAAAGCCCGAGCTACAACATTAACAGGATACAAATTTACAGCAACATTCTCAGAGAAAAAAGTACATTGTTCCCAAGTCTCAAATGGAAACAAAAATAGACCTGATCACGAATCTTTCTATCAAACTATTTTAGAAAGACTTTTACATCTTAGCCCTGAAGATTGTAAAAACGAAATTAATTGACTGAAATAAACCACAAATAAAGACACAAAGCGATAATTGATAAATTTTCAAGTTTTTCAAGACTTGAAGATTTTTCAAGAATTGAAGCAGAACTTGAAAGATACCAAGGTCATTTTAAATTAGATGACAAATACCCGTTCCACGGCGCACATGGATTAATAACTTAAGATCTCCATGATAAAACTTGAATACCACTCATTGGGATAAACAACCCTTCTAATTGCAAAGCTGACACAAATAAAACAAAGGATATCAAGAAACTATGTTTTTTGATTGGAAAATCCAATTAGAAAAAGTACAATTAACTCGAGATTTAAAAGACGACACTATAATTTATCAAGGAAGATGATTAGTTTGTAAAAATGATCAAGGATACTGCGACTCAACAATAAGAACACAAACATCTTTTGTTTGGTTCCCTAAAGACACATGTACCACATTTCAAGTTTCAAAAATACACTCAAGAAAGATAAAATTTCATCAAAAATACTCTTTTGAATCCATCCCTTATGATAAAGTAAACCCTAAAAAGATCCGACGACACAATCAACGTTGCAACAATATCAATAATATAGAAAACAATTTGACACGTTTTCAAATCTACTCAAAAACAGAACTCGCTTGCAAATATAAAACTCCACTTTATAAAATACAGTACTCAGAAAATCTTGTCAGGAAAATTAATAAGTAACTCAAATCCAACACATCACATTTCAAATTGTGACGAAAACTCATACAACCCAGTAAAATTTCTGAAAAACCCAGGAAGAACTGGTGGAAAGCTTCGACCACAAGACAAAGCAGTACACGCTTACAAGAACTATCAATCATGAACAATACCTAATTTGGTACAATTCACTATGAAATCCACTTAGACATGAAATTAGACTATACAATGTGTAGAATTTTTCAAGAAATGTCACTATCAGAACTAGAAACGCTTCATCACTTATGTGAACTTGAACGAACACAAATTTTCCAATCAATTGCACTTGCAGTATTAAAATTACCTTATGCAGGATATTTGTTGTCAAGAAATAAATCAAATTTTATCGACTACGAAGGAAACATGTTATGGTATTACACATGTACGAAAAAAAGTATCACCATCATATGTATTTGAAGACAAAAGATATTACAAAAGAATGCCCATATTCCACAAGAAAACTACATTTTGTTGACACACTTTCAGGAAAAACATATTTTTGGGATACAGTTGTTCCATGTGGACCTGAAAATAGCCACAATGTTGTACAATTAAATCCCGATGCAGATAAATATTATCGACTCACACCATATTCTCCACTTATGCCACCATTAAAGAAATTTTCACCAGAAACTATTAGAGCTACTGCTCGAAACACAAATATAGATTTACAATCAATAGGTTTTTACTCTAGATCAGACATACAGCATCACATTCGCACACAACAATTTCAAGAATTCCTTACAAAAATGGATACAATACAAAGACAATCCATTGACCAAAACTTAAGAAAACTTGCAGAAACCGCAGGATTTTCAGACATCAAAACACAAGACTACAGTGGATACTTTAAACATAAGAAAGATTACAACTAATTAAACTGTGAAAAATACCGTCCTCAAGATATATCACCCATCAATATCTTTAGTTTTGTAAATTTGAAAAATGACTTCTCGCCTTTCTAGGATGTCCCTACTACATCTTAGAAAGATTGACTAAATTAAATGCAATGTTTAACTTTTTTGGTTTTCTTTTTTTCTTTATTGAAAAGAATCTATAATACATGCGCAATACACACACACAAGTAAGCAAACAATAAGTGTAGCACGCATACTTTTCGCTGGATTTTTCGGAATATTTTCAACATCAATTAACAAAACCCTTTTAGACGCTCAAACAAGTCAATATAACAAAAAACTATCAACCACACATAATGCATATGATAATTCACAAGACAACAAAAAACAACACCTACTGCACCACAGTTACACACTTCAAACAATAACCATCCATTGTCTTAAGTAACACGAAATTGCAGGAAGTCAGTATCTAACAGAGCACATCTCTACAAGTCATAATTATCCACAAAATCTAGTTACTCAAATAAAAGCCAGCAACTAAATGTAGAAGAAACGTATGAACAAATTATAGAACAGCCACACACCAATAATTTCCGTTCTCAGAACAACCATCTTTTTAGCCCACGATGAGCCGCCAGATTTGATCCTTCAATCGTTCCCTTTCCAGCCATCCAATCTCCTACGTCACTATCCAAACATATCACTTTCTGATTTCACTCCCTGTCTTGTACCATACACTAAAAATTCACCAAGCATGGATTCAGTTGACACTTCCACAAACACAGTTTTTCACACAATTTGACAATTTTACAACTGACAATATTGAAACCCCAGATGAATTCGCAGACTCCGAGCCTAGCCCATCCATTTTTTCCCAACCCCCCTTTCAACCACTCCACACCCAAATTCTCGATGAACCTTCCTCACCCCCTTCTTACTACACTGATGCAACCCCAATTTTCTCCCAATGACCAGCGACCCACCTAACCCCTCTAGCCCCGTAATATGATGAAGAACTCGAGATGAAGAACTCGAGATTGAATTAGATAATTTTATAACCGTACAACAACAACTTCGAAACACTAACACACTAACATTTCATCATCTATCACAAATCGTGACATCCTCCGAATCCTCCAACCCGGCATCCACTACTGAAGAAACCCGAGCCCACCGAGTACTTAAACGTAAACATCCCAATGCCCAAATGCCTTCTAATCCTCGACCACCTCAAACCGTTTTCAGTTCATCCACTTCATACTACCCCAAAAGAATTCCTACAAGTGTGCTTACCATTTTTTCCGCAATACACTTACTATCAAACAAATGCTAGCAACGATCAACAAACTTACGTTAATGTACTTACGTTTCCCACACTTTCATGGACCTCATATTATCATTTCCGTAACCCATTATATGATAAATCAGACGACAACGAATTGTGTCACACTCGATTATATCACCTAACCAGAGCACTTCTTGAAAATCACAACCATCGGACTAACCCAAACACTAAATAGATTCACTGCACAAAAAGCAAACCGATTTACCATTAACCATTATGATCACGCCATTGCACGATATATGGAAGATAACTTTTTAAAAGACAAAACTAAAGCTCACCCACAACTAGCTGAAAAAATTTTCCAAAGATCTCAATATGTATTTACCATCAACTGTATGAAAAAAAAGTTGATCGCGTGCAAATAAAAAAATAAAAACTCTATTCTAGAAATTTAAAACTCATTTTAACAAATTGCACTATAAAAGAAAGCAGTAAAATTTACCTCTAAATAGCAGTAAATTTATAAATAAATTTCCAAAGCAATAAACTCCCTTTTACAAAGCAGTAAATTAATGAATTCCACAAAAAACAGTAAAATTAATATTTTAATGTAGTAAATTCAGAAAAATTTGCAGATAAATTTAAAAAATACTAAATTTTTTACAAGACGCTTATTTTATGAAGTTTAATCATTCATTCGCCCATAAATAACACACTCTTTCCACAATCGCACAACTCTCCCACGAAGAATTGTTTAAATAATTGATTTTAAGTTTTAATTTTCACTGATAACAACTCTAACTTGTTTTCAGACGTTTCAAACTTTCCTTTAACCAGGTTGGAAGGAATTATAAAGTAAACTGAAATAACCAACGCAGCTTACTAACGTCACAAAATTACAAACTACTAGAATGACTAAGAAAGAAAAACCCACGGTAATAAAACCAGATTAAAACCAGATTAAAACTGGATAAATTATTCTTTTGAAGACCACTTTCAAGTTTTACCACAATCAAGTAAAACACAAAAAATTCGAAAGACAAACCCAAACCAAAAGATCCCTTTTTTGAGAAAAAGACCAAACCAAAACAAAAAGGAGAAAAACAAGTAAAAAGAACGAAAGAAAAGGTCGAACACAAAAAGAGACTCTGCATAAAAAGAGACCATAAAAAAACACCCACACCTGGCCTCACCAACCAGAGGGACATCGTGAGCATGCTCTTTAGCCTGCCCAACCTGCCGCGCTACACCACGCTTTGTGACCCACATTCTATTTTGCCAAGAGTTGCTCTAGTGTGAACAAGTCTTAAAAAATAACCAAACTAAAGTAAAACGCTTTTGCGATATTAATTAATAACAAATGATAACTAAAATTTAATTAACATACGGTAATTATATATGTAAACCCAAGGAACGAGCAGCAAAGGAGACGACAACCAAATCACCTTCCAAATTTGGAATGGCAAATCTGTTCGATTTCCTGACTAAAGTCACTACCCTCAAAAGATTTAAAGTATGGACTCAACATCGCAGCAAAGGAAAATTATTGAACCAGACCAATGGCCATCTCGATGTTGACTACACTTACCAATTCTAGTCACTTGGCACTTCACACGGAAAAGTCAAACTTCACCCTGCACGTTGTCTCGCTCTAAACTTAACGACATCGTTACATCAATGCATCAATGAGAAGTCTTGACGCAATCACCCAAGACTACCACGATCAACGAAACCCATCTAGAAACACGAACATATTAATCTTCCTCCGTCAAACACAAACAGCCACACTTCTCCTTTCTCCAAGAAGTCAATGCTCACAACTTCAAAAAAAACTACATCACCTGTCCTTCACTACATCAAACAATTAAAAACTAAAAACTCTCTAAGCCCCGGATGGGTGGAACCAGTTCTAAACTAGCATTTATAGACCAATTATCTTTATGATGGAATATCCTTATAAAAAATTTATAACTAACCAATCGTTTTCCATCTCCAACATTTACACTTATTTGTAAGTGCTGAAACTACTTGTAGTTTCAGCATCAGAACAAATTGAATAAAACTTAGAATACAGTTGTTCTCCTTCCGGCAACTAACTTGCATCAACCAGTATACCCTAGATCTTTTGAGTCTAGGAGGTATAAGAGTAAGACTAAGATCGGTATTAGACTAAGAAGTTTCACGAAGCTATCCGGCCGAAAATAAGATAGCCTGACGAGCAGACGGTGTACCTTAATTAAAATTACTCTATGAGTACAGTCACTGAGACATAACTCAGTCTTCAAGTCCCATCAAAAGCAGTTGTCGTCTTAATAGCTGTCGTATTCTTTGCCGGACATCAACTTATGACTTTCTCTAACTAAATTGGGCGGAACAAATTTATGATCACAAATCATGATTACGAACATCTTTATGACGCCTTGTTCTGTCTAATTAGTCGCGGTCTCTTACATGCACTCTAGCTGGTGACAGGTTATGCTTTATGGACCATCATTTTTTTTGTTTCAAGCGTGTTTTGAAAATACGTAAGCATAACATAATTTATTAGTTGGTATTTGAAGATCTAAACACGTTCAAAACGACTGTTCAAGTAAAATTTACGACTTGAGAACAGATCGACTGCCAGCACAATGCATCGTGAACCGGACACTCTCATAATGGCAAAACTATTTACAAAACCAATTAACTTCCCGGTCTAAGAAAATCAATTTATATGCCAGCAAACTTCAAATGTTTTCAATGCTTTCCTTACTCGGCCCATTTCAGTCTTTTTATGTTCAGGTGATGCTGATTTCTGCAATTGGGTTCAGAAAAACAAAAGGTAGGGCGAGTAAATCAACTTCATTTTTCAACTGGCTTTTTTGGCGTTTCCCCAAGATGAGATTTTTCTACTGGCCCTTTTGGTGTTTTCCCAAGATGGCGAACAATTTGTTATTTATTATAAGACTTGCATGTTGGGTTTTGAGTTTTGAAAATTACTCAATTTATTCCACAGACGCATATTTATGGCTATAAAAATGAGAGTTTAAGGTGTTCAATGATGATTGTCCATTATGACAATCATCATTGATTCAGACTTCGAGGCAAACTTTATTGTGTGAGATACAGTTTCTTTGATGGATGCATGTCTTGAACTCAGGTACCAATCGCTTTAAAAATAAAAATTCTGTAATTTTTTTAGCGCAGGCTTTCGCTCTTCAGCCAACTTATAACTCATCATTTGATACCTACGAGCTGCAGTGCCATGTCATACCTCCGTCCCCTTCAGCTCGAACTAAGTACACCCTCACTCCAACTGATGTCCAGAAACCAGATCTCATTTTCCTATCCGATGACTCTAACTCGGGTACAACTGTGAGGATTGGCGTGGAATGCGTGATCTATGATGTCAAGTGTTCAGCCATTGATGAGAGCAATGCAACAGTTGTGGACTCATTTACCACAACAACATCGATAACAATATGCATTGGTTGGTAAGAATCAGAAGCAAAGCTCAACTTCCCTGTTTCTATCAGCTCAAAAGTTACATTTCATAAAATGTGAAAACTTAAACCATTGAACAATATCCCATCCAACAACGCAACTTGCTGAAAATTCATACCTAAAAATCGCCAAAAAAATTCATTTTTAAACTTAAAAATTACCTATAGCTTAATCAACATTTAATCGACTCAAAATTCAGAAAAAATTGTACGCAAAATCAGTAACGAAATTATAAACCAAGAGAGTCAAAAGCAAGGAAATGAAAATGACCGTGCAATCGACAAATGATAAAAGACTTGATACATTTGGTGTTTGCCATTTTTTGCTTTTGAATTGTTGAGCAATTCTTACTGCATTGTTTTTTATAGACATGGCATATTATAGACACAACCAAACTAAAATTGCATATGGCTGGAATTTAAAACTGCGTATATTTAAATTTAAAAAATCTAATTATAAGTTTATAATTAAAAAATTGCTCTGGAAGTTGAACGTGGGAACCTGAGTTTCGGAATTGATTTGCAGAACTTTCTACTTTTTTTGTTAGTTAAATGTTTCTGACGGATTTTTTTGTATCATATGAAAGATATCGATGGCTAAAGTAAAGTAAATTGTTTTTGCGGCTTATTTTCTTTTAGTTTTCAAATTTGTTTTGCGCTCTTCAGGTCCAAAAGTTCGATTCAACTTCACATCGCTGATACTGACACCCGAAGCAATCTCATTCAGACTGTTGCATGGCGAGTTGGGCGAATTAGGCAGTGCGATTATCTACCTGCATGTCGGAGACTCCCAGACTCACACTGCTTCCAAGGAGTTCAGTAGAGCTGACTTGGACTCTCCCTTGACTCCAGTTTTGTTTGAGGGGCTCACACCACTTGAAGATTATTCAGTGCAATATGTAGTGTTCTGCGATGACAGTCAGCGGACACCTTCTGGTAGAATTATTCTATTCTCAACAGCATGTAAGTGAAAAAAATTTTCTCTAAACTGATAGTATGATATTACGCTTGCGATTAGCAAGCGCTATCAAATCGGAATGTAGACTTTTTAAAACAAAATCAGTTGAATCAATTGCTGTTATGCTGCTGCATGCTAAATTTTCTGAAAATTCAAGTTTATCTCCTGGTTTAAAATTTGTAACGGGGATTTTTTCAGAATTAAATTTTTTGTCAGCTTCATGGATCTTGTTCAATTTTTGTCGGCTTACTTGCCGGATGTTTTAAGATTTAATTTTTTTTCTATTCAATTGCTTGCTTTATAAAATATTCAAATTTAGTTTAACGTCCCGCGCATCTGTTGTAATGGTAACACATAAACTTCAGACAGCAAAGGTCTGGGGCTTTAATCCGGGCCGAATCCTCTTTTTTGAACTAGAATTTTTTTTGGACTATCGTCCGTCTGCTTATTTTTGTCGGCTTAGATTCCGTATCACAAATTTAATTTTTTTTCTAGATTCAGTTTTCTTTTATCTCTCTGAATACTGCTAGTGGGAGTACCTGGGTCTCAAAAAATTTTGTGGAAGCTTTGTTGCATTTTGTTTTAGAAATTTTGTTGAAAGTATTTACTTCGTCGTTCGATGTGCACGCAATTTTTACATTTGTGGTTATTATTGGTTTTGTTTTTACGATCAAAAAGATCCAGGTACCCTTTTTTGAATGCTCAAAACCAACCCCACAAAGATCTCTGTAAAAACGTAAGTAAATAAATTTTAATTTTGAAAAAATTCTATTTTTTCCAATTAAATTATTTTTGTTTTTTTAGTTCCTTTTTCAAACTCATCGTATTTTCACTCGAATTGAGGGCAAGCATAGGTGTAAATAGTTACTCGTTAACTGCCGAATTTGTTCAACTTCCCGGCAAAATGCGTTCAATTTTTTTGCTTTTTATTAGAATCACTGTCCAGATCCAAAATTCACCTTCTTTTGCGTAAGCTTCGTTGAAAAAAAAACCAATAGCATTACACAGTGGCGTCCTTAATGATGAAGGGGTCAATTGTTGGGAAAAAACTTTCACTTATTTTCAGCCAATCAGAACTGAGTATTCAAAAATCTCAGAGAAAATGCAAAAACCTCAAAGAAATCTAATAAATCCAGGCCACCAAAGTTAATACTGAGCGATAAAAAACAAGCAGAAACAAGAGCTTTCAAATATTGCGGAAACGAAATCGGGTATTGCAAAAAATTAAAACCGATTTCTTAAAAAAGGAAAAAAAGAACACTTTTGCACAAATCGTACGGCAAAATTTTTGCAGTGCTACTATAAGTCGTTTTGTGTTAATAAAGACTTCGCTTATGTGCAAAAATCATGTAGCCAACAGGAGCGTCTAACAATTCTGATTGCTTGAAAGTTCTCAATCATTCGGTCCCTCCATCATGAGAACACTCAATCACCTTTAACTTCTCTTTTCTGGTAGATTTTCATACGGGCACGATTTTTTAAAGTATTTTACAAATGAAAACTGTCAACATTTCAGCCAAAACTTTTTTCTTTTTTAGCATGCGCTCTCTCTTTAAAATTAGTGCAAATTTGCGCTCAAGGCGCCTTAGAAAACGGCCCACCACCTAAATCTGCTAGTTTTTCTGTAGCAAAGTTTATTCTGTTTAAATTTAGTGCCTGCAACCACTTCGCCTCCAACTACAACATCTAACGTAGCTGAAATTACGACAACTATAACTCCAACAACAACAAATATTCCGACGACAACAACGAATATTCCGACGACAACAACAAATACTCCGACGACAACAACAAATAGTCCGACAACAACAAATACTCCGACGACAACAACAAATACTCCGACGACACCAACAAATATTCCGACAACGCCAATAAACATTCCGACGACAACGACAACAATTATTCCGATCAGTACAAACTTTAAGACGACAACGAACACATCGAACGCAACCCAAGGTCAACCACTTTGGATCTATATTGCAGCCGCAATTTCAGGAATGATTATTCTAGTTATCATGTCTGCAATATTAGCTTGGGCTCTAAAGGGAAAACAATCAATTTTAAAGACAGTTCGCTGGTGTTCGAATGACTCGGATAAACGTAGTACTCCAGTTGAAATCGCTGAAAATGACCACCAAGTTTCAAATTCAGTAGATCTGAATGCCGACTCAGAAACAATCAAAACGAATATCAACTCTGCTGGCTCGCAAAGAGTTTCCGTGAATTCAATAACCGTTATAAGCGGGGAAAAAATTAGGTCAGGAACAGCGATCGTTAGCATGAAAAAAGCTACAGTTTTAAGCCGAATACCGCCTCTCAAAACTAAAGTCAGCACTCCTAATGAAAAAATGAAGGTTATCTCTAAACTTGGAGAAAAAAATACTTCGCAAGTTACGAGCAAAAGCAATTCGCGCTGGGCTAATGTGGTCAAAACAGCTCAAAATTCGGGTGCGATAAAAACAAAGAAAATGGAAAAGACAAATTTGGACTCGAAATGGAACAAAATTACTTTATCAAAGACCGGCGAAAAAGATTACTCGGGTATAAAAAGCCGGCTATTTGATTTTCAGAAAAAAATAGATTTCGATTGAATTAGCATAAAAACGATCTATAAAACTATCTCTGCAAAAAATGGATGTGTCTAGCAATTATGTTTTAATTTATACATTTACGAAAGGTGGATCGCATAAACGCAAAGAATCAAATCATCTGGGTGAACGTATGTTTACCCCAAGCTGGAAAGCAACGGAGTATTTGGGTGTTTTTTGTTCGATGCAAAATCAGTTCCTTTGAAAAATATCAAATGGGGTCAAGCGATATAGTTTACTACAACTACTTCGTTTTTTGTTTCTCAAAGCGAAGGTTGAAATCAGAAGATTTGATAAGAATATTTACATAACGCAAGATGACCATACTTAAATCCCTTTCTATCGTTTTTTTAAACAGTTTTACCGTAAAAAATACGATGCTCTCCAAATATTTTTTTAGCTTCTCAAGCAGTTCCGCGGAGCGAAGATTTAATTAAAATTAAACAATTCTTAAAAAAATTTTCGACCTCATCTGATAAATTTTATTTTAACCTTTACTCTAAAGCCGTTTAAGAAATGAAAACAGATATAAAAAATACCGATTGTATCAAGGCAAACCCCTGCTGTTTCAGGTCATCTGCTCAAGTTTTTGTTCATCACAGGCTGGAATGGAACTATTTTTTTTGGTTTTTTCTCTATAAAAAACCAGGTTTTTCTAGAAAACTTGCAAATTAGTACTGCAATTATAAGTAATTCGAGAAACCTGTATTTAAAAACAAAAAAACTTCAATACAAAAAAAACACAAACAGCATGCGTCTTATTTAAACGAAAAGTTTCATAAATGAGTGGGGTTATATAGTTGTATTCAGACCAGGGGCAGATCTAGGATTTTCTCGAGGGGGGGGGGGCTTATCATAAATTTTGGAAAATTATGTCGACTTTTTTTTAGATTGACTAAAACGATTTTCACATCTTTCCCAAAGCACTAAAAAGAACCTGTTTTGGTCAAAATTTCTGCGCCGAAGGCGAAACTTGGTACAAATAGGCTAAAATAGCATTTTAGGGTTTTTTTTTTGGAAAAATTTTACCAAAAACCGCGTTTTTTTCGGCGCGCGCTTCCCACTAAAAGTTAGTATATATTGGCGCCAAAGGCTCTTTTAGAAAAAATTTTCGGTCCGTCAGCCAAAAATGAATATCTCAAAATAGTTTAAAGGGGTGACCCTCTGGGTCGATAGGGGGGCGAATCCCTGAGGGGGGGGGGCGCGTCCGCCCACCGCCCTCGCCCCCTAAATCCGCTCATGATTCAGACAAAAGTCAACGCCGGCTTTGATTAGACCAAGTAATCGCAAACTTAAGACAGCAGTGCGGCTGCGGTTTGCTAACACATCAAAAAATCAACAAAACAAGCCGAGAAATGTCAAACTTTTTGAAAAATTGCCATTAAAGCAACTTCAAAAAATTACAAGAATTGAAAAACATAACACAAATATATTATGGAAGCTGAGCCCATAGATAGAGCATAAAACATTCATAATGTAGTCATATTAATCAATTTGACATATTAACCTTTTTCAAACAATTTTATCTTAATAGGGGAGGAAATTCGTTACAAGATACTATAGAGGGAGAAGGGTTGAGATAATAAGTTACAAGATCCTTTTTAAGACTGCTGATGTCTTCCATAAAAAAAAATTAGCCAACAAACTGTTGAAAAAGACTCAATGAACGCAAGGAAACAGAAAGCATTTGACTTGTTTTCGAATAAAAATTCAACTCTCAAAAAATATATTTGGCCTTAAAGTTCTACGAATTCCACTTTCTTCACTTTGCTAAAATCATCTCAAATTGAGAAAAAATGGATCATTAGATTAAGTGTTTGTTATGCTGGGAGATTTATAAAATTTAAATTGCTTTTCAAAATTATAATTCAATCAGGTCGACTTTTAAATTTTGCTGTTTAGATAGTGAAGTTTGCCTTCCTTTTCACACAAGAATGAACTGAAATTGAGAAGAAATCAGAAGTCAAATTGGGACATGTCAAACTTGAGCGTGAACAATGTTCAAGACTTTTACCTGGAAAAAAAAAATCACCAAGACCTATATAAAACTTCGCTACGTTCATTTTTTTCAGATATTGAGTGCGGTATCATTTTGCCGATCTTAGTTGTTTTGTGGATTCCAGACAGTTCTCTATATTTATTCGGTTTGTTATAAACTTATTCCTTCCTAATTGATTTTAATTAATTGCATTTAAAGCTGCTGTCGACCAGTTTTACTTCCGTAGTAACCGATAACTTTTTAAATAACTCGAAACCTTTAATTGGGTCTTCGAATAACACTAAAAAACCTAATCTTTACAGGAAATTTATGCTTAAAAAAATCAGCAGCCATCAGAAAGTTGGAAAACCGTCAAAAAATTCAATTTTTGACATTTCGGAGAAAAAGTATTACATTACAGCTCTTTGATTTTTCGAATCTTTCAGCGACTCGCCTCTTCTTTGGAGAACGGGATCTACAGGCAATTTTTGTTGTGCTGGGAAATCGATAAATTTAAATCCGCACTCAAACCTCAAAGCTATTAAGGTTATTCTCGCGCTTTTAGCACTTTTGAAGAAATTTAACTAGGTTCCTGCTAACAAATGAATCTGATTTAAAATCAAATGAAACTAAAAGGGAAACAAGTATACTCGGTTACTATGCAAGCACATAGTCGTAAAGAAACTACACAAGTTTTTTTTTAAATTAGTGTAGTTTTTTCAGCGGGGTGCGATTAAAGGATCTGGCGTATAACTATAATTTAAGCATATT
The DNA here is from genome assembly GCF_963678635.1 of Symsagittifera roscoffensis. NCBI lineage: Eukaryota > Metazoa > Xenacoelomorpha > Acoela > Convolutidae > Symsagittifera > Symsagittifera roscoffensis. The sequence goes on along the minus strand of NC_087062.1, from coordinate 71,952,889 downwards.
CGTCAATCAACAGATTGACGAAGAAAATGACTGACGCAGAAAATGATTGACGCAAAAAATGACAACAGATTTTGAAGAAAATGATCAGAAAATTTTTAAAAAATCATAAAAACTTGTTGAACTTTTGATTGACAAAGAAAATGAAAACAGATTGACGAAGAAAATGACAACAGATTGACGAAGAAAATGACAACAGATTTTGAAGAAAATGATGAGAAAAACAAAACAAAATTATAAAAAAACTTGCCGAACATTTTATTCCCAACTCTTCAAGAGCTAATTTTACACGAGTAAAATTAAAATTAAGCATAAATAAGCTATTTTAAACGAACTAAATTAAGCATACATAAGCGTGCTCGCTCGAATTTAGCCGAAACATCGAAAGCTTCAAACTCTTTCGACTCTGGGAAAAATGTTTCAAAACTTTTTGATGTTCGAATCACGACTGAGAAGGCTTTATGTTGTATCACTCAACTCTCTCCGATGACTCTTTGTAGTAGCTAATTTTGCGGGAAAAAAGGAAAAACTGAAACAAACCCGAAAACAAAGTTTCTCCCCAATTTTTTGAATGGTCGGTACAACAACCTAGAGTAAGATTGAGTGTGATAAAAATTTAAAGACTTTCTGGAGAAAAAATGAACGACCCACATGTGTCTCACTGCGTGCATTGACACTTACACAAATCCAAGGACTATTTTTTCTGCGTTTCTTCTTAAAAATTATATCAGTTAAGATCAATTTAGATTAGAATAAAAAACTACTGCACAAAATTTAATTAGAAAAATTAACTACAATGAACAAAGGCCAGATAGGCGAATAAAACTTCCATATCAAATAGAAGATACAAAAATAAAATTACAGCAGTTTTTTTGCTAAAAATGCACTTGTTATAATTGTTAGAGAAGAGGGGACAATAAATAAGTTCAATTACAATTTATGCACAAAGTTACTTCATACGAAACTGGAAGCATTGTTGCTCATGGCTTGATAAGTTTTATTGTTTTTCTTGCTGTTCTTTTTGCCTCGCTCTTTCGTGTTCATTCCCGGCTGAACAACTTGGGCGGGGTGCGGCTGCATTGAACTATAGCCCGAGAAGGGCGACGTATTGTTGTTGAGATTAATCGGAGTTGCGGGGTTGCTATCAGTGGCTGGACTGTAATTCGAGCTGGGGTGGTAGTTGGGCGGGTACATGGGGTTATGACTAAGAACCAAGTTTTGCGGCATCATCGGCTGCCCGACTGACTTAGAGTGAAGGTAAGAGGGTGCCGCATTCTGGGGGTATTGAGGGAGTGGATTGTGGTGTCCGGCGTTGTAGCTCCTGGACAAGAAGGGGTCCTCAGATGGTGGTTCTATGGGTGAGTTGATGTAGTCATGAGGAGCTGAGGATACTGGTTGCGGAGACATCAGACGGGAGTAACTGAGACTATCTATCCCTGAAGACAAAGGTCACCATGAGAAATTATAGGGCGCCTTAAAATTTAAAAAACAACAAGCTCGTTCGCGTTGGTCAAAACTTTTCGGAAAAATCGGCGTTCTAAAATTCAGATAGTTAAGAAAAAAGAAAATTCACTTTTCTGTAGTTTTTGAGTTATCAGCTTGAGACAGAGGCCCTAGTGAACAACCCCCTAAATCATTCACTTTTTTGTAAGCAGTCTTTGTCAGACAATCAGAATTCAGCATCTTGCATGATAAACTTGGTTTTATAAAATTACCGCATGTTTTTAAGGGGGAGATCGTTCACTTGGTTAGTTTAAGAGGGAGGGAATTTTCGCTTGTTCTCAGTAACATTCAGCCTCAACAAACCATGTTTCATTCGGTGGTCTGGTACATGCTCGTAGTTGAACACATTGTCCGCGTCGGATCCTCGGCTACATCCAGTGCTGTTAGTGGAGCTATGTTGCAGCCCTGATCCCCCGGGTGCCGGGTAACCATCTCCCGATACCCTCTTATAGGATGACATTGGGCCCATGTGGGGACCAGTGGCTGAGATGGGGTATGCTTCGGGGTGTGTGGGAGAGGAGGCGAGAGGCAGTTTGGGAGGGGGTATCATTGGCTTGGAGCGGGAACTTGTTCGCCCAACCACTGTCGAGGGAGTGGAGGCCGCGGGCGAGTTTATGTAGTTGTTGTCTTCGATGGTGCCTCCAGATCCCTTAAACCACGGAAACTATACAGTCTCAATTTCAAATATTTCAGTTCAAATATGTACTAGAAAAATCAAGAGAACGTGTTTAAAGTCGGTTCATCTTTTTGACGATGAGATACGAGACCACTGCTCTGTTACCATTTCACTTTAGCGTAATTCAGTCTGGGTGACGATAATTAGCCATGCATTTATTTCAGACACTGGAATTTTCTTGATAGACAGATTGCATATATATGATGGTTATTTGCTTCGTTCACTTGAAATGTTCAATTGGCTCAAAACTACTTTTCACTCAACTTAGTAAAAAAAATTGGACTGCTCACATTAGAAGGTGCTTGACTGTAGGAAGCGTTGTTTCTCTGTGAATTTAAAGTGCCTCTAGGAATAGTGCCGCCTGTGTTTAGTCCCAAGTACACTTCAGGGTCCACCAGAGGTCTCTGCAAGTCCACCGACCCCTTACTGTAGGGTCGCTCCATGGAGTAGCGGCTGCTGTCTATATTGTGCTGCTCCAACAGGAACTCCCGCATAAACTCCTGGTCTTCGCGAGGCGATTCCACTTTGCCCGAGGCCTCGTTCTAAACACCAGGGTACTTAAGAATTTTTCAATTAGCTAAGCCGCTGTGCCAAAACGGAAAGATAGCTCTCATGCGGCTTCAAGTTAAACATAACCGTTAGTTTCTACTTTCTTAATTGGGTGATTCCATCTCCAATCACTAAGTTCTTTTCTCCAAAGAAATGTCAAAATATTCTAACTTCTTAGTAATTTTCAAAAGAGGTAGATGTAAAAAACCCGAAAATATTCAAGATTTTTCCAGCACCACATCAATTATGATTATCATTGCTCCGGCGTCCAAAAATCAGGAGAAATTTTGCATTCCAGTCTTTTTTAAGCGAAATCAGGCACCGAAAATAGACAGCAGAAGGGGCCGAGTGATATAGCATATTCAGCTTTAATCGTGACATTTGTTGTTTTCTCCCATTTTTTTCACTATTTTTTCAGAAAATGACCACGTATGGACAATGTTTCGTGCTATTCAGCAACTGACTATTCCTAGAGATTTGCGGTAGTTTTAAAGTTTCATACGATGAAAACTCAAGCAACTGAATTATGACTAAAATTGGATGAAGTTTTTGTGGCAGAGGAAGACACCAAAGCAATTGTCGAGAATAGAGTGAGGGAACATATAATCAACATTGGGAAAGGTGAGTGCGATTACCAGACGAAATACACTGAAACCCAGTCTTAACATGGATAAAACAAAATTAAAATAACATGCAGGAGAGATTACCTCGTCCCTTGTGAATCATAATACAAAGACACGACTGATAATGTATGGCTGCTGTTAGTTTCACGCGTGGCTACCTCAACTACTTTTTGTCCCGACCAACGGATGAAAAATCATCTTTACTTTAACTCAAAGCGAGTATATTATTTATATTGATCGTTTGAGAAGCTAAATTAGGCCCACTCCCAATTTAGCTTTTTTTTAATATATATATATATATTTTTTTTTTCATTCGACCATTGTGGTCGGAAAGTTCTATGATGCTGATACAGTAGCTCGACTTTTGGCTTCTCATGGGTAACCTCCACTGATAGTGACTAAGTATAACTCCGGCCAGAAACTAAATTGAATTTTCTAATCTACTTGACAATCAACCAAAATATAATAGGAATATTGAGCCAAACAGAGCAATTCACCGAATCTTAAAACTCAAGTCTCTAGAGTCTCAATTGCTGCTTTTCTAAAAGCAAAGCCAACAACCAACACAATTCAAAAAGTTTGCAAGCTAATTCAAAAATCTTTACTATTTTCAGTTTGTCAGCTAAGTTTTCCTTCCAACCAAACTGAGTAAGTTTTTTTTTCTAAATCTCTATAAAACGAATTGAAGCTGTCATTTAAGTGAAAAGTTAGGAGACTGCTGTTAGTAGATTGAAGTTATGTTTTGGCAGCATCCCGCAGTCATAATCTCGCAGTTAGGCTATGCGTGCATCAAGCCCAAGTGTGAACCAAACCTACTTCAAAACGACTACAGTCATTGGCTGTGCTAGTTCACCTTTGAGGAAAAACGACGAGCATGCTCGCTGCTGACGGGACTATAAGTAACTATGGGCTGATTTCTCAGTACAGCCGCCGAGTCAAAGCTCTTCCGCTTCCCCTTGGCAGGCGAGGAAAAAGAAGTTTCCGCATGCGATGCAGTACTGGCGGTGGCAGTCACTGATTTCATTCGCATTTGGGGTGAATCTATATAGCTATTGTTGCAGTGCTTCGCAACATTCGACGTCGCCGCCACAACATTTTTTTCATTCACATTAAACCCACCACCACCTTGAGTTCCACCTGGACTGGTTTGGCTAGGGAGCCAGGTGGGATTCGAACCGGCTCCCCCAGAGTCGTAAGTTCCAGTACTGGATCTATCTAATAGCATGTACTCGGCAGAGTTCGGGCTCATTTGGTTAGGCACGATTGCCTAAAAGACGAACCGAAATTGAGTATTCAACGCTTTCTAACTTTATAGTTCAAATAATCTTTGCTTTCTAACTTTACCTTCACGTCATCAAAATTTTAGCCTATTTTATTATTTTTTCTCATCATCAAATTCATCTCATATGGTCAGTGTATTTTCGCATATCAGTTTTGCCTTATAACGTATGCTACTCGTATCGCATATAACGGATTGATTTGGATTTTCTGATGTTGAGTTTTACTCGATCATGCATTATGACAAGCAGAAGGAGCATTTTTATGTACCATATATTGTGAGCCTCCGAACTTGGCGGCAGTGATGGGGCCGAATCCTGCGGCCTGTTGGGCACTCATTGGTCCCTGGATCTCATTTGAAGGCTGGTAGTAGTTGCCACGTACGTCGTCGCTCAATAGCTAGGCCAACCAACACATACTCGTTAAAAGTTTTCAAGAGCAATTTTGCACAAAAAGAACCACCCGAAAAAAATGTTTAAATCTTTACGACTTATCACTATATATATATCTTTTGGTGAAAAATAATTATTTCAATTTTCTGGACTGGAAACTTCACCTCAGCCTCTTATTAATGATCATGAGGGTGAACTAGAACATTATTCACTTTACCACCGCTCGTAGAGCCGTGAAAGAATGACATGGGATGAATCATCATCCATTGTCATGAAAAGAAATCAACGACCAATTTTTACAAACTAGCATCACAGAAACATTCGCACTTCACTTCATCGTCGGATTTGATAATCAAAACTCCTTAAAAATTAATTCCATTGAAAGCAAAAACTACGAACTATTTGATGGTAAAGCTAAAAATCAACTCCTGTTCAATAATCATAATTTTCAATTTGCAAATTCACCTTCAAATGCTGTAAATATTTTTTTTAAAGAAGGCTAGAAAGCAATACATTAACTAAAACCGTAATGTAATGTAACCAAAGCAGTGCAAAAAATGACAGCCTCGAAAAACTTATCTTACTGAAAATGATACTATGTAGAAAAAAACAGTAGCTATCTAATTAATTTTGATGAAATTTGTCCCAATTTGATTCCCAGAAAAGAAAAACCCCCCTATAAAGAGCTACATCAATGCTTAATCATATGCGGAATTTTAACATCTAAAGATACAAATCAGTTTCTGTTGCGATAATACTGTGAGAACTAAAACTATGGCTGCAATGAGCGGAGATATACATTTGCTCTCCGCAAATGTACGCTACCTGATACGATGCAAAGATATATTTCAATTGTTAATGCTAGTGGAGCTTTATGCTAGTCCAGCTGCTTAATATAATAGCAGGATGGCGCGAGTGGTTGGGTTTGGGTTGTGAAGCAGGAATTGAACCTGCGATCTTTAGATTCTGATTCTATTGCTTTACCATTGAGCTATTCACGAAGTAACCACTATGCTAAGCCTGCTCATAAATTCTCTCTTCTATCCTGCCAATATTTGCAATTCACTCTTGCTTGCTATATACTTATATTCATAGTAGTCAGTTGTATTGGTGGTCGGTCGTATTGGTACTATAAAATTTACCACTGCATTGGACAGTTTTATAAATTTAAGGCAACCAACTACTACAACAGACATAATAAAAGCGACCACAAAAATTATCGCTTTCCAGCTCTCGCTTAATTATGTGTTCCTCTTGAAATACAGGAAATTTAAAATAAAGGTTGTGAACTTTCGCAGCCAAATAGGAAAAAGAAATCTATATGCATGTGCAAATATGCAGGCAATTCAATTCAATCACCATCAAAGTACTCTCACCTTTTCACGTTCGCTCTGGTCCATATGAGGGACGTTGTTGTTATTGGCTGACATAATTTTATATCGGTCGCTCATAACCGAGGACGAATTACAGGTTAGAGGCACGTATGATTCTTGTGTATAGGCTGAGGAACATTTGCTGTTGTAACTGGAAAAACTTCCCCCACCCAGGGGATTATAATTGTTATTCGCCCCACCCCCCGGAAGTGTGGAGGTTTTAGAGGGTCCTTGCACACCACTACGGCTCATGGCCTCATCGTCATAAGTCCATGAACAGATAGTGTCTCCGGTTACCGACAGGTAAGGGGGCAGGGTTCTGGGAACATAGTCGCCCCCTAGCGAGGCACCGTTGCTATTGGAAACGGAGGAATCCAGCCTTCCACTGGAGTTCAAAAAAGGCTGCGGTGAAAAGCAGACTCCATTTAAGAAACATACTTTCAAATTGGATCCCCATGTTATATACAATTACTATTTCGGATTACAAGAATTGAAAAACATAACACAAATATATTATGGAAGCTGAGCCCATAGATAGAGCATAAAACATTCATAATGTAGTCATATTAATCAATTTGACATAATAACCTTTTTCAAACAATTTTATCTTAATAGGGGAGGAAATTCGTTACAAGATACTATAGAGGGAGAAGGGTTGAGATAATAAGTTACAAGATCCTTTTTAAGACTGCTGATGTCTTCCATAAAAAAAAATTAGCCAACAAACTGTTGAAAAAGACTCAATGAACGCAAGGAAACAGAAAGCATTTGACTTGTTTTCGAATAAAAATTCAACTCTCAAAAAGTATATTTGGCCTTAAAGTTCTACGAATTCCACTTTCTTCACTTTGCTAAAATCATCTCAAATTGAGAAAAAATGGATCATTAGATTAAGTGTTTGTTATGCTGGGAGATTTATAAAATTTAAATTGCTTTTCAAAATTATAATTCAATCAGGTCGACTTTTAACTTTTGCTGTTTAGATAGTGAAGTTTGCCTTCCTTTTCACACAAGAATGAACTGAAATTGAGAAGAAATCAGAAGTCAAATTGGGACAAGTCAAACTTGAGCGTGAACAATGTTCAAGACTTTTACCTGGAAAAAAAAATCACCAAGACCTATATAAAACTTCGCTACGTTCATTTTTTTCAGATATTGAGTGCGGTATCATTTTGCCGATCTTAGTTGTTTTGTGGATTCCAGACAGTTCTCTATATTTATTCGGTTTGTTATAAACTTATTCCTTCCTAATTGATTTTAATTAATTGCATTTAAAGCTGCTGTCGACCAGTTTTACTTCCGTAGTAACCGATAACTTTTTAAATAACTCGAAACCTTTAATTGGGTCTTGGAATAACACTAAAAAACCTAATCTTTACAGGAAATTTATGCTTAAAAAATCAGCAGCCATCAGAAAGTTGGAAAACCGTCAAAAAATTCAATTTTTGACATTTCGGAGAAAAAGTATTACATTACAGCTCTTTGATTTTTCGAATCTTTCAGCGACTCGCCTCTTCTTTGGAGAACGGGATCTACAGGCAATTTTTGTTGTGCTGGGAAATCGATAAATTTAAATCCGCACTCAAACCTCAAAGCTATTAAGGTTATTCTCGCGCTTTTAGCACTTTTGAAGAAATTTAACTAGGTTCCTGCTAACAAATGAATCTGATTTAAAATCAAATGAAACTAAAAGGGAAACAAGTATACTCGGTTACTATGCAAGCACATAGTCGTAAAGAAACTACACAAGTTTTTTTTTAAATTAGTGTAGTTTTTTCAGCGGGGTGCGATTAAAGGATCTGGCGTATAACTATAATTTAAGCATATTCGTCAATCAACAGATTGACGAAGAAAATGACTGACGCAGAAAATGATTGACGCAGAAAATGACAACAGATTTTGAAGAAAATGATCAGAAAATTTTTAAAAAATCATAAAAACTTGTTGAACTTTTGATTGACAAAGAAAATGAAAACAGATTGACGAAGAAAATGACAACAGATTGACGAAGAAAATGACAACAGATTTTGAAGAAAATGATGAGAAAAACAAAACAAAATTATAAAAAAACTTGCCGAACATTTTATTCCCAACTCTTCAAGAGCTAATTTTACACGAGTAAAATTAAAATTAAGCATAAATAAGCTATTTTAAACGAACTAAATTAAGCATACATAAGCGTGCTCGCTCGAATTTAGCCGAAAAATCGAAAGCTTCAAACTCTTTCGACTCTGGGAAAAATGTTTCAAAACTTTTTGATGTTCGAATCACGACTGAGAAGGCTTTATGTTGTATCACTCAACTCTCTCCGATGACTCTTTGTGGTAGCTAATTTTGCGGGAAAAAAGGAAAAACTGAAACAAACCCGAAAACAAAGTTTCTCCCCAATTTTTTGAATGGTCGGTACAACAACCTAGAGTAAGATTGAGTGTGATAAAAATTTAAAGACTTTCTGGAGAAAAAATGAACGACCCACATGTGTCTCACTGCGTGCATTGACACTTACACAAATCCAAGGACTATTTTTTCTGCGTTTCTTCTTAAAAATTATATCAGTTAAGATCAATTTAGATTAGAATAAAAAACTACTGCACAAAATTTAATTAGAAAAATTAACTACAATGAACAAAGGCCAGATAGGCGAATAAAACTTCCATATCAAATAGAAGATACAAAAATAAAATTACAGCAGTTTTTTTGCTAAAAATGCACTTGTTATAATTGTTAGAGAAGAGGGGACAATAAATAAGTTCAATTACAATTTATGCACAAAGTTACTTCATACGAAACTGGAAGCATTGTTGCTCATGGCTTGATAAGTTTTATTGTTTTTCTTGCTGTTCTTTTTGCCTCGCTCTTTCGTGTTCATTCCCGGCTGAACAACTTGGGCGGGGTGCGGCTGCATTGAACTATAGCCCGAGAAGGGCGACGTATTGTTGTTGAGATTAATCGGAGTTGCGGGGTTGCTATCAGTGGCTGGACTGTAATTCGAGCTGGGGTGGTAGTTGGGCGGGTACATGGGGTTATGACTAAGAACCAAGTTTTGCGGCATCATCGGCTGCCCGACTGACTTAGAGTGAAGGTAAGAGGGTGCCGCATTCTGGGGGTATTGAGGGAGTGGATTGTGGTGTCCGGCGTTGTAGCTCCTGGACAAGAAGGGGTCCTCAGATGGTGGTTCTATGGGTGAGTTGATGTAGTCATGAGGAGCTGAGGATACTGGTTGCGGAGACATCAGACGGGAGTAACTGAGACTATCTATCCCTGAAGACAAAGGTCACCATGAGAAATTATAGGGCGCCTTAAAATTTAAAAAACAACAAGCTCGTTCGCGTTGGTCAAAACTTTTCGGAAAAATCGGCGTTCTAAAATTCAGATAGTTAAGAAAAAAGAAAATTCACTTTTCTGTAGTTTTTGAGTTATCAGCTTGAGACAGAGGCCCTAGTGAACAACCCCCTAAATCATTCACTTTTTTGTAAGCAGTCTTTGTCAGACAATCAGAATTCAGCATCTTGCATGATAAACTTGGTTTTATAAAATTACCGCATGTTTTTAAGGGGGAGATCGTTCACTTGGTTAGTTTAAGAGGGAGGGAATGCTCGCTTGTTCTCAGTAACATTCAGCCTCAACAAACCATGTTTCATTCGGTGGTCTGGTACATGCTCGTAGTTGAACACATTGTCCGCATCGGATCCTCGGCTACATCCAGTGCTGTTAGTGGAGCTATGTTGCAGCCCTGATCCCCCGGGTGCCGGGTAACCATCTCCCGATACCCTCTTATAGGATGACATTGGGCCCATGTGGGGACCAGTGGCTGAGATGGGGTATGCTTCGGGGTGTGTGGGAGAGGAGGCGAGAGGAAGTTTGGGAGGGGGTATCATTGGCTTGGAGCGGGAACTTGTTCGCCCAACCACTGTCGAGGGAGTGGAGGCCGCGGGCGAGTTTATGTAGTTGTTGTCTTCGATGGTGCCTCCAGATCCCTTAAACCACGGAAACTATACAGTCTCAATTTCAAATATTTCAGTTCAAATATGTACTAGAAAAATCAAGAGAACGTGTTTAAAGTCGGTTCATCTTTTTGACGATGAGATACGAGACCACTGCTCTGTTACCATTTCACTTTAGCGTAATTCAGTCTGGGTGACGATAATTAGCCATGCATTTATTTCAGACACTGGAATTTTCTTGATAGACAGATTGCATATATATGATGGTTATTTGCTTCGTTCACTTGAAATGTTCAATTGGCTCAAAACTACTTTTCACTCAACTTAGTAAAAAAAATTGGACTGCTCACATTAGAAGGTGCTTGACTGTAGGAAGCGTTGTTTCTCTGTGAATTTAAAGTGCCTCTAGGAATAGTGCCGCCTGTGTTTAGTCCCAAGTACACTTCAGGGTCCACCAGAGGTCTCTGCAAGTCCACCGACCCCTTACTGTAGGGTCGCTCCATGGAGTAGCGGCTGCTGTCTATATTGTGCTGCTCCAACAGGAACTCCCGCATAAACTCCTGGTCTTCGCGAGGCGATTCCACTTTGCCCGAGGCCTCGTTCTAAACACCAGGGTACTTAAGAATTTTTCAATTAGCTAAGCCGCTGTGCCAAAACGGAAAGATAGCTCTCATGCGGCTTCAAGTTAAACATAACCGTTAGTTTCTACTTTCTTAATTGGGTGATTCCATCTCCAATCACTAAGTTCTTTTCTCCAAAGAAATGTCAAAATATTCTAACTTCTTAGTAATTTTCAAAAGAGGTAGATGTAAAAAACCCGAAAATATTCAAGATTTTTCCAGCACCACATCAATTATGATTATCATTGCTCCGGCGTCCAAAAATCAGGAGAAATTTTGCATTCCAGTCTTTTTTAAGCGAAATCAGGCACCGAAAATAGACAGCAGAAGGGGCCGAGTGATATAGCATATTCAGCTTTAATCGTGACATTTGTTGTTTTCTCCCATTTTTTTCACTATTTTTTCAGAAAATGACCACGTATGGACAATGTTTCGTGCTATTCAGCAACTGACTATTCCTAGAGATTTGCGGTAGTTTTAAAGTTTCATACGATGAAAACTCAAGCAACTGAATTATGACTAAAATTGGATGAAGTTTTTGTGGCAGAGGAAGACACCAAAGCAATTGTCGAGAATAGAGTGAGGGAACATATAATCAACATTGGGAAAGGTGAGTGCGATTACCAGACGAAATACACTGAAACCCAGTCTTAACATGGATAAAACAAAATTAAAATAACATGCAGGAGAGATTACCTCGTCCCTTGTGAATCATAATACAAAGACACGACTGATAATGTATGGCTGCTGTTAGTTTCACGCGTGGCTACCTCAACTACTTTTTGTCCCGACCAACGGATGAAAAATCATCTTTACTTTAACTCAAAGCGAGTATATTATTTATATTGATCGTTTGAGAAGCTAAATTAGGCCCACTCCCAATTTAGCTTTTTTTTAATATATATATATATATATATATATTTTTTCATTCGACCATTGTGGTCGGAAAGTTCTATGATGCTGATACAGTAGCTCGACTTTTGGCTTCTCATGGGTAACCTCCACTGTTAGTGACTAAGTATAACTCCGGCCAGAAACTAAATTGAATTTTCTAATCTACTTGACAATCAACCAAAATATAATAGGAATATTGAGCCAAACAGAGCAATTCACCGAATCTTAAAACTCAAGTCTCTAGAGTCTCAATTGCTGCTTTTCTAAAAGCAAAGCCAACAACCAACACAATTCAAAAAGTTTGCAAGCTAATTCAAAAATCTTTACTATTTTCAGTTTGTCAGCTAAGTTTTCCTTCCAACCAAACTGAGTAAGTTTTTTTTTCTAAATCTCTATAAAACGAATTGAAGCTGTCATTTAAGTGAAAAGTTAGGAGACTGCTGTTAGTAGATTGAAGTTATGTTTTGGCAGCATCCCGCAGTCATAATCTCGCAGTTAGGCTATGCGTGCATCAAGCCCAAGTGTGAACCAAACCTACTTCAAAACGACTACAGTCATTGGCTGTGCTAGTTCACCTTTGAGGAAAAACGACGAGCATGCTCGCTGCTGACGGGACTATAAGTAACTATGGGCTGATTTCTCAGTACAGCCGCCGAGTCAAAGCTCTTCCGCTTCCCCTTGGCAGGCGAGGAAAAAGAAGTTTCCGCATGCGATGCAGTACTGGCGGTGGCAGTCACTGATTTCATTCGCATTTGGGGTGAATCTATATAGCTATTGTTGCAGTGCTTCGCAACATTCGACGTCGCCGCCACAACATTTTTTTCATTCACATTAAACCCACCACCACCTTGAGTTCCACCTGGACTGGTTTGGCTAGGGAGCCAGGTGGGATTCAAACCGGCTCCCCCAGAGTCGTAAGTTCCAGTACTGGATCTATCTAATAGCATGTACTCGGCAGAGTTCGGGCTCATTTGGTTAGGCACGATTGCCTAAAAGACGAACCGAAATTGAGTATTCAACGCTTTCTAACTTTATAGTTCAAATAATCTTTGCTTTCTAACTTTACCTTCACGTCATCAAAATTTTAGCCTATTTTATTATTTTTTCTCATCATCAAATTCATCTCATATGGTCAGTGTATTTTCGCATATCAGTTTTGCCTTATAACGTATGCTACTCGTATCGCATATAACGGATTGATTTGGATTTTCTGATGTTGAGTTTTACTCGATCATGCATTATGACAAGCAGAAGGAGCATTTTTATGTACCATATATTGTGAGCCTCCGAACTTGGCGGCAGTGATGGGGCCGAATCCTGCGGCCTGTTGGGCACTCATTGGTCCCTGGATCTCATTTGAAGGCTGGTAGTAGTTGCCACGTACGTCGTCGCTCAATAGCTAGGCCAACCAACACATACTCGTTAAAAGTTTTCAAGAGCAATTTTGCACAAAAAGAACCACCAGAAAAAAATGTTTAAATCTTTACGACTTATCACTATATATATATATCTTTTGGTGAAAAATAATTATTTCAATTTTCTGGACTGGAAACTTCACCTCAACCTCTTATTAATGATCATGAGGGTGAACTAGAACATTATTCACTTTACCACCGCTCGTAGAGCCGTGAAAGAATGACATGGGATGAATCATCATCCATTGTCATGAAAAGAAATCAACGACCAATTTTTACAAACTAGCATCACAGAAACATTCGCACTTCACTTCATCGTCGGATTTGATAATCAAAACTCCTTAAAAATTAATTCCATTGAAAGCAAAAACTACGAACTATTTGATGGTAAAGCTAAAAATCAACTCCTGTTCAATAATCATAATTTTCAATTTGCAAATTCACCTTCAAATGCTGTAAAAATTTTTTTTAAAGAAGGCTAGAAAGCAATACATTAACTAAAACCGTAATGTAATGTAACCAAAGCAGTGCAAAAAATGACAGCCTCGAAAAACTTATCTTACTGAAAATGATACTATGTAGAAAAAAACAGTAGCTATCTAATTAATTTTGATGAAATTTGTCCCAATTTGATTCCCAGAAAAGAAAAACCCCCCTATAAAGAGCTACATCAATGCTTAATCATATGCGGAATTTTAACATCTAAAGATACAAATCAGTTTCTGTTGCGATAATACTGTGAGAACTAAAACTATGGCTGCAATGAGCGGAGATATACATTTGCTCTCCGCAAATGTACGCTACCTGATACGATGCAAAGATATATTTCAATTGTTAATGCTAGTGGAGCTTTATGCTAGTCCAGCTGCTTAATATAATAGCAGGATGGCGCGAGTGGTTGGGTTTGGGTTGTGAAGCAGGAATTGAACCTGCGATCTTTAGATTCTGATTCTATTGCTTTACCATTGAGCTATTCACGAAGTAACCACTATGCTAAGCCTGCTCATAAATTCTCTCTTCTATCCTGCCAATATTTGCAATTCACTCTTGCTTGCTATATACTTATATTCATAGTAGTCAGTTGTATTGGTGGTCGGTCGTATTGGTACTATAAAATTTACCACTGCATTGGACAGTTTTATAAATTTAAGGCAACCAACTACTACAACAGACATAATAAAAGCGACCACAAAAATTATCGCTTTCCAGCTCTCGCTTAACTATGTGTTCCTCTTGAAATACAGGAAATTTAAAATAAAGGTTGTGAACTTTCGCAGCCAAATAGGAAAAAGAAATCTATATGCATGTGCAAATATGCAGGCAATTCAATTCAATCACCATCAAAGTACTCTCACCTTTTCACGTTCGCTCTGGTCCATATGAGGGACGTTGTTGTTATTGGCTGACATAATTTTATATCGGTCGCTCATAACCGAGGACGAATTACAGGTTAGAGGCACGTATGATTCTTGTGTATAGGCTGAGGAACATTTGCTGTTGTAACTGGAAAAACTTCCCCCACCCAGGGGATTATAATTGTTATTCGCCCCACCCCCCGGAAGTGTGGAGGTTTTAGAGGGTCCTTGCACACCACTACGGCTCATGGCCTCATCGTCATAAGTCCATGAACAGATAGTGTCTCCGGTTACCGACAGGTAAGGGGGCAGGGTTCTGGGAACATAGTCGCCCCCTAGCGAGGCACCGTTGCTATTGGAAACGGAGGAATCCAGCCTTCCACTGGAGTTCAAAAAAGGCTGCGGTGAAAAGCAGACTCCATTTAAGAAACATACTTTCAAATTGGATCCCCATGTTATATACAATTACTATTTCGGATTACTATTTTCGGAGCCTTCAGTTATAGTTAGCACTATCATTTTATACAACATTTTATAGAGCGTTTGTTGATTCAGTGCATCATACTCATGGCAAATACAATAAATTAGCAATGACTTGAAACTGACAATTTTTGTGAGACAAACGAAAATATACCTAGGCAAATTATAACAGATATATGGTACATAATATAAGCAATCCACGTGTCCAAAATGTAAAAGGTAACGCAAACACGCATATTTGCGTTCTTATGAAACGATTAAGTTAGGTTTCGGAGAGGGGTAAGAGCTGTTTTGTTACCTGCACTTCGAAGTATCTGTCGGCGTCCTCATACATCCTAGACATCTCCTCTTTGATCTGAGTGAAGGTCAGTCTGCTCTTAGGCTCCACCAGCCAGCCTAAACATCACATGGATCAAGGTAAATAAAATGACAGGACATTAAGACGACATGCAAAACACGACAAATCCTGAAATCATTTTTTAATTCTGAAATCATTTTTCAAGCAACTCAACGCCCACCGCCAAATCGATAATTTATTATTATTATCGCAATTGGTAAAAATTTCGATAACGCTCCTGTTATGAAGAAACTCAAATATCGGCTCCTGGAAGGGCGACTCAATAGGATAATTAAACACAGCACAAAATACTTCAGAAATAAAGCTACGAGACAAATTTTACGCAGAGGTGAAGCTGCACTTTGTGTGCAAAAGCGAGAAAACGAAAAAAAAAAAACAAAAAAAGAGAGGAACAGAAAAAGCTTTAAAAAAATTCTATTCGTCGGATTCGAGCCATGGACCTAAAGATTGATATGCTCATGTATACTAATGGCCCAGCCGTAATTTTTTGAATTTTCTTTAGAATAATTTTCACTGATGTATAAAGAAATGCGTTAATTTCAAAATGTCAAGAAGTCCCCTTGACCCAAAACCATCGTGGTTTCTCTGATTAAAGTATTTGAGGCTAGATAGGGAAAATTTCTACAACTCGTTCTACTCGATTTCTATTAATCTCAGATTTGGCCAGGATGAATCTCTAGAAATGATTAAAAATTCTCAAGAAAACGGTAAAAACGTTGAAGAATGAGCTTTTCCTCAGGCCGTGCTGGCTTTTCTACAGAAAATAGCTTTAAACAATTCATGTGAGGAAGATCCCTACGTTCTTTACATTTGCTTGAACCCTTAATAGCAGATTTGGAAGAAACAGTTTCACAAAAAGTGTCAAAATGTCAAAAATAGCCTTTCTTTAGACCATTAAATTTTTCTACAAAACAAGAAAGGAGTCGTTTATGCAGGGTAAAATTCTACTAACTGTTTTATTGTTTCAACTCTCAGATTTGACAGGTTATTTATAGAGAAAAAATTTTCCAAAATACGGACAAATTTTGGACACTTTATAACGCCATAACTTTTTTCTTCAAACATTAGGTCGTAACGGTTTAAACAGGGGAGATCCACATGAAATTTTCGAAGTCCGTAGAACGTGGGGTAAGGTAAAAAGACACTAGCGCAATATTCAGACACAGTGGCTTAACCAATCTTTCCGTGGGCGCATTTTGTTTTAACACTCAATGAGGTAGTTTTCAAAAAAAAACTTCAACTTCTGTGAAAAGCCGAAAGTTTTCCGAAGCGTACCAAAAAGAAACCAAATCCCAGATATGCATAAGACCGGTTATTATCAAACAGGAACTAGCCATTCAATAAATGAAATTGAAAGCAAGCTACTAAAACGCTATTAAATACATGCTAAATTTTTCTAAATCTTGCAATAAAGAAAAACAAATACGGTCAACCTAATTGACCAAATAATTATTGAAGACCAAGTAAAATCATCCTTCCAGCGCACGATTCAAGACTAACACTTGAGCATGACGACGAACAGATCCAGGGTAGCACCAGGTGGTTGGGGAAGTCTCTCTCCATCCTGGAGCACTTTGATCATCTCAGACACGCCTCCTGTGACCTGTTCGTACGGTCTGCCCCCAAGTGTGAACACCTCCCACAGGGTGACGCCCATGGACCAGACGTCACTAGCATGCGTAAACGTTTTCTCAACCAGAGACTCCAGCGCCAGCCACTTCAGAGGCACCTAAAGCAATCAACATTAAATTGAATGGTTTTAAATTGTAGGACACAAAAAGATTACTCGGGGAAAAAAGCCAGGTTTACACTGGCTATTTTAATCTGGCTGCAAAATAAGATAAGATTTTCCGCATTAAATATATTTTTTAAGCGTCTTTTGCTCAGGTTGCACAAATGCTACCTTTGGGAATTGTTTCGAAATTTTGCCCAAGAATAGCCTTTTCAACGCGCGTCCCTCACTTCAAAATCGGTACATATTAACGCCAAAGGCATCTTAAAAAACTCAGGAACAATCAACCGAAATTTGAGTAAAGAGTATAGATATTTTCCAAAAAAAGCAGTTCAAATGCGTGCATTATAATTGAATGATTTGACACAGAGGTTAAGCTGCACTTCGCAAACACAAGCAAAAAAGCGACAAAGTAACACTTAAGCAAACACTTTAAAATGAAGACAAGAAAAAACTATGAAATGAAATGTCTGCTAGGTTCCTGTATCGAAGCCTTGACGTGGAGACTAGGATTCACCCGTCTTAGCGTCTGCGACGTGGTCACTTCACAGTTTCCAAACAATAGCCATCAAAAAATAATCAAGAACATAGCCAATCGAAGATTGGAAAAGAGTAATGAACGCAAGAAAACATTTAAAAAAACACTGACTTGAGTTTTAAAAAATCTCAATTTTCAAATTTCAAAGAAAAAATAGATGCCCTTTGAATTTCTAGAACAATTTATGACTGGCGCTTTTTGATACCACGTACCCAACTTGAAAAAACTGGATCAATAGGTAAAGTTTTTATTCCGCTGGAAATCTAAAAATTAAATTCCACTTTCGAAACTAGAAATCTTTCACGTTTTTAGCACCATTTCCACGTTCGTATTTGGAGAGTGCTATTTACGTCACTATCAGCAGATGAATTTCAATTGAACTCAAAAAGTGTATAATAGCTAAGTGAATCAATATTTCATGACTTTTTTGTTCAAAAAAATAAGCAAGACTATATAAGAGTCTGCACGACGTTCATTACTCTTAATATGCTGTTAATGCAGCAAAAAAACAGACAAGGGTTCCAGCCACAGCTGAAGGTTACTGTTTGATAATTTTAAATGAATTTTGCAAAATGTTATGCGTAATTTTCAAAAAGTCAAAAAATTTGTCTCCTAGGCTGAAGTACTATGAAAAATTTCAGCAAGGAAAATCAATAAAACACCTCCCTTTGATTGCTTTCTTAACCTTAAAACTGACATTTCGGAGAAATTAAGCTAAGTCAACAAAATGAGTCGACACCTACAACTTTTTTTCTGCATTGAACCCGCTATATTGTACAATTAGCCCGGTAGTTTTCGAGAAACTCAGAATTGTCACTATTTCGGAAAACTAACTTTTTAGGTCCAAATTTGCATTTCTAAAATTAAGGGGCCTAGTTGCTTAAGCACCAAAATTTAATAGTACCTGTTCCTTTGATTGATCTCCAAAACTCAGATCGGCAGCAGGTTACATTTTGAGAATAATCTAGAGTTTCCAAAAACAGACAAAATGTCAAAATTAGGGCATTTTCTAAGGCCATAAATACTTTTTTCCTTCAAAAACTAGGGCACAATTTCTTAAAAACTAGGGCAGAGAATATGTTCTTTTCATTGAATCCTTTATACGGAAGTTGAGAGCGTGGCTTCCGAGACAAGTCAAGTTTTCAAAAAAATCTAGCAGATCTTCCAAAAAAACGAGCAAACCTAAATAGTTTAACATTTTCTATGGCCACAAATTCCAAAATTGGTTGAATTGTCAAATAATTCAAGTCTTAACGCCATTGCTGATTGCTTCCAAAAATTAATAGAAACCGTTGATTCTGAGGATGTCCCTAAAACTTGTTTTGCGGTTTCACCCTTATTCTCAGATTTGGCACGTAGTTCCCCAGAAAAACAAAAAATTCCAACAAACGGTCAACATTGCAAATTGTGGAATTTGCTATAACCAAAAAGATTTTCTACAAAAACACAAGCGTAGCAAGAAAAAAGGAGAAAACTTACATGCACCTCAATTTTTCAATTCAACCCTCACTCGCATATTTGGCAGGGTACTTTCCAAGAAAATTTTTTTAAAAACGGTCAAAATTTCAATAAGTAGGTTTATCCAGTCAAAAATTTCTACAAATATAAGTGCGTTGCTGCTCATGCAGACAAAAAGGCTGCTATCTTTTCTTAATTTTTTTTCGATTAAACTCTTAATCTCAGATTTGGCGAAATTGTTTTGGAGAACAACCAAAAGTTTCCAAAAAAATTGTCAAAACTTCAAATTTAAACAAACGATATTTCTATAACTTTTTTCCAAATTCAGAGCCGTTTTTATTGTTGGAAGGAGGATTCCTACTACTGTTTCTTGCGATTGAACTTTTGATCTCAGATTGATTTTTCGGCACGGTAGATTTCGAGCAAAATGTTTTCGAAGAATGATCAACAGTTCAAATTTGGGCATTGTCAAGGCCATAATTTTTTCTACAAAACCAGGCGACGCAGCTTATGCAAGTGAGGTTCTAATAACATTTTCTTTTGCTTGTAATCTTTGATGAAATCTGATTTGATGGGGTAGTCTTTGAGAAAATGAAAAAAATGCGTCAAAAATCGCCGCACTGCAAGTTTTGAACGCCGAGTGATTCGGTAAAAAGAGACTAGCAAAATATCAGGCACACAGAGAGTAGACGGTCTTTTCATCGGTCTTTTAACTATTTTTGTGAAAATAATGGTGCTACCAAAAGTAGCACCAATATTGGCGACTTCGGTTAGAAAAAAAGTGGACTTCGTATTAACACACTACGATCCGCTTGTGTAAAAAGCTAGGTACTAAAAAACCATTTTCAAAAATTAAAGATTATAGAGGAATTTTTAGATTGATACATTTGAGGTAAATTGTACCATTTAGGTATCAACATATTTAATACAAGCTACGTACCTTTCCGCCCTGGAATTTGACAGATTCTTCTCCGTGTTTAAGCATCTGGGCCAGTCCGAAGTCGGTGATTTTGATCTGTCGTGTGCTCTGCACAAGCACATTGCGAGCAGCCAAGTCTCTGTGCACCACTCGCTTCGACTGCAGATACTCCATGCCCTAAATGCAAATACCTTCTGCTACAAACTGCAATCAAAATTAATGAAACCATCTGAAGCGAAAAAATTAAAAAATAGTTTGCTGTACAAAATTAGCATCAGACAAGTTGTACCATCGACAAAATATCGAGTAAAAAGTTTTTTTTTGTGCCAGATTTTTTTGGATAGTCAAGTTGTTTTGGAGTGCTACCACTAAGCGTTCACATGGACTTTTCTCGTTTTTTGGAAAAATTGTAATAAAATATGCGCTTTAGACAATAAGATTCGTAATTTGCCTAAGTTTACCTGCTTCCCATTGTTTTCTCTTATGCCGCAAAACTAAACATTGATTTCTAATTCAATTCTGATTCGTCAAAATATATCAAATCAATCACATTACTGCTCTTTTCAAGAAACTTTCATCATGATCGCCTTATCGACAAACAAACCCAAATTGACAAAAAACTGGATTGGTGCGTTCAATTTCTATGAGACTGTTGGAAAATCTTTATGAACAAGGAAACCAACACAAAACGACCAATTTTAAAGATTCTTCATTTATTTCTTGTCAGGTACACAAACTTAAGCTCGTGGGCTACGGTATGATGTGTTATCTACGCATACCCATCCAGACATCAACTCAAAGTCCAAAATAGTATAGTTAACTACACCGGTTCGTGATGAGTCTTCTATGTCTTTGTCTAGATAGCTAGTTAGGTTTTTATATAATTATGACTCACTTCTGCAATCTGTTTGCCCCATAGGAAGAATGTTCTAGAAGGGAGTGCGTGACCATATTTGCGGATGTAGTCCAGCAGATTGCCGTGGGGCATAAGTCTCGTCACTAGCTGGGGTGTCTCTGTGATGCAGATGGCCAGCAGTCGCAACAGACACGAGTGAGAGACACTCGCCATAAACTGCGCTTCCTAAACATCACGTATCACAGTAAAGACGTACGACGTAAAACAGACGATTTAACATAAAGCATAATGTGTTTCAACGACCACTGTTGTGTCCCTGACCAAGACCTACAAGCAATTTCTTTATTAATTTTCACATAGCTAACATCGATGAATGTCTGTTCTGCGCCTGGCACTGGATCCTGCAGCACTTTGATCGCCACTGGCAACTGCACTTTGGGATCGTTCTCCGGACACCACACGCCCTTGTACACTGTGCCGAATGCGCCTGATCCCAGGGGTCCGATCCTCTTCAGCTCGTGTTTCTGCACTATGTACATCTTGCCTTTGCTCGGCTCAATCCCAGTTGGAGTGTAGGGCGCCTATAATCAAAGCGTTCATACTCAAACAGGATGCAAAAATTCCTTCCAAAAAAAAAATTGCTCTGCCTCTCCCTACGATTTGCCATTTGTTTGTCACTAAACCAAATATTATACTTTTGCAGTCATTTTTCAGTGTTTCATCACTACATAAAAACAGTAACAGTTGATATTTGACGAGTTCTCCTATTGGTGCTCACCGGTTCTTCTTTGGTGATGAGATCCATGCCGAGATACTTCTGCTCTCTGCTCAGTTTCTCCGCCACTGCATTCTTCTTGGCCGTCCTGTACTTCAGGAGACAGACAATTCCAATGAGACACACACACGGGATCACCCCCATGCCCAGCAGCAGTGGGACCTTCTTCGTGCCCGACAGCAGAAATCTATCAAACCAATTTCTGTCAAGCAAGGTTTCCATCATAGTCCTCGGATACTCAGAGATTAATTCATCCCGCATTTTCAGCCTGTTTCTTATCAGATATTGGCGTGGAGAACTTTAGCTCTTCATTTTTAGGACTATTTAAGTGTAGAATTCCAACTACCTGATTTCAATGATCAATTAGATATTGACTATTTGAATTATTTGACAATGAGACAATTTAATGCGTATCACTGATACAGTGGCAACAAGAGTGACTAAGCATTTAAGTCCATTCTCGAAAATCAAAGTGATCATGCTGATATCTGACATGGGCTACAAAACTGGTTCAATCTTGCATTAATAGTACCTTAGCATATTTTTTCGGTCATTGCAATATTTGAGAACAAAAATTACAACAATCCTCCCATAATTTGTCGTAGTTGATACTAACTGTGCTGGAGATGAGATGAGCACACATGATTTGGGGTTAGTGGAGTCCACTTCTGAGTTGGGGGGACACTCTTCGTAGCAGCCGCCGTCCAGTTCCACGTTGAGACACCCACCCACACAATCGGTCAACTTGCCACCACTGCAGCCCAGCAGACACTAAAAATCACCAACAAACAGTTGGAAAGGAGTCAAGGCACGCAATTAAACAGAAAAAGCTGACTTGTATTTTCGAATTCCAAAACTTCGAATTTCAAAAAAAAATAGATGATCCTACAGCTCTTTGAATTTTTAGAAAAACTTACGATTAGCTGTTTTTCGATAAAAAAATAACCCAATTTGAGAAAACTGGGTCAATAGGAAGTTTTCTATTTCGCTAGGGAACCTGAAAATTAAATTCCATTTTCGAAAATACAAGTCGATCACATTTTTCGTGGCCTTTCAACTTTCGTTGTTCGATAGTTGAGTTTGCCTTCCTTTTACACAGAGGCGAAGCTGCGCTTCGTAAACGCAAGTAGGGAAATTGAAAATAAGCGCAAAAAAAACAAGCAAAACAAAGTGAAATAAGGAAAAGATTAAAATAACACGTTGAAAAAAAAAATTTTGTTGAGATTAGAAGTATCACATTCTGACATCTGCTCCACGACCGCTTGTAATTTTATTAAAAGTAGCCACCAATAAAGCAGCTACAGTCTCTATCACATTGCCAACGTTATGCGGCAAAAACTCAAGCAAAAAAATAAAATTATTTGAATATATCTACCTGTTCCAATCTTTTTCATCATATAATGTACAAATACGGAAATGCGTTAATTTCAAATTTTAAAAAAATGGACTTAACGCTAAAACCGAGTGTTTCCCTGCTCATATAGGGATTAACCGCATAATTAAAAGAGACAACTATTCTCGATCATTCAGTTGAAAACCTTATCTCAGCTTTGGCTGGGTAGTCATTCGAAGAAAAAAAATTCAAAAGTCGATCAAAACAATCAAAAATTTGTTTTCGTTTTCCCTAAAACCATAAACTTTTCTGGACTTAAGCATGGGAAGAGCCTCTGCTTTCCACACACATCCTGATTTTTAGATTAAAGATTACCACATCCTGATTTTTTAGATTGAACCCGTAATATGAGAATTAGCTACTCGTTTGAAAATAGTGACGAAATTCTAAAAAAAAAATCTTATTCAAAAACTCTATTGTAAAAAAGGGTTAAAATTTTAGTAGAAACTTTTCCACAGTGCATAAAACTTCTCTGCAAAAAAAAACAGGGTAAAACAGATTACGCAGGGAAAAGTAAAGCAACATGCTAATTTTAATAAACTATCACCCTAAACAGGTTAGTTTTTTGAAAGAAAAACTTTCCAAAAAAACGGAAAAAATTTCAAAAATTGGACTCTTTCTAAATCCATATTTTTTTTCAAAACGCAGTGCATAGCCGTTTGCGCATGTAAAATTCGCATATCTGATTTTTTTTAGGTTAAACCCTTAACCGCGGATTTGGCAGGGTAGTTTTTCAGAAAAGTCCAAAAGTTTTAAAATTAACCACCAAAATGCCAAAAAATGGCTTGTTTGAGGTCACAACTTTTTTCTACCGAAATTAAGAAATGCCGCTTGAGGAAGGAGAGATCCCCATAATTTGTTCTTTTGATTGAAACCTTCATCTCAGCTTTGTGCAGTTAATATTTGATAAAATTTAAAATCACAAATAGGCCGAAAATACCTCTGCTGAAAGTTTCGAAGGCGGTAGAACGTGAAGTAAAATGAAAAGAAACCAGCGAAATATGCAGGCACATAGAAAAGCAGCCAGTTTTTTTGGTACCACTGCTGAAAATCGGTACACTAGTTTTTGAGAAAAAATGAAACTTTTGCGTAAAGTGCAAAATTTTCCGAAGCGTCGGAAAAAAAAACGAAAAATAATAATCCGATACATTTTCATTATACATATTTTGTTTTCAAACAGGACTTCACAATAGCCAAAAAAAGCAGAGACATATGCCATTAAATTGTATATCCGTAAATAACCTTAAAAACGATTAAGTTGAAATATATCAAAAATGCACCAAATGAGCACAATTATTAGTTAGAAAAAATTTCTTCGTAATAATATACTACACTTCGCTCGTATAAACAAAAGAAATGAACTGAACTTAAAAAAAATCATAAGTCAAACTGCGAAAGAGTAAACCATCGCGACCTATATAAGAGTCTGAACTACGCCCATCGACTCTTATACACTCAAAAAGTGAATTGACCTACGACAATACCAGAAAACAATTGTGGCAAAACTAAGTTCAAGTTTAGTTCAGTACACTTGCTATGGCAAGTAAAAATAATGTTATAATTTTCGATTTTTTAAGTACTGTTTTCCATCAATACCACCAATGTAGCATTTAGAAAAATATCCATATATTGTTAAATATACAATATACGATTTTGATTATATTTCGAAGGCTCGAGCAAGTTTTTAACGAGGACTGTTAAAACAATGTGTTTGGCGTAGTTTATTTTTCTTTTTCTCTGTTCTGACCTGCGAGTTGCACGGCATGCATTCGTCGTTTGAGTCGTTGTACTGTCTATCTCCACAGCTGGCTACACACTCTCTCGTTTCAGGCACCAAAAGGGGATAATCCTCAGTGCACTGTCGCACACAGTACTTCTTCTGAAACATACACAATTTACGTTCCTTCAATATAGAAAAATATGGCTGAACAAAACAAAGAACCAAACGACTAAAACTTAGCCAACAGACAGTTGGAAAAGTGAAAACAAAGTCAGGGAGTCTAAAAAACAATAATTTTTTTTTTCAAGCTTTCGAGTACATGAATAACCCATAAGCTCTTTGATATTCATAAAAATTTTATGATTGACAATATTAAGAAAAAACCGACCTTAGTGGGGAACACTGCATCTACATATACTTTGTTTTATTCTCCAGGGAATTAAAATCCATTCTTTGAACAAGTGCATTCACGTTTATTCGCGCCATTTGATCTTTTATTATTCGAGCGCAGAAATTACCTTCTTTATAACTAATTTTTTTTGAACATAAAAATAAATCAAAATTAAAACCGCGAAAAAATAAACTTGAGCTGTTACAAAATCAAACGAAAAAAAAAACGCGACCAAGAAACAGCGCGATCTAAATAAGTGTCCTTACTTGTACGCTTTACCAAGACCCTGAAGCATGCGTCAATTTAATCCACCTTATTTGGCGTTTATTTGCGGTAACTCAGTTTGCATAAGAAACCACCGTATACAAAAGCCAATTACAAGAGCCAATCCCAAATTTTGTGGTCTGAACAACAATAAGTTACACAAATTTGTGTGCTTACCATTTCCATAGATTTATTCTGCGTTGAGTCGGTTGAGTCGATGGTGTAGAAGTTGCGCCTGCATGAATTGCACTCCCATGAATTGGGTCCGAAGCAGCCCTCTTGCGAGTCACACTGGTCATCACATGGCACACACTGATCGTCTATCTCAGCAAACGAGTCCCCACACCTACCAACAACTCCAAAAAGTCAGCTACAATGCATTAATTGATACAAAGGTGTAGTTAACAAAAACATCAGCGTGTCTGGAAAGTGAGGAAATTCCTGCATGTCAGGGGTTAAGTCGGTTATGAAGACATCTACAATGTTTATGTGTCAAGTGCGTCAGAACAGCGGCGAGGCAAAAATTCGTCCCACGTGACTACTCGAAGCACTTACAAAAGCGACAAATGACGAATATTCGAGAAGATTCAAGTGTTGGACGGATATTTTTCAGCTCTGTGAAAACCCGGCAGTAGTGATTTTTACTTTGGATTTGCTAGACAATGTATGATTACGATGTAGGTGGCTAAAATCAATCAATATGCTCTGGACCGGAACCGATCATCATGGTGGGGCTGGAATAGAATAGCAAAAAAAACTCCCTTTTGGGAGCTGGGATAACTCGAAAAGCAGAGCAATATCTTTAATCGAGCGGTGGCATATTCGGTAGCTCTTTGCCTTTGAAAGTTCTTACTAAAATTATATTTGGGCAAGCGCTGCGGGGTTCCAGAGTTTTTTTCTCTTTAATAGCAGTATTTACCTTATAAAATTAGGGTTTATAACAGGTCGGCTAACCCAGCCTCGCCAAAAAACATCAGTGGGTTTAAAAAACTTATGAAATAACGGGTTTTTGTTTCTGCTTTACCAGGATTTTCTGTTTCCTCCCGAGTACACGGCTACTATTATGCTTTTTAAATGCTTGAAGTTCAACTATAGAAACTTGATCAATTTTTCAAAACTAAGCTCTGACATGTTGGACATATTGGATACAGTAAGTGTAAAAGTCGAGATGAAATGCACTAATTGATTGAATTGAACGAAAGAAGTAAAACGCAGATTTTTTGGAGGGCGAAAACTTTTAATAACATTACCGGCTAATTTGTCTCAGTTTGGTACTCAATTCAAAGCCTTCGGTAAGCCTACTTAATCCGCTATTTTTTAATCTCCGATTTCAATCTGGCCGTCGGATAGGACCCGCTCGTATATTTTTATTCGCCCCGAAAAAACCACCGCCAAAATTGTTGCTTTATTTTATTTAACCATATCATTTAGAGCTGAGCCTGCAACTAATTGTCGCCTGCTATGAAAAGTCAATTGGTGCGAAGGGTCGCTTTATATAAATCTTATGAGTTACCGCTTGCCCCTAATCGTCGCTCGCGACGAGCTGTCGCCGAGCCCCAAATAACCACTCTTTATTTTAAATCGAAACGTTCGTATCACTTTTTATCTTGCTACTATTGTCAAAAGCCCCTTCCATGACCTTCATATTTTTGCTGTTCGATAGTGGAGTTTACCTTCCTTTTCACGAAAGGATTGAAGTGAACTTAAAAAGAAATTGTAAGTCAAGCCACAAAAAATCAAACATGAGCGTGAACAAATTTTACACAGAGGCGAAGTTTGACTTTTAAACTTTGTCTACAAAATTTCTCAAGTGACGCACTCCAATTACGAGTCTATATAATTGCTAAGTGACGCAAGCCAATTATGACGCATTAGCAGTACTAGTCAATTTGAAGAAAAAAAATTACCAACAAGCAAGCCTCAATTCATAGAGCGGACGGACGCATTTTAACTAGTATATGAAAAAGTTAATTGAAAACATCTGACCCTGTCCAGGTTCGAACCCTTTGAGTGTCTCCTTCCCTACCTCTACGCTACATATCCATGATAATTTGAAGCTAAACTGCTATTTGTAATATAATAGTCTGTGTTAATATCCTTAGCATTGGCTGTACTAAATAGCTGGTTTTTAATCAAAATGAACATATTTTGTCGCAACAATATTTGCTCCGCAACAATATTTGCGACGAGGTTAGAAAAAAGAGAGTTCATACTATCACACAAGCTTTGCTTGTCTAAAGACTACGTTCATTACTCCTAAAAATTATACAGGCAAATTGATATTTTGAAACATCGACTTGAAAATGGCGAATGACTATGGTCTCAGCCTCTCAGTTGATAAGTTATATAGTTGGAGGCTCGCATGATCTTTGTTTGTTGCCTGCAAGTGAGAAAAAATACCATAAAATAGCAGGAAGTTGTTCAGCAAGTCATAACAGCGCTTCTCCGTTAAAAGCTGAACATCTTTTGCTCGTGGATAATCTATAAATCAAAAATGAACACTGATAAATAGGACTTACGTTTGGACACATGTTCCTTCTTGTTTGAGATTTTTGCACGAGTGGCATCGGGAGGGTCCCGAGGAATAACAGGAGTCACACTGAGCATCACATCTGATGCACAGCTGAAACAGAACTTGTTATTATACTTTGGGGTAAGTCTGATTGGGTATTGTGGTCATGACCCAAAAAGCCCATACGGAGCACGAAATATCAGCTCTAATGTATCTGAATTGGTTGAACGCATCAGCTACAAAATACAAAGGGTACAATGTTTAAGGTATCGGTTCTTGAATCCGTTATTCATGCTAGCAAAAGAAATTAAACACAAGGAATGCTATCATGCGAAACATGATAACTGAATCATTTACCCTCTGTGACGCAAAGATGGTGTCCACTGATATTCCTAGCCGGTCGAAATAGTATTCGCCTTCGGGTTCACAGAGGTGCAAGTCGTTATGATTTGTTGAGCCCCCCGTCTCAATCTCCTCATCGGAGGCGGCGATGCAGGTATTATTCCGACCCCATTCCTTGCTGTGAACTGGCGCTGTCTCGTCCACAGAGTGGATCATCACCACCCCCGAACACCTGTTGCAGCCTCCATCACCCAGACGGGATGCGTTACCAGTACAACCCCTAAAATTCGGATAAATACTTCATTATATTTTTATCAAACACCCCATTGTTGCATGACTTTATCATAGTTCAGACTGTCATAAAAAATCAACCCAAGGGTGTGGTTCCTGTACTTTCAGAAGTCATAACTTGCATGGGGTCGACAAACTCAACTCAATGGATATCTACGAATATCTCACTCAATTCAATTTGAAGCGCATTTTTTTTCAGTTCAATTCAAGACACGAATAGTTTATGGTATAGGGGCCTGCTTGTGATATCGCATGTGATTCCCTTTGCAAAGCTAGGGATCCAAGAAGTGAGCACATACCTGTCTGTTTCGCATTCGGCTGGACACGGGTAACAAAGTTTGTCAGAAGGGAACATATACACTGGGCACTTTTTGACACACACGCCGGTGTTGTTGAAGTGGCGACACTTCTTGCATTCTGAAGGACCCTGGTCAAAACAGAACAACTTGAACTTTTATAGTGATATCCCAATCTTCATTGGGATATAAAAAATTGTTAAATCCGAATTTGTTCTGACCCAAAGTAAAATCACCCAAGCTTCTTCGAAATATAGCCAACTTACTTTCTGCTAGCCAACTTACAATCTGTTCTGAGAGCGAAGGGAGCTAATATCAATCTTTAAATCCAAATTTGGTCTGAATAAAACAACACAAGCATATATATTCCTGACTTTCTTCGAAGATAGTCAGGCATATTATATGCTTATGTTTTTTTATTCCGACCAACTTCAAAATAAACTAAATAAATTTATACGTGCTCTATATTCCTTAAATCATTTCAACAAAAAAGCATAGCCAAAAAGATAGAGAAGTGTGAAGAAACTCAAAAAACGAAAAAGTAACAGACTTTTTTTTATTAGAAATCGACAACTTTCGAATAAAACAACCAAACAACGACTCTTTAATTTTCAGGAATCTTTTTATGCTAGATTATTTTTCATAAGACTAACCAAATTTTAAAAAACTGGGTCATTGGGCAATACATTTATCGCACTGGGCAACCTGAAATATCAGAAAAATAGAAATAAGAACCCCTTTTCGAAAATAGAAGTCACATGCTTTTTCGCAATATTTGCATTTGCGTTATTGTGAAACGTAATGTGTTCGGTCAGCAAAGAAATTCGAAAATAACATTAAAAAACAAAAACTACTCGTACCAGTGCAAAGTAATGTTCAGAGTGCTCCTCTATTTAGGGATTACGGCTATTCAAAGAACAAATGAGCTCCATGCCCGCATCAATATTCCGAGGTAACACCAGAAAATTATTCATCAATTTGCGAGATCAAAAGCAGATCGAATGTGTGTGTATGTGCATATGCCACAACTATACTGAAATTCAAAGATTTCGCCCGCATTACAAAAACTCATTAGCTTTTTTGTTTCAAAAACAATTTTCATTTTTGCTCATCTAGATCATCTAGCTAACTTATTAAACGAGGCTCATCGTGAAAGCTCACTTAAAAACATTAACTCATGTGTTGACATAATTATAGGTACAATCAGGGGCGGATCTAGGATTTTCTCGAGGGGGGGGGGGGGGGCGGATTTTTTTTAGGTCGATCAGATTGATTTACCGAGCTCTCCTACAGCAGTAAAAAGAACATGTTCTGGCCAAATTTTCTGCGCCACAGGCAAATTTTTGAAAAAATCCGTTTATGAGAACATTTTGACGAAAAAATCGCATTTTTTTGGCGCGCGCTCCCCCTCAAAGTTAGTATATATTGGCGCCAAAGGCGCCTTTAGAAAAATTTTAGGGTCAATCGGCCAAAAATTGATTTCTTAAAAGTACCAAAGGGGGGACCCTTTGACTTGGCAGGGGGTCGAATCCCTGAGGTGGGGGGGGGGGGGGGGGGCGTCCGCCCCTCTAAATCCGCCCCTGAAAAAAAATCTGCAAAACCTATCTAAGAGTCTTTACCACGTTCATTACTCTAAATAGCTTGCCTGAAAACCAAATAGCTTGCCTCTGCGCCGGATTAAAATACCACAATTTTTAAACAGGTGAAATTTCAATTTTGAAAAAATGAAGCATAAGGTTTCGATACCTTTCAAATGCTGTAAAAAGGCCGTTCAAAAATGGTTATTTAAAAAGTCAAAAGCAAAAAAACCACCAAGCCCATATATTCATCTTTTCTTCGAAAGTCGGAACAAAAATCCAACTACGAAAAATCAAATTTGAGCGTTAAATTTAAAAACTTGTTTTTCCGAAACAAAATTAAACACGCGACCTATAGAAAGTACTAAATTGCCCATTGATACTTAAAAATTGACGAAAAATAAATAAATGACAGTTACCTGGATTGATAACAATTAAAATTAAGTATTTTGAAATGGGCACTGAAAAAGCGTCAACAATATGCAGTGTTTACCCTGCCAGTGCATCCTCCTTCGCACTCCTCGTGGCATGTTTCGCACAGTTTGACTTCGGAGGATATTTTTGTCGTGAAGTTAGAGGAGGTGTCACAGTCTGACACACAAGTTTTGTTGTTGAAGTTGAAATGTTTACACCTGTAGCACATCTCGGGTCCTGGACCCCAACAGGCCTCATTGCCACCCACTTTTGCACACTCGGCGTCACAGTGCAACTTGAGCGTCTTAGCTGAAACAAACACAGTGTTATACACCCCTAATGCAACACTAGGGAATTCTTTAAAAAAGTTCAAAAACTTTCCAAATAAATGTTCGATTAGATCATTAGAACTGTGGATATCTGTTACTAAAAACCAGAAGAAGGTTCTTAAATAAACTCCGAAGTACAACAAATGCCAAATTTCTGACAATATCCTTTCAGTCAACCAATCTGAACGAAGTTAATTAACCTAGAATTGCTCCTTTTGACGTAGACTTTCATCTTATTAATAAACTGAAGTAGCTTTATAATCTAAGACACAGATGCAAAGCTGCACATCGCAATCAATAAAATCTGCAAAAAACATTAAGTGAAAAGACTTTAAAAGAAAAAATTGATCTATCCAGTATTTGAACACCCGGCCATGGATTAACAGTCCAATGCCTTGAAAACTGACCTATAACCCATTGATGCTTTTAAACTTCAGGCACTAATAAAGCTCATTACACAAATGTTAGCTTTCATAAAAACTAAACGAAAACATTCCCCTAAATATTGTTTGCCTAAATATAATTTTTATTCTTGACTTAAAAAAATAAACAAAATTTGTTTTCATAGCGTGAATCGGTTAGGAGAACGTTTAAATTTTGAAGCAAACTAATGAACAAAAAAACTATGGAAGAAATTTAGATTGCTTCAATTACTCAAAACTATTCTCGAAAACTAAGTTTATTGAAGCAAGCCATTGAGCAAAAAAAAAATGAAAAACTTTGATTTTTTTTTCACAGCTTGGACTGATTCGTTAATCATTAACATTTTTCTAGCAGCTGATTGAGCATGAAAATTGTTTAAGTTGGTTTTAGTAGCTTGAAAACATTCGCTGAATCTACTCAGCTTTCTCTCAGGCAAAAACTTGGATCTATTTGCACAAATAAGTATTTTCAAGCAAGCTACCTAGCAATAAAACTTTGTTCAAATTTTTCTCACAGCTTCAATCGACTCTTTCAGTTTTTTAAAGCAAGCCTATGAGCAATGAAAATTGGATATAATTTAGCTTGCTTTAATAATTTAACTTGGTGCTCAAAAAAACTTAAAACCAGCAATTGAATAAAAAACTTAAAAATAGTTGAAGTTGTTTTTAAAGCTTGAAGCAATTTGCGATCAGTTTAAGTTTTCTTAGGGAAGCTATTGAGAAATGATACTTGCAAATATTTCAATTTGTGATTTCATAGTTAAAATCTGTCCGCAAAACTTCAGGTTGTTTTTAAACAAGCTAAGAGCAATAAAAATTTGAAACAGCTTGAATTCTTTTCATAGCTTCAATGGATTCGCGATTAGTTTTTTCGAGCAAGCTAATGAGCAATGAAACTTGGCAATGTTTCAACCTGATTTCATAAATAATAATGATGCATGAAAAGTTTCAGTTTTTTGATAACCAATTAAGTTTTAAAAAAATTAGAGCTATTTGAACTTGTAAAAACTAGTTGATATTTTTCATTTGACTGTTATACGTTAAAAGATAAGTTGTTGGTTTTAATTAGCTAGCTTTAGAAATGATACCATGCAAAAAAAAATCTGTCTAGCTTCGAAATCGCTTCCACTTCATACTGACGAAAATTTCAAAAAATCGCACGTACTGTCTAATCTTGGAAATTTATTCAACTGGATCTCGACAAAAAATTCTAGAATATTCCGAAATAGATTATTTTCTCAAGCTTAACAGAGAGCGACGTCTTAAACGTTGCGCTGGACCGCGACTTTCATTTAATATGCAAGATGCAACAGCAAATTTTAGCTGTGAAACATGATGCAAAATTCAAAAGGCTCAACTATTAACTAATTGATATTTTCAATTTAACTAATTTTGGTTTTTCTCAAAACCAGCTGTAACAATTATCAGCCTCACAAAAAAAACAGCTTTACTGGAAAAAAAAATAATTCAATCGTCCAATTTGTCGCTTTTTCAGTACCAAATTTTTGCTAAAACACATTTACAAACACTATAATTACAATTATTTCAAATTTGGGTGGTTTCTCTACTAAAGAACTTGGCCGCTTTTTTGTTGGGGTAATATCCTACAATTAGCTTTTTTTTCTGATGTAATCTCAATCTCAGATTTGGCTGAGAAAAGGTTTCACAAAAAAAGTGAAAAAAGGACTCTTGCCAAGTTCATAGTGGACTCCCCGGCCAAATTAGGGAGTAGCAGAATGTGCACGAAAAACTCGTAAAACCTTTTAATTCGATTGAAGTCTTAACCCCAGATTTAAGCGGGTAGTTTTCGATAAACTCGAAACTGATTCTTCAAAATTATCGTAGTGTCAAAAAATTGCTTTTTTTAATGGTCATAACTTTTTTCCATAAAAACTATGGCTGAGCCGCTTTTGCAAAAAATCCCACAGCTTGTTGTTTTGATTGAACTTCCTAGATGTAGGAGGGTAGGTTTTAAGAAAAATAAACACATTCACGAAAACTAGTAAAATAAAATAAAAATTTTTTTTTGTAAGATCAACGAAAACTAGTAAAATTTCAAAAAAAGAAGAATTTTATTTGTAAGATCATAACTGTTTTCAAAATAATTAGGAGTAGCGTCTTCTGTAGAAAATATCCCTACTACTTTTTTCCGATTGAACCCATAAAACCAGATTTGAGACGGTAGTTTGCGATAAAAGTAAAATTATCACAAAAACGACCAAAACGTCAAAAAATGACCTTTTCCAGATGATATACTTTTTCTACAATAATTAAGGCGTTTCCGATTACGCAGGAAAAATTCCTATTACCTGTTCTTTCGATTTGCCAGTTAATCTGAAATACTACACGGTTCTTTTTGAGAAAAGTTCTAAAAACGGTAAAAAATTCAAAACAATGGCTTAATTCTAAGGCCATAACTTTTTGTTCAAAAGCCAGGTGCAGCGGCTTATGCATGGGACATTGCAGTAACATGCTCTTTCGATTGGATCATTATTATCAGATTTCTTTTTCCAGACAAGGAAAAACCCAAAAAAAAATGGTTCTTAAAATCCCCCCACTGAAAAATTCGAAGACCGTAGCCGGTCTTTCCATTCAGTAGCTGGTATTTCCAAAAAGTTGAAAAACTGGCCGAAAAATTATGAAACATATTCCCACAAAATATGAAGATTCACAGTACAAGAAAAAAAAACTGAACAAATTTTTCAAAGAAATTCAAACTTGAAAAAATATGAAAATAACCAACAGAAAGTCGGAAAAAGTCAATGAATTAAACAAAAACGATTTGTTTTTGAAAGAAACTTTCAAAGAAAATGAACTTACAGCTCTTTGAGTTTCAAGAAATTGTGATATGCACTTTTAGCTGAAATTTACCTAATTTGAGAAAATTGGATCAAACATTAAGTTTTTAATTGCGCTGGGAAATCTGAAAACTTACATGCAATTTTGAACTTCGTTATCGATACACTTTTGATGATTCATAGCGAAGTTTGCCTGCCTTTTGTGAAATGCACTTGCAAAAAACTCAAACCGCTGAAGACAAACTTAAGATTTTCCCTGAATTAAAAAAAAACAGAATAAATAGCACCTATCTAAGCGTCTGAACTAAGCTCATCGACTCTTAAAAACATCGACAAAACGTTTTCTCGGAACATTTTCCATGTTTTATATTTTTCCTGGTGTTTTGTTATCAAAGGGCAACTAAATTAGATTTTAAAAAAATTCAAGAATAACACAATAATCTCTAAAATGAAGTTAAAACCATGATGGTAAAATAACGTTAAAAAAGGCAGTGGATAGGTCAGTCTCTTATCGTTTTTCTTTAATTTAGTCTGTAAACTGAAAATATTCAGCCCAGTTTTTCTCGACAATGATAGAACTTTTTGTTATCCGGGGAGAGGGGAGGCGTGAATGCATTATAATTTATCTGTCGACTAAATCAGCACAAAGGAGTGAATAGTCTCCCCATATTAGTATTTTTTGAAATCAAACAGAAATTTTTTCAGAAACTTGTATAATACTGAGAAAGATTATTTTTTCGAAATTTTTGTTGTCAGCAAAAGTAATCTCCGTAAATTTGTAGCACATAAAATATTACTCACTGCATTGGTCAGATTTCATAACATAGCCCAATTCGAAGGTGAAGTTGTCGGGTGGCGGATCAATCAAGTCTCTGATCATGAACTCATTGATATAGCAAAGCTTATCGCCTCGTATCGTGATTGTGTTGCCTTTCGGAAGTTTCGTCACAGTCTTCAGCGAAGCTAACCCCAGGAACTCCAAATTTTCATTCTCTCCCACGACAAGTGAGCCAGCTCTAAAGAGAACATGAAAAAACTCAGTTTTTGGTTAAAACTCACGACAGAAAAAAAATTAAGGAAAAGATTCTACAGAAAACAAACTACGTACAGTAATAAAACTATGTGATAACATCGTCTCGGTAGTCATTCACCTGTATTGTCGCTGAAAAGTGGTCTTCGAAAATTTCAGCCGAAAGAACAAGCCGCCTTCCAGCAGGAAAAAATTATTCAGCTATGCATTTTACATACATGCGATTCTGGAGATCGCACTGGGCTATACAAGTTTTCCAGTCGGCGCATTCTTTTATCATAATTACATTTTTCAACCAGTTCAAAGAAAAACTTGCGTAAAACCGTATTTAAAAAATCTGAAATCCATTAAAGAACGATCCTAGTAGCAAACTTCACAGCCCAATTTCGCAGAAATTTCCAGCACTACGTCCTATGTGCTCGAACAACATAGAAGGTGAGCTGTGCGCATCCAACATTTCAAAGCCATACCAAGCTAAGCTCACATAAATCACTAGAACGTTCCGGGCTGATTGGCCAAAACTTGATAGGCTTGAAGATAGGATCTGAGTTCAACTCGGTGTCACGGAATAGCAATCTAATTGATATATTCAATTCCTAATAATTAAACAGTCAACAGGCAGTTCAAAATACGCAGGGAAATCACCGGATCAAATAAAAAAGACAACTGTTTTTTTAACATTCTGGTTTCAAAAAGCAAATCAAAACAATGTCAACTTATTTTAATTTCATGAGGTATTATCATGTGCACCACTCTAGCAAAGAGTGAAGCGGAGCCTTAAGATTTGGGTGAAGCTTTCAAGAAACCAGAATAAAACTTAGAAATCTACAAAAAATGCAGTAAATCAACTTCAATCCTGACAAAATTGAGTTTTCTCTTTTTGCAAGTTCCTTGCACAGATACGAAGGGGAGCTTCGAAAATGAGCCGAAGTCTAAAACTTTCTACAATATCTAAAAAAAAACTAGATATAACAAATTTCCCATGTTTGTCCCGATTTGCCTGAGATTAATGTGAGCCGCATAAAAAACATAAAACCTGATAAACGTTTTTAAGTCCCCTCAACACACAAACACGAATATGAAGCTTTTTCTGCCCATCAAACGACGCAACGTGAGGAAGGACACTACTCCGATAAACTATAAGCAAGCGAGACTAAAACGGACGTTATCAAGAAATTTTTAACGATAACTGAAAAAATCGCTTCTAGTTTTGTTTTAAATGATGTTGAAATGACGGATCAATTTAATAAATGCAAGTATAAATTTTAATTCCTTGAACTTGAAAGTGGGATTTGAAGCCATTTTCAGCCCAGATATTGCAAGAAAATCTCTCTCTTTTTTAAAGTTTTAGAAAAAATCATTAAACAAAAAGCACGAAAAAAAATAAAATTCTATTTTCTATCCGTAACCCTAGTAGAATCACAAAAAAAATCACACTTGCTGATATTGAGCAATTGATGAAAGAGATAACGGACCCTCAATAGACCCATTTCAGACTTAACCTTAAAGAAAAAATAACGAAGAATAATTGATGTCAAAACACATCAATGAAAATGAACGAATTACCAACCGCATTAGGAATATTCAATAAGTGTGTTTGGCATAAATACATGAACAGAGATGTAAAAAATTTGTTACTTCCGGAAAAACAACAACTAATTCCTGCACCATTATGAATATACCGAAAAGAGATTCTATCAGAAGCAAAAATGCTTCAATTTAGAACATAGCCTACTGATAGTTGGAAAAGAAAAATGAACGCAAAGAAACAAAAAAAACTGGCTGAAAAATTTTGAGTTTCAATAGCAATTTACGATTGGTGCTCTCTTGATAAAAATTACTCAATCTGACATAGCATTGCAAGCTAGCATACAGAAAATGAAACAAAGGCCACTAAGATGAACAAAGTAAGATTTTCATTTCGTTGGGAAATCTGATTAATATATTCCATTTTCGAAATTAAAAGTTGATCGCGTTTTTCATGGCCTTCACACTGTTGCGCTTCGATAGTGAAATTTGCCTTCCTTTTAAGAATGAAAATGAACAGAAATTGAAAAGGAATCAGAATTCAAACCGCGAAAAATTAAAATTGAGCGTGAACCAATTTTAATTTTTCCTGAAAAAAAAATTGCAAGACTCATATAAGAGCGCTCAATACGTTCTTTACTCTTAAACAAGATACACTTTCAAGCAAAACTTTAACTTGCGAATTAGCTTAGAAAAAAAGGTTCGCAGTAATACACTAGCTGCTCGCAAGTGTAAACTATTTTTAAAAAACGGTCAAAAGCTCAAAAACTTGACTTTTCGAAATCCACAATTTTTTTCTACACAAAGCTGGCAGTGGTCGTTAAAGCAGAGGAAATTTCCAAAACCAGGTTCCTCGATTGAAAATTTCCTCAATTGAAATTGAGAATTATCACGGTAGTTTCGAGTAAAGTCAAAAAGTTTCTAAAAACGGTCAAAGATTCAAATCGTTGCCTTGTTTGAAGACGAGCACTTTTTTTGAAAAAAAGGCAGAGCAAACAATAATGAGTACCTGTCAAGAATCTGCTGTATTGATTTAATCTCTGATATCAGATTTGTCCATAATAGTATTCGAGAAAAAATCAAAAAACGGTCAATAAATAAGAAAGCCAAGAATCATAGCTTTTTTGTTTTAAAAAAATTGGGCGTAGACACTTATGCAAAAACAATTCACCCGAACTGTAATTTTGTCTGAAATCAAAAACCTAACTTGAGCCTAAAAACCGAGAGTAGTTCTCGAGAAAAGTCAAAAAAACTCAAAAAAACTATCAAAAAACAAAATTTAGACGTTTTCGAGGGCCATACTTTTTATGCCAAAAATTTTGGACGAGGTCGCGTATGCAAACAATTTTCCAGCAACCCGTGCTTTGAATTGAACCCAAAATTTCAGATAAAGAGGGCATTTTTCAGTACAATTCTTGAAGTTTAGAAAAAAAAACGCTCAAGAAATCAAAATATAGCCAACTGACAGTTGGAAAAAAGTAATGAACGCAAGGAAACTAAAAAAAAAGCTGGGAAATTTGATTAAAAAATTCATGTTTCGAAATGAGAAGTTGATCGCGTTTTTCATGGCCTTTACACTTTCGCTGTTCGATAGTAGAGTTTGCCTTCCTTTTAACAAAAGAAATAAACTGAACTTAAAAGAAATCAAAAGTCAAAAGTCAAAAGTGAACAAAATTTGAGACTTTTCCTTAAAAAAAAACAAACAAAAAACACTAAGACCTATATAAGAGTACTTACTACGTTCATTACTCAAAAATTAGTGCTTTGGTCACTATGTCGACAAAAAGTAACAATAAGCTCAATAACCTAAAAAATTAATTGTCCTTCATGGGTTGCGCAACCCTAGCCAATGTCATGAAAAAATTTTCTTGGCAGTGATGACATTGGCGATACTGAAGTGATCGCTTGTACACTTCAACTTGACTAAAAGACCTTCCCAAATAAACTTCTTTAATTCGTCACCCATCTTAGACTGAATGTGGACCGGCACTCTTCTGCCTTCTCTTGAATAGGGATAAGTGGAGACTTGAATAAGGGAAAAATATTATATGTTTCGAGCGTCCAAGCCGAGTGAAATTCCAAAAAGCTTTACATTGATTCAGATGAAGCCCGAGGAAACTGTCATTTATGGTTCGTTACGTTTTTACAACTTTGATTAACATTGCGATAAGCAAGGGTATTGCAATCGGCTACTAGGCTTTTCCCCGTAAACATTTGAAAAATGGCGTTTAAAAAAAATTTAACTGACTAGCTAGGATAAAAACCGGGAAACCAAAAAAATTTAGACATTTATAAAAAAAATTACAACCTGAAAAGGGCCTGAACTATTCACTAGCTGAGTGATACTCTTAATTGATTTCTCAAGAAATTGAGAATGTCAGATGAAAGATCATCTAGAAGTGAAGATCCTCTCTAGAAGTGAAGATGCTGTGGACAAAGCTGTTTAAATTTTCCTCGAGCTTCAATGTCAAACTTTTTATAAATCCAGAACATTTTATTGACACGTTGTAAAAATGAACAGTAACCTAACTTGAGAAAATTGAATCCAATTTCTCGAATGAAAAACAAATTTTGTTGAAGCGAAAATCAAATAAGCATCAGAACACTTGAATTCATAAAACTAGCCAAATTTGAGGAAACAGGGTTAATGGGTAATTTTATACTCAGCGGAGAAATTTAAAATTAGAAATCCACTTGCGAAACTTAAAGTCAAGTTAATCAAGTTTACTCGCATCATTTACGTTTTTGTTTTTGGAGAGTATATTTTCTTAAGTATTATTGGAGAGCATACGAATCAATTGAAAATCAAACTAAGGGAACAAAAAAATACTGTAAAAAACAGAATGTTTTTGAAAAAACTTCAACTTTCGAATTTCAAGAATAATTCATGAGTGGCAAATTTTTGATAGAATTATCACAATTGGAGAAAACTGTATCAATAGATAATTTTTTTATTCCACTGAGAAAAGTGACAAAAAAACCACAAAAATTTTTCAAAAACTTTAACTTGAAAATTCAAAGAAAAAGTATATTCTCTTAAAGCTCTTTGAATTTCAGTAACAATAAATGATTGGTGCTTTCTTGATAATATTAACCCATTTTGCTAAAACTGGATCAAAAGTAAGATTTTCATTTCGCTGGGGAAATCTGATTATCAGATTCCATTTTCGAAATTAGAAGTCGATCACGATTTTTGAGACCTTTACATTTTTGCTGTTCGATAGCGGAGTTTGCATTCCTTTAAACAAAGAAGTGAACTAAAAAAATAAAAAGGCAAACCGAGAATAATCAAAAATGTGCGTTAACAAACTTTTAGACTATTTGATGAAAAAAAATCACCAAAACCATTTAAGAGTACTCCCAACATTCAAAAATATTGAAAAAAAGACCCGAGCAACAGACGAGTCGGAGTCAACACAGAGGTCAGTAGAAGTCAACAACTTGCGATACCACACACACATAGCATTGCAAGCTAGCAGACAGAAAATGAAACCAAAGCCACTAAGATGAACAAAGTAAGATTTTCATTTCGCTGGAAAATCTGATTATTAAATTCCATTTTCAAAATTAGAAGTCGATCAAGATTTTTGAGACCTTTACATTTTTGCTGTTCGATAGTGGCGTTTGCATTCCTTTTAACATAAGAAATAAGTGAACTTAAAAAGAAATCGAAAGACAAACAGCGAATAATCAAAATTGTGCGTGAACAAACTTTTAGACTATATTCTGAAAAAAAAATCGCCAAAACCATTTGAGAGTACTCCCTACATTCATAACTATTGAAAAAAACCCTAGCAACAGAAGTTCGGAAGTCAACACAGCCGAAGCAGAGCGATAACACACACACATAGCATTGAGGATAGCAGACAGAAAATGAAACAAAAGCCACTAAGTTGAAACAATAAGAACATTTAGAAATAACCATAACTAATTTTCAGAAAAATACCTGGAATGATGTTCGATTTAAAAACACAAAAACTGGCTTTCGATTAGTATTCAGAGACAAAATTGATCAGCAACTAAGCCGGCAAAATTGGTTAGACTCCCGTTGACCAAAAGTTCCGAAAATCTAAATCTTTACGCTCCCCCCTCCGGAAACACACAAAAGCGGAAAAATCTATTTTTCCTTTAAAACAACCCTTAACAAAATCACTTACGTGATGAAACATAAGCAAAAACAATTCAAGCCAAACAAACCAGCGAAAAAAACGAAAATAACAAACTTCGTAAGTTTAAACAGCAGTAACAAATCAAAACTCTTTCTGTTACAATCAATAAAAAAAATTTTAAAGCCCAGCAAAAATCCTTAACAAGGCCACCAAGCCGACCAAACATAAACAGGCACAGAACAGGTCGACATTTTTATGAACCAGAATATTTCCCTTTTGAATAAAAAGTTCTGGCCTGGTTCGAACACAGAACCTTTACCACCTCTGGCGTAGTATTTTTCTTAAAAATCATGTGTGCCTGAAAAACTAATTGAGCCGACAAAACATAATCAGACCAAAGATAGTCCGAAAAGTTTCATGAAACGGAATATTTTGTCTTCAAAAACTTAGGACATTACTTCTTAAAAGAACTGTCAGTAGTAACAGCAGACCGGTAGAGCTTGAATTTGCACGTGAATAAAGTCTAGAGATTCAAGTGATTTTATTAAACAAGTTGTTAACCCAAAAAAATCTGTATTTTAGTTTAATAACGCTTGGTTATTGCAAACGTAAAATATTTACAATTAAAACTCTGCAAATTTCAAGAACGATTTATGATTAACACTATTTGATAGAGTTAACCCAAGTGAAGAAAACTGGATCAATGAAAAAAAATTTCCGCTAGGAAGTCTAAAAATTTAACTAGAAGTCGTTCACTTTTTTTCTTGCCAATTCCGCTTTCGTTATTGTAGAGCATTTAGAGCTTACTTCTAGCAGAGGAATGAATTGAACTCAAAAAGTGCAAATATACCTACCGGTACGTGCATTCATATGTATGACTTTTTCCTGAAAGACCTATATAAGTGAAAATCACTTAATGCTTTTAATCTCGAAGACATATCCGAATACCCACGTCCTCCCTACTTTCAGTGGTCGGAACAAAATATTACAAGCTTTGCAAACACTTGCGAGAACACGACCAAAAAGCAGCTCTATCAAAAGAAATAAGAAAAAGTAGATATAAGCCTTGAATTAGCAAAAACAAGTAGGATTCGAATATGCGCTCCACTGCTCTCACGCACTATCCTCACAGCCACGCAAGCTTCACAACCGACAATTCCGACTAGTCACGAATAAAGCAGCTACATATGCTAATAAATTACCATTGCGATTCAGCAAAAGTGGCACCAAATACAAAAAAAAATCAATTTTGCAAGTAATAAGGGAAAACAACAAATTAAAGGCATCCGCACAAATTTTGCAAGTAACAAATCGCAAAGCATAAAGCCACATTGTGTATAAATTATGCATTTCAAAAAAAATTGCGAGATATATTGAGTAAGAAATATTCTAAAATCGAGTTTTTATTATTGTGATGTTGTTTGAAACAATTAGCTTTTTTTCGATTGATTTGATGAATGAAAATGAATCAACTATGTTAATTTATCACTATTCGAACGTCAAAGCACATGCTATCAAAAAGCTGCAAAGGTGCCCCAAAAGCGGCACCAATATTTGCATTTATGGTTGAAAAAAGAAGGTTCGTACTATTACACTAGCTTCGCAAGTGTAAACACGACCTAGTAGCTAATAGCTCCCCTCCCTTCAATTGCATTTAAAAACAATCCTGAGGTAACCATTTTTAGGCTTGCCAAAACGCTCAATTTAAAGTACACTTTTATTGGTTGCATGCAGAAAACCGACTCGCAATGTTAGACCCTGCGGGTATTTTTTAAGGTTGCGATGATTAGACTTGGCTTTTCAAAGCTTTGCAATCAATGCTGCCGAGTTGAGGAGAGCTTTTTAAGAATGTTTTTTTTTCTGGCTGGATCTAGTTAACTATATCCTAGAAAACACGCGTGTTACTTGTGTTTGCTTTTGATAACAATACTTTTCATTAATTTCTAGAACCAAGATTATACGACTTACTTAAGCATAACTAGATTGAAACTTCTTGACGCACCTTTTCGAAAGTTTCGTATAAGGCCACATAGCGGAGGATTGGTAACTAGATCCATCCTTGTGGCAAAGAACACATGGAGATTTAGTAATATTTATTTCCTCTAGGAATTGGAAACTCAATGTGAGATAGTAACAAATCAGGCCGCTAATGTTCAGATGAGTCGAATATGATTCGAAGCATGACTCATACAAATATTGATACGAACCCTACAGTGTGGTGCTGACTAAAAGCAACAACACAATTTCCTTACATCACATCAATTTGTAACTCCTCATTTCGAGTCTTTTCCGTTAAACCCCCAAAATATGACATTGACTCAAACCTACGCTAAAGCGTCACATTAGTTTTGATTAACATATTTATTCTTATCGAAATTCAAATTTCTGCCATAGGGGTGTAACCGAAAAGACGCATCATTTCATATAACTATGTTATTACGAGCCAGTTTATAGTTTTTGGTTTCATCGAAACATTAATAACTATCTAAATTTGAAATTGACGAGTATGGAAATCCATAGTTAAGTCAAAATGAAAATGACCGGATTTTCTAATTTGCCCGAAAACGGTTCAGCTCACGCATGTGAAGCAAGTATCTTATTTGGAATTAAAAGAATGGAAACAGCATTTGTGACAATTCCAGTCTTTCAAGTTGGCACTAAGATGTAAGCAGTAAAAACACTTAGCTAAACAAACAGACAAGGTTATGAAGTTACTAAAAAGGCAAACGTATCCATTTTGCATCTTCAAATAAAACCTTTCACATTTTTGCCTCCCTCAAAAAAGCGTGCTATCGAAGATGCATTTAACTTAAAACGAGACGGAAAAACTTTGCAATGGCCAAACTAGGCAATTAATTTCTCAGGATGAAAACGTCAATAAGCGTCAAAACGCATCAAGCACGAAAGCAATATTTTAAAACTAACCTCGATTACAATTTAAGAATTATTCAATCTTTTTTTGGCCACTATAAAAAAAGTTGGAAAATGGTTGCTGTAATGACGATTGCCACTAGGCGCAGAATCACCCTGTTTTAAGCAATTGAGAGTTAAGAACACGTGTGTTCGGTGGATGGATGGATGGTGGTTGGGAATAAGATGAAAGGTGTGTGAGGTTGGTTGTATTCTTCATATCTCAAGAAAGTTGAAAATGACTAAAGAATCAATCAGTCCGTTTTAATGCTTGTTACTCAGATGAAACTAGTTAACGATAGCAGCTAACATTGTAATAATGACGGGATCGATCACCAGTCGTTCAGTGTCAAATACATTTCGCCCTACTGTTTTCCCGATTTTTGTCTTGAACCATCAAATAATTCATTATCATCGGATGTTCGCTTGATAAATTTTCGCTTCCAATATAAGAATCAAACCTTAGCTTTAAAACTCGCTAGAGCTTGTCGTTTTTTTCTCAATGAGATTTCAGTACCGTTCGATTTTTACTAAATCCCAATTTCTACCGTTGCACGTATCACCATTTTTTGATCGGACGAAATGCATTTCAGACCAAATCTCTGGTCAATGCAAGATATCACGTTTTGTTTGAATGGCAGCCAGGCTAATACTAAATTATTGCATAGACATATCCCTTTGAGA
The DNA here is from genome assembly GCF_963678635.1 of Symsagittifera roscoffensis. Taxonomy (NCBI): domain Eukaryota; kingdom Metazoa; phylum Xenacoelomorpha; order Acoela; family Convolutidae; genus Symsagittifera; species Symsagittifera roscoffensis. The sequence continues at coordinate 71,908,145 of NC_087062.1, read as the reverse complement.
GATCATCATCCAGTAAATGATTCAAATCAACTCAAATTAAAATTTCGTAGCTGCACGTGCATTTACTACTTACTTCTCTCTGAAAATAGTCACAATTAAGCTATTTGACTTTTGTAACTATTGAAATTTGACCTAAAATTTTGAAATTCCTGGTCTCAAGAGTATTCTTCGTAATTAGGCTGAGGTGAATTGTACGTAGCAATAAACACCAAGGGATGGTAGGTAAATAAGACGACAGCAAATTTAGACAACAAGGTTGCATGTTTCACAAGAGCTCTAGCGACGTAAACATAAACTCTAGTGAGCAATGAGAATAAGTTACTTCTTGTTCATTAAAAATGTTGTTCCGTCAACGTAAATAAAAAAAATTTTGGATGCGCATCAATAAAAAAAAATGTTGCGTATTTTTCGCAAAATCAATTGCCACCCAACAAATGTCATATGCGGTAGCTCCATTGGAATATTCAAAACAACGCCATCAGACAAATGGAAAACTTTTGTTACATTTTTCTTAACAGAGAGCGTAATTTGCCTTCCTTTCAGCGAATGAAATTGAAGTCAACTTACGAGAAAAGTCTAATCGCCGAGCGTGAACTTTTAATGAACAAAAACTTAGTGTCATTACTTCGTTTTTTGACCTTCGCCTTTCTCGTGATAAATTTTCGCCTTTCGTCAGTTGTGGTGAAAAAAATCTTCGCCCCTCTTTAAAAATGATCTTTTAGCAACCGTATCTAAGATCGGCACGGAACATTCTGTGCTATTTGGACGGCAACCGGCTGCCCTTGTTATATAAATTTTCGTCAGCATGGCCGCAGAAAAAATTGTTACCTTAAAAGCTGTCGTCTTATTGGCCGTAAATTGCCACCTAACATTCACTACAGACGATGCAATTATCTAGATTCCAAGACATTCTCGAAGATCCTTCTAATAAGCCATAAATTTCATTAGTTTACTCAGTTTGACGTCGAATTATGTATCAAATTTGATCTCGAAGAATAGCTTTCAAGTTACAAGGCAGCACGAGACGTGAATAGAAATTTGACTCCCATAGGGAATTTCTCTAACATGGTCGCGTGTTAATTAGGCTCAGTGAAATTAAGAAAAAAGCCGTTACACTGGGAAGCCGCCAAGCACTATTTCATCTAAATCAAACTTAGTTGGCACTTTCATACACCAAAAAAAAACCCAATTTAAAAACTGAAGCAAGTTTTCAAGGCCAAAATTAACGGTCAATAAGTCACGCAACCAACTCACGAAAAATTCATATGCCCACTGTTTCAATTAACTATAATTTTCGATATCCGAGCCATTTTCGTTGAGAAAAATTTGATTAAATAGGATCCAAAATTATTGAAAAAACCACAGTTAGAAAATTAAAGGTTCATCCAGAATAAATTGTTATTTAACAGATATGCTTCTGAACTAAGCAGTCCTTTTTCCTTTTTCTTTTTTTTGTCACAAGGATTAAACAAATGATATAAATTTCACGCAGCGCAACCATCCTTACAAAAGTATCAATAGTTAAGTGCATTTGGTTTAATGTATTTTTTTTTAAATTTCTCTTTGAAAGAGCAAATTAAAACTCAAAAATGTTCTCGAAAACGTATATGGTTCTAAAAAGATGACTAATAGATGGAATCTAAAAGATAGATAATCGCCGAATTTGAGAACTTGCTTCAACTTTTCTTCTAAAAACTTCGGTCTCTAGCCTCGATCAAGTGTTTAAATTAGCTCACCCTGTGACTCCTTGACCCTTGATGACCTCGATGTTTCGCAGGAAAGAGAAGTTGTTCAATGGGGATTTATTGACATGCAGTAGGCCCGTGATCTCTTTGATGTTTTTGAACAGATGCAATTTGGACAGGTTGAACGGCTTGATTCCACAGAATTTATCTCTAAATGGGAGAAAACTGGGGTTAGGCCATTTGGAATGTCGTACTCTTAAACCGTTCATCTACAGTTTTACCACAAAAGTTCACCGACTTAGGCACTTGCAGACGATCCCTCCGCAGGCTTAAAACTTTTCTGATATGACTACAGAGTTGAGCATTTAAACATAGCCTAGACAGTGGGAAAAGAATTAATGAACGCAGGGAAACTGAAAAAAGACATATCATTTGAAAAACTTCAACTTTCGAATTTCCAAAAAAATAGACGCCGTTAAAGCTCTTTGAATTTCAGGAGCAACATATGACTAACAACCCAATTTGAGAAAAATAAATTATTAGGAAAAGATTTTATTTCGCTGGGAGATCTGAATATTAAATTCCTCTTTCGAAACCAGAATTCGATCACGTTTTTCGTGACCTTTATAGTTTCGCTGTTCGATAGTGGAGTTTGCTTTCCTTTTAAGAAAAGCAATAAGCTGACCATGAAAAAAAATCAACAATCAAATGCATTAAAATAAACTTCAGTAAGAACAAATTTAGAGCGTTTTCCTTAAAAAAACTAAAAGAAAAATGATCCCGACCTATTTAAGAGTCTTTACTAAGTTAATCAACTCTGAACAAAATGACCCCTTAAGAATTGTACTAAAAATCAGGCGGAAAAAACTAGATAAGGCATAGTTCATACCAGCCCTTTAGGGAAGTGATCGAAATAGTAAACAGATGCTCATCACTGTATTACAACCGAAACGCATCACAAAATGACCTTATCACGCAAAAATTGTGGATGGGAATTCAAAAATGCAAATTTAAAATACAACATAGGCAACAGAAAGTTTGGAAAAGAGTCAACGAATGCAATTAAACAGCAAAAAACGCCAACTTGTTTTTTAAAAAAGACTCAATCTTCGAACTTCAAAGAAAAAAATAGATGCCCTTAAGGCTCTTTGAAATTCTAGAACAATTTAATTTGAGAAAAAAGAATCAAGGGATAATTTTCTTTCGCTGGGAAATCTGAAAACTAAAATCCACTTCCAAAACAAGAAGTCGATCACATTTTTCGTGACCTTTACACATTGCTGTTCGATAGTAAAGTGGAGTTTGCCTTCCTAAACACAGAGGCGAAGTTGCACGTCAAATACAGAAGCAAAAATATGACTATTACGCTACTGGGAAACCAAATGTGTGAAACTTTGAGTCTAAAAAACTTTTTAAGTGGCGCACGCCAATTAAGTGTCTACATATTTGCTAAGCGACGCAAGCCAACTATGACGCATTAGCAGTACCGGTCAATTCGAAAAAAATAATACATTTAGCAATTAAGATGCCTCAATTTAATGAGCGGACCTATTTTAGCTAGTATAAGAAAAATCCATGATACTTTGAAGCTATAGTGCTATTAGAACTATAACAGTCTGGGTTAATATCCTTAGCACTCGCTGTACTTAATCGCTGATAATTGATCGAAATGAACACATTCAAAATGAACACACTTTGTCGCAACAAAAACTGCTCCGCATTAAAAATTGCGACTTAGGTTGGGAAAAAATGTGAGTTCATACAATAACACAAGCTATGCTTGTGTTAAAATAATGAACTGAACTTAAGAAATCAAAAACAAAACGGCAAAAAAGTGAAGTTGAGCCTGAAAAAAAAATAAAAGATTTTTGCTGAAAAAACAACTAAAAAAATCATCGCGACCTATATAAGAATAAGAACTCATTCATCAATTCTAAGTGTAAAAAAAAATTTGCGAATATGTGATTCCCAAATGCCAAAAGTTTTTCAGATAAACCGATTTCTACAAATTAACACAACACACTTGCGTTAAAATAACATAGCAACCGATAGTTGGAAAGATTAATAAAGGCAAGTAAACAGAAAACGAACTGACTTCTCGTTGAAAAAATCTGAACTTTCGAAAATCAAAGAAAAAAATAGATGCCCGTTAAGCTCTCTGAAATTCTAGAACAATTTATGATTGGCAAATTTGTGAAAATATTAACCCAACTTGAGAAAACTGGATCAATAAGAATTAAATTGAATCATTAAGAGAAAACAGAGTTTCTATTCCGCTGGAAATGTAAAAACTAAATTCCACTTTTGAAACACAAATTTTTCACGATTTTTACGAAATTTCTGCGTTCCTAGTTGAAGCGTGCTATTTGCGTAACTTTCAGCAGATGAATTTCAATTGAACTCAAAAAAGGCATATACACCTCAGTGCATTCATAAATGCATTAATCTTTATGAATGCATATCTGTAGTTATAAGAGAATTTAAGACTTTTCCTGAAAAAAAATCACTAAGACTTATATAAGAGTCTTCACTAAGCTCATTACTCTTAATAAGCAATAAAAAAAGACTTTTAAAAATAGCCGATATCGTTGACTGACCACAAAATTCATATTGATGATTTAAAATTGTTTACTTGGAAAAAAATTCTTGGCGAAGCTTCTCGAGAATAAAAGGTATATAAAAACATCCAATTTAAGTTCTCAACAAGAAAAAAATCCGACGAGGACAAATTAAATTGAAACTTCTAAAGAAAAATTTCTAAAGAGAAATTAGAGGCAAAATTAGAAAAATTGTCGATAGAAAAATTTCGACAAAAAAACTTCGATAAAAAATAGATTAAATTGAGATTTTGATAGAAAAAATTAGCTACAAAGTTGCGCGCAAGAGTTTGGAGAAAAAATGACCTGTGCATATAGTGAAGACAGTGGGCAAAGTGTCAATGAATGCAGGAAAGCAAAACGGCTGAATATTTCTAGGCATCTTCAAAAAATATATCTAGCCTTAAAACTTTCAATTTCACGAATTTAATATGATTGACACTATTATTTAGAAAACCAACCAATTTGCAGCATCTGGACAAATAGTTGTGATTCCATTTCGCTGGGAAAAGAACTAAATTTGCCCAATAATCTTAAAGGGAAAAAAATTTACCTTCTAGAAAAGCCATAGCCAACAGACGGTTTAAAAAATTAAATGAACTCTTGGAAAAAAATCATTCATTTAAAATTTTTACACAGAGGCCAACTTGCACTTCGCATACGCAAGCAAAAAAAAAAATGCCCGATAACACTACTAGCAAAACCGAATGAATAAAACTTTGGCCCACAAAACTTTTAGGAGACGCACGGTAATTATGACGCCTTAAACCAGTACCAGAAAGAAAAAAATTTACCAACTAACATGCCTCAACCTTTAGAGCGGACGCATTTTAGCTAGTATACGAAAAAGTTCACTAAAAACGTCCGATCCTGCCCGTGTTCGAACCCTCTTATCTTTTATGTCCCTTTCCCTACAAAACAGATCCATGATACCTTGAAGCTATATTGCTATTTGTAAAATAACAGTGTGTGTTAATATCCTTAGTATTGACTGTACTTCATCACTATTTATTGATCGAAAAGAACACTTTCAAAATGAAAACTATTTGTCGCAACAAAACTTGCTCCGAAGCATTATTTGCGACTTTAGCTTGGGGAAAAAGAGAGCTCATACTATAAGACAGTTGGCAAAGTGTCAATGAACATAGTAAAGCAAAACAGCTGATTATTTTTAGGCATCCTCAAAAATATTTCTGACCTTAAACCTATTTCAATTTCACGAAAGCATTATGATTGACACATTATTGAAAAAACAAACCAGTTGGCAGCATCTGGACCAATAGTTATGCTCTTTCGCTGGGAAAAGAATTTAATTCGCCCAATCTTAATTGCAGAAAAAAATTTAATTTCGAGAAAAGCTATAGCCAACAGACAGTTTAGAAAGTAAAGGAACTCCTGAAAAAAATATTTAATTCAAAGTTTATACGCAGAGGCGAAGTTGCCCTTCGCATACGCAAGGAAAAATATGACCGCCACTGGGAAAAACCGAATGAGTAAAACTTTGAGCTTGGAAACTTTCTTATGTGACGCACGCCAATTATGTGTCTACATAATTGCAGAGTGATACAAGAGAATTATGACGCATTAGCAGTACCAATCAATTTGAAAGCAAAAAATTTACCAACTAACATGCCACAATCTATGAAGCGGACGCAGTTTAGCTAGTACACGAAAAAAGTTCATTTAAAACACCCGACCCTGCCCAGTTTCGAGCCCTCTTATTTTGTTGTGGGTCCCCAAAGATTATTCTTTTTTTTTCAGGAGTGCCTTCACTTTCTAAACTGTCTGTTGACTATAGCTTTTATAGAAATTAAAAGGTTTTTTTTCCCGCAATTCAGATTGAGCGAAATGAATTCTTTTCCCAGCGAAAAAAACATACCTCTACGCTACCTATCCATAATACCTTGAAGATATAGTGCTATTTGTAATACAAAAGTCTGTGTTAAAATCCTTAGCATTGGCTGTTTAATCGCTGGTTGATGATCGAAATCGACTTTCAAAATGAACACATTTTGTCGCAACAAAATTTGCGAATTAGGTTGGAAAAAAGGGAGTTCAGACTACAATACAAGCGTTGCTTGCGCAAAAACAATGAACTGAACTTCAGAAATCAAAAATAAAACGGCAAAAATGTGAAGTTGAGCCTGAAAAAAAATAAAAAAAGATTTTTCCTGAAAACAACGAAAAAAATCATCGCGACCTATATAAGAATCTGAATTACGTTCATCAACTCTTAATAAATAAACCTTGATAGAAAATGCTCCTTGACGGGTTAAAAAAGTGTGACGACAATAGGATTCCTCAATGGCCAAGAAATTTCTGAGTTACCGCCTTCTATCACTATACCAACACACTTGCATTAAAATAACAAAGCCAACTGACAGCGGCAAAAGAGTAATAAATGCAAGTAAACAGAAAAACGACTTGACTTTGTTGAAAAAATCTGAACATTTGAATTTCGAAAAAAAAATTAAATGCCCTTTAAGCTCTTGAAACAATTCTAGATTGGCACTTTTTTGATAACATTAACCCAACTTGAGAAAATTGGATCAAAGGGAAGACTTTCTATTCCGCTGGAAATATAAATAATAAATTCCACCTTTGAAACCAGAAATTTTTACGTTTTCTACGCCATTTCTACATTCCTATATGAAGCGTGCTATTCGCGTAACTTTCAGAAGATGAACTCCAATTGAATTCAAACAAGGTATATATATACCAAGGTGCATTGATAAAAAGCATTTATCTTTAGGAATGCAGATCTGTAGCTATAAGAGAATTTAAGACTTTTCCCTGAAAAAAAATCACCAAGACCTAAATAAGAGTGATATGTGTACTATAATAACCTGTGTTAAAAGCCTTAGCATTGGCTGTACTTAATCGCTGGTTATTGATCGAAATGGACACTTTGAAAATGAACACATTTTGTCGCAACAAAATTCGCGAATTAGAATGGAAAAAAGGGAGTTCATACTACAATACAAGCGTTGCTTGTGCAAAAACAATGAACTGAACTTAAGAAATCAAAAACAAAACGGCAAAAAAGTGAAGTTGACCCTGAAAAAAATAAAAGATTTTTCCTCAAAACAACGAAAAAAATCATCGCGCCTATATAAAAATCTGAACTACGTTCATCAACTCTTAATAAATAAACCTTGATAGAAAATGCTCCTTGACGGGTTAAAAAGTTTGACGACAATAGGATTCCTCAATGGCCAAGAATTATCTGAGTTACCGCCTTCTATCACTATACCAACACACTTGCATTAAAATAACATAGCCAACTGACAGCTGCAAAAGAGTAATAAATGCAAGTAAACAGAAAAACGACTTGACTTTGTTGAAAAAATCTGAACATTTGAATTTCGAAAAAAAAACAAATGCCCTTTCAGCTCTTTGAACAATTCTAGATTGGCACTTTTTTGATAACATTAACCCAACTTGAGAAAACTGGATCAAAGGGAAGACTTTGTATTCCGCTGGAAATCTAAATAATAAATTCCACCTTAGAAACCAGAAATTTTCACGTTTTCTACGCCATTTCTACGTTCCTATTTGAAGCGTGCTATTCGCGCAACTTTCAGAAGATGAATTCCAATTGAATTCAAACAAGGTATATATATATATTGGTATTTTTGCTAATTTTGTTGCGACAAAATGTGTTCATTTTCAAAGTGCCCATTTCGATCAATAACCAGCGAATAAGTACAGCCAATGCTAAGGCTTTTAACACAGGTTATTATAGTACACATATCACTCTTATTTAGGTCTTGGTGATTTTTTTTCAGGGAAAAGTCTTCAATTCTCTTATAGCTACAGATCTGCATTCCTAAAGATAAATGCTTTTTATCAATGCACCTTGGTATATATATGCCTTGTTTGAATTCATATGGAATTCATCTTCTGAAAGTTACGCAAATAGCGCGCCTCAAATAGGAACGTAGAAGTGGCGTAAAAAGCGTGAAAATTTCTTTTTTCAAAAGTGGATTTTATTTTTCTTAGATTTACAGCGGAATTGAAAGTCTTCCCTTTGATCCAGTTTTCTCATATTGATATATACCAAAGTGCATTCATAAATGCATTAATCTTTAGGAATGCATATCTGTAGTTATTAGAGAATTTAAGACTTTTCCCTGAAAAACAATCACCAAGACTTAAATAAGAAAGATATTCGTACTATAATAACCTGTGTTAAAAGCCTTAGCATTGGCTGTACTTAATCGCTGGTTATTGATCGAAATGGACACTTTCAAAATGAACACACTTTGTCACAACAAAATTTGCGAATTAGGGTGTAAAAAAGGGAATTCATACTACAATACATGCGTTGCTTGTGCAAAAACAAAGAACTGAACTTAAGAAATCAAAAACAAAACGGCAAAAAAAGTGAAGTTGAGCCTGAAAAAATCAAAGATTTTTCCTGAAAACAACGAAAAAAATCATCGCGACCTATATAAGAATCTGAACCTACGTTCATCAACTCTTAATAAAAAACCTTGATAGAAAATGCTCCTTGACAGGTTAATAAATTTTGAAGACAATAGGACTCCTCAATGGCAAAGAAATTTCTGAGTTACCGCC
>NC_087062.1:71758907-71899082 GCF_963678635.1 Symsagittifera roscoffensis | reverse complement strand
CTGAAAAAAAATAAAGATTTTTCCTGAAAACAACGAAAAAAATCATCGCGACCTATTTAAGAATCTGAACTACGTTCATCAACTCTTAATAAACAAACCTTGATAGAAAATGCTCCTTGACGGGTTAAAAAAGTTTGACGACAATAGGATTCCTCAATGGCCAAGAAATATCTGAGTTACCGCCTTCTATCACTATACCAACACACTTGCATCAAAATAACATAGCCAACTGACAGCTGCAAAAGAGTAATAAAACTAAGTAAACAGAAAAACGAGTTGACTTTGTTGAAAAAATCTGAACTATTGAATTTCGAAAAAAAAATTAAAAGCCCTTTAAGCTCTTTGAACAATTCTAGATTGGCACTTTTTTGATAACATTAACCCAACTTGAGAAAACTGGATCAAAGGGAAGACTTTCTATTCCGCTGTTAATCTAAAAAATAAACTGACTTTTGAAACTGGAAATTTTCACGTTTTTTACGCCATTTCTACATTCCTAATTGCGTAACTTTCAGAAGATGAGTTCCAATTGAATTCAAACAAGGTATATATATGAAAGTGCATTCATAAATGCATTAATCTTTAGGAATGCATATCTGTAGTTATTAGAGAATTTTAGACTTTTCCCTGAAAAAAAATTCACCAAGACCTAAACAAGAGTCTTCACTACGTTCATTACTCTTAATCAGCAACAAGATTTAGACTTCAATAAAAAGAATAGCCGATATCGTGCAAATACCACAAACTTCAAATTGATGATTTAGAAAATTTTTTTACTTGGAAAAAAATTCTTAGAGAAGCTTTTCGAGAAAAAACATGTGTTTAAAAACATCTAAATAAAAATGTAAACAAGGAAAAAATTCAATAAAAAATCCGACCATGACAAATTGAATAGGAATTTTGGTAGAAAATTGATAGGTTTTAGCTACAAAATTGCGCGCAAGATTTTGGAGAAAAATGACCTGTTCATATAGTGAGGCTAGTTGACAAAGGGTCAATGCACGCAGTAAAGCAAAACAGCTGGTTAATTCTAGTCATCCTAAAAAAATATATCTAGCATTCATCCTCTTTCATTTTCACGAAAATATTATGTTTGACACCATTATTGAAAAAACGCAATTTGCAGCATCTGGATCAATACTTGTAATTTTATTTCGCTGGGAAAGGACTCAAATTCGCCCAACAATTTTAATTGTGAAAACTTAATTTCAAGAAAAACTATAGCCAACAGACAATAAAAAAACTTGAACGAACTCCTGGAAAAATTAATCTAACTTAACTTCTCACACAGAGGCGAAGTTGCACTTCGCATATGCACACAAAAATTTGACCGATAACGACATGGGAAAAAACTGAATGGGTCTATGTTTGAGTCTTCAAAATTCCTTGAGTGACGCACGCCAATTATGAGTCTACAGAATTGCTAAGTGACGAGAGCCAATTATGACAAATTAGCAGTACCAGTCAATTTGGTAAAAAAGAAATTTACTAACTAACATGCCTCAATTTCTAGAGCGGACGCATATACTAGTATACGAAAAAGTTCATTAAAAACATCCGACCCTGCCCAGGTTCGAACCATCTATTTTGTTGCGGGTCTCCTTCCCTACATCTAGGCTACAGATCCATGATACCTTGAAACTAAAGTGCTATTAGAGGCCCAGCTGAAGCTGGAGGTACCTGTTTGATAATTTTTGAATTTCATGTTCTGATGCGGGTAAAGTAATTTAAAAAAATTAAGCATTGGGCTTCATTCAAAACCTTGGTTGTTGCTCTGTGAAAAAATGAGAGAACATTTTTGTAATTTCGGAATTTTCCCAGACACATGTTTCTTGTTGAAACTTTAATGCGTAGCAGTTTATGCACGGAGGCTTCTTACATTCTGTTCAAAAAAACCTGTTTGAAACTTAAAAAACGGACAAGAAACCAAAACATCGACTTTTCTGAAGGCCAGAAATTTTTTGTGTAAGAAAAATTGAATGTGAGTGCTCACAGAGACGATCTTAGCTCAACCCGTTTTCTCTTCATTGAAACAAAATTTGAAATGATAGTTTTCAAGACAATTAGTAGAAAAACTGCTAAAACAGTTTTTTGACATTTGAAAAACTGCTGAAAAAAATTGAATTTTTCGGGTGTCATAACTATTTGCTTAAAAAAATGGGCGTAACCAATTCTGAAGTGGAGCTTTCCACAACCCGTTCATTACACCAAAACCAATATCTCAGATTCGGGAGGGTAGTTTTTGAGAAAAGTCAAAACGATTTAAAAAACAGTAAAAAAATCGACCTTTCCGAGGGTCATGCCTTTTTGTGTAAAAGAACTTGGAGGTAATCGCATATGAAGGGGAGCTTCCCATGACCCGTTCTAACTATTGACTGTACTTAAGAAATCACACTTGACAAGTTTAAAAAGTTTGACGACTATTGGATTCCTAAATGCCAAAAAATTTTCAGAGTTACCGCCTTCTATCATTATACCAACACACTTGCATTAATAAAACATGGCCAACTGACAGCTGCAAAAGAGTAATAAATGCAAGTAAACAGAAAAACGACTTGGATTTGTTGAAAAAATCTGAACTTTTGAATTTCGAAAAAAAAGATGCCCTTTAAACTCTTTGAGCAATTCATGATTGGCGCTTTTTTGATAACATTAACCCAACATGAGAAAACTGGATCAAAGGGAAGACTTTCAATTCCGCTGTAAATCTAAAAAAAATAAAATCCACTTTTGAAAATAGAAATTTTCACGCTTTTTACGCCACTTCTACGTTCCTATTTGAAGCGTGCTATTTGCGTAACTTTCAGAAGATGAATTTCATATGAATTCAAACAAGGCATATATATATATATATATATATATATATATATATATATATATATATATATATATATATATATATATATATATACCAAGGTGCATTGATAAAAAGCATTTATCTCTAGGAATGCATATCTGTAGTTATTAGAGAATTTAAGACTTTTCCCTGAAAAAAAAATCACCAAGACCTAAATAAGAGTGATATTTGTACTATAAAAACCTGTGTTAAAAGCCTTAGCATTGGCTGTACTTAATCGCTGGTTATTGATCGAAATGGATACTTTCAAAATGAACACATTTTGTCGCAACAAAATTTGCGAATTAGGTTGGAAAAAAAGGGAGTTCATACTACAATACAAGCGTTGCTTGTGCAAAAACAATGAACTGAACTTAAGAAATCAAAAACAAAACTGCAAAAAAGTGAAGTTGAGCCTGAAAAAAATAAAAGATTTTTCCTGAAAACAACGAAAAAAATCATCGCGACCTATTTAAGAATCTGAACTACGTTCATCAACTCTTAATAAATAAACCTTGATAAAAAATGCTCCTTGACGGGTTAAAAAAATTTGACGACAATCGGATTCCTCAATGGCCAAGGTATTTCAGAGTTACCGCCTTCTATCACTATATCAACACACTTGCATTAAAATAACATAGCCAACTGACAGCTGCAAAAGAGTAATAAAACTAAGTAAACAGAAAAACGAGTTGACTTTGTTGAAAAAATCTGAACTATTGAATTTCGAAAAAAAAAAATTAAAAGCCCTTTAAGCTCTTTGAACAATTCTAGATTGGCACTTTTTTGATAACATTAACCCAACTTGAGAAAACTGGATCAAAGGGAAGACTTTCTATTCCGCTGTTAATCTAAAAAATAAACTGACTTTTGACACTGGAAATTTTCACGTTTTTTACGCCATTTCTACATTCCTAATTGCGTAACTTTCAGAAGATGAGTTCCAATTGAATTCAAACAAGGTATATATATGAAAGTGCATTCATAAATGCATTAATCTTTAGGAATGCATATCTGTAGTTATTAGAGAATTTTAGACTTTTCCCTGAAAAAAAATTCACCAAGACCTAAACAAGAGTCTTCACTACGTTCATTACTCTTAATCAGCAACAAGATTTAGACTTCAATAAAAAGAATAGCCGATATCGTGCAAATACCACAAACTTCAAATTGATGATTTAGAAAATTTGTTTACTTGGAAAAAAATTCTTAGAGAAGCTTTTCGAGAAAAAAACATGTGTTTAAAAACATCTAAATAAAAATGTAAACAAGGAAAAAATTCAATAAAAAATCCGACCATGACAAATTGAATAGGAATTTTGGTAGAAAATTGATAGGTTTTAGCTACAAAATTGCGCGCAAGATTTTGGAGAAAAATGACCTGTTCATATAGTGAGGCTAGTTGACAAAGGGTCAATGCACGCAGTAAAGCAAAACAGCTGGTTAATTCTAGTCATCCTAAAAAAATATATCTAGCATTAATCCTCTTTCATTTTCACGAAAATATTATGTTTGACACCATTATTGAAAAAACGCAATTTGCAGCATCTGGATCAATACTTGTAATTTTATTTCGCTGGGAAAGGACTCAAATTCGCCCAACAATTTTAATTGTGGAAAAAAACATATAATTTCAAGAAAAACTATAGCCAACAGACAATAAAAAAATTTGAACGAACTCCTGGAAAAATTAACCTAACTTAACTTCTCACACAGAGGCGAAGTTGCACTTCGCATATGCACACAAAAATTTGACCGATAACGACATGGGAAAAAACTGAATGGGTCTATGTTTGAGTCTTCAAAATTCCTTGAGTGACGCACGCCAATTATGAGTCTACAGAATTGCTAAGTGACGAGAGCCAATTATGACAAATTAGCAGTACCAGTCAATTTGGTAAAAAAGAAATTTACTAACTAACATGCCTCAATTTCTAGAGCGGACGCATATACTAGTATACGAAAAAGTTCATTAAAAACATCCGACCCTGCCCAGGTTCGAACCATCTATTTTGTTGCGGGTCTCCTTCCCTACATCTAGGCTACAGATCCATGATACCTTGAAACTAAAGTGCTATTAGAGGCCCAGCTGAAGCTGGAGGTACCTGTTTGATAATTTTTGAATTTCATGTTCTGATGCGGGTAAAGTAATTTAAAAAAATTAAGCATTGGGCTTCATTCAAAACCTTGGTTGTTGCTCTGTGAAAAAATGAGAGAACATTTTTGTAATTTCGGAATTTTCCCAGACACATGTTTCTTGTTGAAACTTTAATGCGTAGCAGTTTATGCACGGAGGCTTCTTACATTCTGTTCAAAAAAACCTGTTTGAAACTTAAAAAACGGACAAGAAACCAAAACATCGACTTTTCTGAAGGCCAGAAATTTTTTGTGTAAGAAAAATTGAATGTGAGTGCTCACAGAGACGATCTTAGCTCAACCCGTTTTCTCTTCATTGAAACAAAATTTGAAATGATAGTTTTCAAGACAATTAGTAGAAAAACTGCTAAAACAGTTTTTTGACATTTGAAAAACTGCTGAAAAAAATTGAATTTTTCGGGTGTCATAACTATTTGCTTAAAAAAATGGGCGTAACCAATTCTGAAGTGGAGCTTTCCACAACCCGTTCATTACACCAAAACCAATATCTCAGATTCGGGAGGGTAGTTTTTGAGAAAAGTCAAAACGATTTAAAAAACAGTAAAAAAAATCGACCTTTCCGAGGGTCATGCCTTTTTGTGTAAAAGAACTTGGAGGTAATCGCATATGAAGGGGAGCTTCCCATGACCCGTTCTAACTATTGACTGTACTTAAGAAATCACACTTGACAAGTTTAAAAAGTTTGACGACTATTGGATTCCTAAATGCCAAAAAATTTTCAGAGTTACCGCCTTCTATCATTATACCAACACACTTGCATTAATAAAACATGGCCAACTGACAGCTGCAAAAGAGTAATAAATGCAAGTAAACAGAAAAACGACTTGGATTTGTTGAAAAAATCTGAACTTTTGAATTTCGAAAAAAAAGATGCCCTTTAAACTCTTTGAGCAATTCATGATTGGCGCTTTTTTGATAACATTAACCCAACATGAGAAAACTGGATCAAAGGGAAGACTTTCAATTCCGCTGTAAATCTAAAAAAAATAAAATCCACTTTTGAAAATAGAAATTTTCACGCTTTTTACGCCACTTCTACGTTCCTATTTGAAGCGTGCTATTTGCGTAACTTTCAGAAGATGAATTTCATATGAATTCAAACAAGGCATATATATATATATATATATATATATATATATATATATATATATATATACCAAGGTGCATTGATAAAAAGCATTTATCTCTAGGAATGCATATCTGTAGTTATTAGAGAATTTAAGACTTTTCCCTGAAAAAAAAATCACCAAGACCTAAATAAGAGTGATATTTGTACTATAAAAACCTGTGTTAAAAGCCTTAGCATTGGCTGTACTTAATCGCTGGTTATTGATCGAAATGGATACTTTCAAAATGAACACATTTTGTCGCAACAAAATTTGCGAATTAGGTTGGAAAAAAAGGGAGTTCATACTACAATACAAGCGTTGCTTGTGCAAAAACAATGAACTGAACTTAAGAAATCAAAAACAAAACTGCAAAAAAGTGAAGTTGAGCCTGAAAAAAATAAAAGATTTTTCCTGAAAACAACGAAAAAAATCATCGCGACCTATTTAAGAATCTGAACTACGTTCATCAACTCTTAATAAATAAACCTTGATAAAAAATGCTCCTTGACGGGTTAAAAAAATTTGACGACAATCGGATTCCTCAATGGCCAAGGTATTTCAGAGTTACCGCCTTCTATCACTATATCAACACACTTGCATTAAAATAACATAGCCAACTGACAGCTGCAAAAGAGTAATAAAACTAAGTAAACAGAAAAACGAGTTGACTTTGTTGAAAAAATCTGAACTATTGAATTTCGAAAAAAAAAATTAAAAGCCCTTTAAGCTCTTTGAACAATTCTAGATTGGCACTTTTTTGATAACATTAACCCAACTTGAGAAAACTGGATCAAAGGGAAGACTTTCTATTCCGCTGTTAATCTAAAAAATAAACTGACTTTTGACACTGGAAATTTTCACGTTTTTTACGCCATTTCTACATTCCTAATTGCGTAACTTTCAGAAGATGAGTTCCAATTGAATTCAAACAAGGTATATATATGAAAGTGCATTCATAAATGCATTAATCTTTAGGAATGCATATCTGTAGTTATTAGAGAATTTTAGACTTTTCCCTGAAAAAAAATTCACCAAGACCTAAACAAGAGTCTTCACTACGTTCATTACTCTTAATCAGCAACAAGATTTAGACTTCAATAAAAAGAATAGCCGATATCGTGCAAATACCACAAACTTCAAATTGATGATTTAGAAAATTTGTTTACTTGGAAAAAAATTCTTAGAGAAGCTTTTCGAGAAAAAAACATGTGTTTAAAAACATCTAAATAAAAATGTAAACAAGGAAAAAATTCAATAAAAAATCCGACCATGACAAATTGAATAGGAATTTTGGTAGAAAATTGATAGGTTTTAGCTACAAAATTGCGCGCAAGATTTTGGAGAAAAATGACCTGTTCATATAGTGAGGCTAGTTGACAAAGGGTCAATGCACGCAGTAAAGCAAAACAGCTGGTTAATTCTAGTCATCCTAAAAAAATATATCTAGCATTAATCCTCTTTCATTTTCACGAAAATATTATGTTTGACACCATTATTGAAAAAACGCAATTTGCAGCATCTGGATCAATACTTGTAATTTTATTTCGCTGGGAAAGGACTCAAATTCGCCCAACAATTTTAATTGTGGAAAAAAACATATAATTTCAAGAAAAACTATAGCCAACAGACAATAAAAAAATTTGAACGAACTCCTGGAAAAATTAACCTAACTTAACTTCTCACACAGAGGCGAAGTTGCACTTCGCATATGCACACAAAAATTTGACCGATAACGACATGGGAAAAAACTGAATGGGTCTATGTTTGAGTCTTCAAAATTCCTTGAGTGACGCACGCCAATTATGAGTCTACAGAATTGCTAAGTGACGAGAGCCAATTATGACAAATTAGCAGTACCAGTCAATTTGGTAAAAAAGAAATTTACTAACTAACATGCCTCAATTTCTAGAGCGGACGCATATACTAGTATACGAAAAAGTTCATTAAAAACATCCGACCCTGCCCAGGTTCGAACCATCTATTTTGTTGCGGGTCTCCTTCCCTACATCTAGGCTACAGATCCATGATACCTTGAAACTAAAGTGATATTAGAGGCCCAGCTGAAGCTGGAGGTACCTGTTTGATAATTTTTGAATTTCATGTTCTGATGCGGGTAAAGTAATTTAAAAAAATTAAGCATTGGGCTTCATTCAAAACCTTGGTTGTTGCTCTGTGAAAAAATGAGAGAACATTTTTGTAATTTCGGAATTTTCCCAGACACATGTTTCTTGTTGAAACTTTAATGCGTAGCAGTTTATGCACGGAGGCTTCTTACATTCTGTTCAAAAAAACCTGTTTGAAACTTAAAAAACGGACAAGAAACCAAAACATCGACTTTTCTGAAGGCCAGAAATTTTTTGTGTAAGAAAAATTGAATGTGAGTGCTCACAGAGACGATCTTAGCTCAACCCGTTTTCTCTTCATTGAAACAAAATTTGAAATGATAGTTTTCAAGACAATTAGTAGAAAAACTGCTAAAACAGTTTTTTGACATTTGAAAAACTGCTGAAAAAAATTGAATTTTTCGAGTGTCATAACTATTTGCTTAAAAAAATGGGCGTAACCAATTCTGAAGTGGAGCTTTCCACAACCCGTTCATTACACCAAAACCAATATCTCAGATTCGGGAGGGTAGTTTTTGAGAAAAGTCAAAACGATTTAAAAAACAGTAAAAAAAATCGACCTTTCCGAGGGTCAAGCCTTTTTGTGTAAAAGAACTTGGAGGTAATCGCATATGAAGGGGAGCTTCCCATGACCCGTTCTAACTATTGAAACCGAAATCTAAGATTTGGAAGGGTAGTTTTCGAGAAAAGTCAAATATTTGAAAAAACGGCCAAAAGTCCGAAAAATTTAAATGTCTGAGTTTCATAAGTTTTCGTGTGAAAAAAATTGAGCGTAAGCGCTATTGCAGTGGGTCTCTTCACAACCGGTCCGTTCGATTGAAACAAAAATCTCAGATAGTTTTTGAGAAAAACTAAAAATTTCCAAGCGTCTCAAAAAAAATAAAACATTAAATAACCCGATCCCATATAATTTCGTAATACCTATTTTTTATCAAACAGGAAATAAAGCCAGCTAAAGCTGGAAAAACTGTTTGATCAATTTTGAAAATTTTGTATTGATGCCGAAGAACAAGCGTAATTTCAAAAACAGACCTATAGCAAAGAAAAGTAAATCCCAACTTAATGATTTCAAAATCTGTTTATTTCATCAATTACTTCAATTTTCTTAGAAACTGAAGCGATTACAAGAAGTTGCTAGGTAGAAAGATGCTTATAACATTGCTCATTAGATTTGGGTGAGTAGTTTTCGAGAGAAGTCAAGAAGTTTCAGAAACAACAAAAAAATAGACATTTACGAGGGTCATAACTTTTTGTGTAAAACAACTTGGGCGTAACCGCTTCTTCAGGAGCACTTCACACAATCCGTTCTACCTATTGAAACCAATATCTCAGATTCGGGATGGTACTTTTCGAGAAAAATCAAAGGGTTTGAAAAAACGGTCAACAAATGGAAAATTTGACTTTCCGGAGGGTCATAACTTTTTGTGTAAAAAAAAAATTTAGGCGTAACCGCTAATGCAGTGGAGCTCTCTACAAAACGTGCAATCGATTGAACCTAAATCTCAGATTTGGGAGGGTACTTTTCGAGAAAATGCTAAAAGTTTTAAAAATGGTCAAAAATCTTAAAATTGACTATTTTGAGGACCATATGTTTGTGTAAAAAAACTTTGCGCGGCGCCGCTTGTGCAGGGGAGCTTACCACGAACTATTCCATCCATCAAAGCCAAAATCTTGGATTTGGTTAAGTAGTTTTCGAGCAAACGTAAAACATCCATAAACTGGGTTCAAAAATCCCCCAAACACACTTTTTCGAAGCCTTTAGAAATTGGGGTAAGGTTAAAAGAGACTAGGGGAGTATGCAGGCACACAGGAGAGGGGCCGTAATTCCCATTGGTAAACTCTTTTGAAAATCTGTTGAGTACTTTTTGAGAAAAACGAAAATTTTCCAAAGCGTCTAAAAAACCTGTTAGATAAATTTTGAAAATTTTGTATTGATGCCGAAGGACAAGCGTAATTTCAAAAACAGACCTATAGCAAAAAAAAGTAAATCCCAATTTAATGATTTCAAAATCTGTTTATTTCATCCATCATTTCAGTTTCCCTAAAACCTGAAGTGATTACAAGAGCTTGTTAGGTAGAAAGATGCTAAAAACATTGCTCATTAGATTTGGGTGGGTAGTTTTCGTGAGAAGCCAAGTTTCAAAAAACGGTAAAAAAAACAAAATTTTGACTTTTTCGAGATTCATAACTTTTCGTTTACAAAATTTAGGCAAAACCACACTAATAGTGGAGCTTCTCACTGACCGTTTGTCACATTGAAATCAATATCTTAGGTTCGCGAGGGTAGTTTTTGAGAAAAGTCAAAAAGTTTCAAAAACAATAAAAAAATCGATTTTTACGAGGATCATAACTTTTTGTGTAAGACAATTTGGGCATAACCGCTTATTCAGGAGCACTTCACACAATCCATTCCACCTATTGAAACCAAAAATTCAGATTCGGGATGGTACTTTTCGAGAAAAGTCAAAAAGTTTGAAAAAA
This sequence comes from Symsagittifera roscoffensis, assembly GCF_963678635.1. NCBI lineage: Eukaryota > Metazoa > Xenacoelomorpha > Acoela > Convolutidae > Symsagittifera > Symsagittifera roscoffensis. The sequence continues at coordinate 71,888,376 of NC_087062.1, read as the reverse complement.
CGGTCAACAAATGGAAAATTTGACTTTCCGGAGGGTCATATTTTTTTGTGTAAAAAAAAATTTAGGCGTAACCGCTATTGCAGGGAGCTCTCTACAAATCGTCCAATCGATTGAACCTAAATCTCAGATTCGGGATCGTACTTTTCGAGAAAAGTCAAGAAGTTTGAAAACACGGTCAACAAATGGAAAATTTGACTTTTCGGAGGGTCATAACATTTTGCGTGAAAAAAAAATTAGGCGTAACCGCTAATGCAGGGGAGCTCTCTACAAAACTTCCAATCGATTGAACTTAAACCTCAGATTTGGGAGCGTAGTTTTCGAGAAAATGCTAAAAGTTTCAAAAATCGAAAAATTGACTATTTTGAGGGCCATATACTTTTGTGTAAAATTTTTTTTTGCGGAGCCGCTGATGCAGAGGAGCTTAACACAACCTGTTCTATCCATCAAAGTCAAAATCTTCCTAGATTTGGCAAAGTAGTTTTCGAGAAAACGTATAAAATCGAAAAACTGGGTTCAAAAATCCCCCACACAAACTTTTTCGAAGCTTTTAGAAATTGGGATAAGGTTAAAAGAGACGAGGGGAGTATGCAGGCACACAGGAGAGGGTCTTTAATTTCCATTGGTACAACTCTTTTTAAAATCGGTAGAGTACTTTTGAGAAAAACGAAAATTTTCCAAAGCGTCTAAAAAACCTGTTTGATAAATTTTGAAAATTTTGTATTGATGCCGAAGGACAAGCTTAATTTCAAAAACAGACCTATAGCAAAAAAAAGAATCCCAATTTAATGATTTCAAAATCTGTTTATTTCATCCATTACTTCAGTTTTCCTAAAAACTGAAGTGATTTTAAGAGCTTGCTAGGTAGAAAGATGCTTAAACATTGCTCATTATATTTGGGTGGGTAGTTTTCGAGAGAAGTCAAGAAGTTTCAGAAACAACAAAAAAACAAACTTTTACGAGGGTCATAACTTTTTGTGTAAAAAAACTTGGGCGTAACCGCTTCTTCAGGAGCACTTCACACAAACCGTTCTACCTATTGAAACCAAAATCTCAGATTCGGGATGGTACTTTTCGAGAAAAGTCAAAAAGTTTGAAAAAACGGTCAACAAATGGAAAATTTGACTTTCCGGAGGGTCATAATTTTTTGTGTAAAAAAATGTAGGCGTAAACGCTAATGCAGGGAGCTCTCTACAAATCGTCCAATCGATTGAACCTAAATCTCAGATTCGGGATCGTACTTTTCGAGAAAAGTCAAGAAGTTTGAAAACACGGTCAACAAATGGAAAATTTGACTTTTCGGAGGGTCATAACATTTTGCGTGAAAAAAAATTAGGCTTAACCGCTAATGCAGGGGAGCTCTCTACAAAACTTCCAATAGATTGAACTTAAACCTCAGATTTGGGAGCGTAGTTTTCGAGAAAATGCTAAAAGTTTCAAAAATCGAAAAATTGACTATTTTGAGGGCCATATACTTTTGTGTAAAATTTTTTTTTGCGGAGCCGCTGATGCAGAAGAGCTTAACACAACCTGTTCTATCCATCAAAGTCAAAATCTTCCTAGATTTGGCAAAGTAGTTTTCGAGAAAACGTATAAAATCGAAAAACTGGGTTCAAAAATCCCCCACACACACTTTTTCGAAGCTTTTAGAAATTGGGATAAGGTTAAAAGAGACTAGGGGAGTATGCAGGCACACAGGAGAGGGTCTTTAATTTCCATTGGTACAACTCTTTTTAAAATCGGTAGAGTACTTTTGAGAAAAAACGAAAATTTTCCAAAGCGTCTAAAAAACCTGTTTGACAAATTTTGAAAATTTTGTATTGATGCCGAAGGACAAGCGTAATTTCAAAAACAGACCTATAGCAAAAGAAGGAATCCCAATTTAATGATTTCAAAATCTGTTTATTTCATCGATTACTTCAGTTTTCCTAAAAACTGAAGTGATTTTAAGAGCTTGCTAGGTAGAAAGATGCTTAAACATTGCTCATTATATTTGGGTGGGTAGTTTTCGAGAGAAGTCAAGAATTTTCAGAAACAACAAAAAAACAAACTTATACGAGGGTCATAACTTTTTTTGTAAAAAAAACTTGGGCGTAACCGGTTCTTCAGGAGCACTTCACACAAACCGTTCTACCTATTGAAACCAAAATCTCAGATTCGGGATGGTACTTTTCGAGAAAAGTCAAAAAGTTTGAAAAAACGGTCAACAAATAGAAATTTGACTTTTGTATTTGGATTGAATTTTGTATTTGGATTGAACCTAAATCTCAGATTTCGGAGGGTACTTTTCGAGAAAAAGCTATAAGTTTCAAAAATGGTCAAAAATCTTAAAATTGACTATTTTGAGGGCCATATGTTTTTGTGTAAAAATACTTTGCGCGGAGCCGCTTATGCAGGCGAGCTTACCACAGCCTATTCTATCCATCAAAGCCAAAATCTTAGATTTGGTTAGGTAGTTTTCGAGAAAACGTAAAAATCCATAAACTGGGTTCAAAAATCCCCCAAACACACTTTTTCGAAGCCTTTAGAAATTGGGGTAAGGTTAAAAGAGACTAGGGGAGTATGCAGGCACACAGGAGAGCGGCCGTAATTCCCATTGGTAAAATCTTTTGAAAATCTGTTGAGTACTTTTTGAGGAAAACGAAAACTTTCCAAAGCGTCTATAAAACAGAAAAACAAGATCCCATACATTTTCATAATACCTGTTTTTATCAAACAGGAATTTGTAACATAATAGTTTGTGTTAATATCCTTAGCATTGGTTGTACTTATTAGCTGGTTGCTGATCATAATGAACACTTTCAAAATGAACAAATTTTGTCGCAACAATATTTGCGTCGCAACAATATTTGCGACTTAGGTTGGACCAAAAAAGAGAGTTAATACTATAACACAAGCTTTGCTTGTGTAAAAAAATTTAAAAACTAGCCTTGAAGCACGAATCTCTGACTGATTTTTGCTGGAGGAAACATAGCCAACAGACATTTTGACAGACTGTTTTAAAAAGAATCGAATTTCGCGAAGAAAAAAATTACATCACCTTCAAGCTTTCAAAAGTTCAAAAAAATGATTGGCAATATGAAAGCTGCTATCAACTGGTACGTAACTAAAAAAAGCAAAAATAAAAATCCACATTTGTAACTAGACATTTTAAGAAAACTTGACCATTAGGTAACTTTTATCCACTGGAAAACTACTACAGAGACTAGGCTGCAATTAGCACACAAAAGCGACAAAACAGCTTGAAAGTTGCAAGAAAAAGCTGAAATAAAAAATACCGCTCACCGGATTCGCAATTACCGCATACAGCCTTCGAGTCTAATGTCTGGACCATTAATCCATGTACCCTTACTATTCTCCAAAAAGCGGATAGCCAATGCGCATAAAAAACATGAGCAGTACACAGATCCTCAATTGAAAAACAAAAAAAAAGCTAATTGACAGTTGGAAAAAAGTAAGGAATGTAGGAAACAGAAAAAAAAACTTGTTGTTTGAAAAAACTTTTGAAAAAATAAATGACCTTAAAGCTCTTTGAATTCTCAGAACAATTTGTAATTGGTACTCTTTTTGGTTAAAAACACCTATTTGAGAAAACTGGGTAAATGGGTAAACTTTTAACTCTGGGAAATCTGAACATTAAAATGCACTATCGAAACTAGAAGTCCGTCACGTTTTTCGTGACCATTACTCGTTTGCTGTTCGATAAAGAGATTTGCCTTCTTTTTAACCATGAAAACGAAATAAACTTAAAAAGAACCAAATGTCTTTTCCAGAAAAACGAAAAAAAATCACCAAGACCTATATCAGAGTCAATTTCTGCTGAGCCCTAATTTAAAAGTTACAAGGTACGCAAAATTAAAAATTTATTCAATCGCTTAATTTATTTTCTTTTCACCCAAGAAAAATGAAGTAAGTTTCATACAAAGAGACGAAACGGAGCTTCGCACCTGTTGCGATGCAACAAAAACAAGTCGAAAAAAAAACTTTATGAAAAAAAACTGTCTACCGAAATCCCAGAAATTTGAGTATAAAATTAGCAGCGGAACAAAACTAACCAAGAGGCAACAAAATCGACAATCTTTGAGCAGACACAAGTTGATCCAAAAAAAATATGATTATACAAAAAAATCTTTTTGCTTTAAGTCCCACTTGAAACTACAATGAAAAACACTTGCACTTGCAACTACAATCAAAGTTGCTTACAGCTCAAAAAAGTCAGTAATGTAGCAAATAAGCCGACAGACTTTAAGCATACACCAGTCTTTAAGCACAAACCAGATCCCCTTGATGCTAGAATGAACAACGCTAGTACTAGCAATTAAAGTTGCTTACAGCACAAGTTAAATCGTTCAAGTGGCAACTTCGCTGAAAAAACTTGAGCCGACAAGAAAGTCCGAAAACTCAATAATTACAGAAAACTTTTTCAATGGCATACAAACTAAACAGTACGGTCGAGACACAAACCCCAGGATGCAAAGACGTCGGCGTTATTCCAAACATGAAAGATGTTAGGGTTCAATATCAAGGAAAAATTAAGACAAAGAAGTTGAGCCGAAAAAAAACTGTTGTCATACAGCTGTAAAATTTTAAAAGTTTTAATGAAACACAGCAAAAAATAAAAATCAGTTTTACGTTCGAAACTACGCAACATAAATTGACTAAGCTGATATAATATAAGCCGAAACCGTTTATCGAAAAACAAACGAAAAAACATAAATTACAAAACGTTCACTCGCAGCTAAAACTGTTCAAATCAATAAAAATCCTATGCTTCGGAAAGTAAGTCCACAAAACCGCACTAGATTGAAAAATGCATTTAAAAATGGAAAATGAGCCAAAAGAAACTGGGACGAATACCACGAATACAAAAAAAAACATCTTTTTTCAAGAATTTTCAAGAAGCTATTACCTGAAACGAAGTTCCCCTAATTTCTATCAATTGATGGTAGTTATTTTCAAATTTTCAAAAAGTTGAGCATGTCAGCAGTCTGCATGTGAGCAGTCTTGATATTACCGTTCGTACTAAAATAGACCATTCTGTGAAAAAAGTTATTTACGGGAAAAAGTCTAGTACCCGGTTGCAAAACCATTGCTTATCGCAAGGGTAAAGAACATGAAATCCAAACCCATACCAATTTGGGCAGAAGCAACTTTTGAGACTTTTTCCTGAAAGAGAAAAAGAATACCTAACAAATGACTACATTCACTGCTATTCAAAAATTTCATTGTACTGAGTTTGATACCTGTTTTTTATGCTAATATTCAGTACTGCAACTTACCCGGCCCAAAATGTTTGATCGAGTTTGAGGCTACCAAAGATGATCGTGCAATCGTCTCCACTAAGTATATCTTCGTAGTCAATTTTGTACTTTTCCTTTTTGCAGTCTTTAACATCTATTATATCGGGTATCTCTGGGATAATGCAACCTGAAAAATGATCAATTCCATGTAATCAGTTTATACTTTTTGGCCGCTAGTAACTCAGTAAACGAAAAATTTTTGAAGCCCGATTACCAGCTCTATAAAACATAGCCAACAGACATTTGGAAAAAAGTGCATGAACGCAAGTAAACAAAAAAGACTCGAACACATCGAACTTTAAAGGAAAAAAAGATGCCCTTAAAGCTCTTTGAATTTCTAGAACAAGTTATGACTCACAGGTTTTTGATTGAATTAACCCAATTTGAGAAAAATTGAATCAATAGGAAAACTTTTGATTCTGCTGGGAAATCAGAAATTTAATTCCACTTTCGAAACTAGAAGTCAATCACATTTTTCGCGACCTTCATATTTTTGCAGTTCGATAGTGGAGTTTACCTTCCTTTTAAGAAACTGGACTTAAAAATAAATCGTTAGTCAAACTGCGAAAAATTACATTTGAGACTAGACAATCTGCTCTGAATCATTATATGTTGCTTACCATACCTGGATAACCTAGAAACGTTTCACGTATCAATAAAAACTCGTATTTTTAATTAGCATGCATCAATACCGGATCCTTTTCTATTGCAACTAGCCACTGCTTTTGGGCAGAGGACACGACAAGTTTATCTAGAGAATATTTTATGACAGAAGGATCGAAGGACATAGTTAGTTATGTTGGCCAATCAAAAATCAGTACTTCAAAATTGAATGAAATTACGCCGTTTCACTTAGGTTTGACAAGTAAAAAGCATGAGGTTGGATTTTTTCTTCCTTTCACTTTATCTGTTATGACAACAGTCCTCAAGTTCACCTTTGGCGCAGAGTCCGTCACATTTGACACATCTGTTTCCCTCCACCCTCTTGTCTGGACTACACTTGGCCACACACACCTTGCGGAAGTCATCCAGATCATCAATGTACGTCCCATCTACAATATGAGCAATTGAAAAGCGATGAATTTCGAGATCAACCATGAAAAGTTATAGCTGAGCAAGACCTTCATTACGGAAGGACCAAATGTCCGACAATTATGTTGTCAATCAGAATTTAGTGATATTTGATCGTTTGATGGACGTTGATTGAAAACTTTCGCGGATTCAACCCTTGTCATGACAATACCCAACTGTTATTTAGTTGAGCCTTCTATAAATAAGCCCCGGTTCAGACCACTGGAATCTTTATTTAAAGTTCTAGTAAATAGTAAAAAAAAAATGCCGACACAGTTAAAAAAAAAACAGCTAAAGAAAAAATGCCCAAGCCAATAACTGTCTGCGCAAAGACCAACAGTTAAACCAAATGGAGCAAACACAAACTCACGAACTCCAGGAAACCAAACAAAACTACTGGTAGCGAAGACACTTATTGACACACCTTGTCATTATTTTTAATTTCAGCAAGGTGCGCGGACTGACTGTATTTTCAAAACTCAGAGAAAAAATATTTAAGGAGAAAGTTTTTTGATTGACACTTCGATTTCATGATCAGAACTTTTGCCATATAACTAACCTAATAACAGAAAACTGGTGGATCGACAGGTAATTCAATGAAAATTCTGAAAATTAAAATTCTTTTTCGAAACTTAAAGTCATTCACATTTTTCGATCAATTTGCACTTTCGTTATTGGAAAGCCTAATTTGCCATCTGAAAACTGTAACAAAAAACGAGTAGCCATAAATAAGTAATAAATCCCTGCTTAGATTAACAGTTAGAATTTAAATTCGATTAATTTGGCAAGTTTAACACTTCATTTATTTAGAGAAATTGTGATTATATGTTCTGTGTACTTGCCAGTCGCGAAAACGTTAGTGTAGAGTTATGGCCGCTTAGCATTCAGGAATAAGGCAATTAGAATTGAGCAACTAAAACCAAAAGGTAAGACCGGCTACGGCGAAAAGAATGACATTTCTCTCCTCCACGGAAGAAAGGCCAAAGGTAGAACAGTGAAAGTGGGGCCGTCGCCTATTTTTTTAAATGAACTAAAACTCAAAATATGCAACTGAAACTCAAATTGATGGTTGCCACATCAAACTTGGTAATTAATTTAATTACGCATGATAAGCGGGACGCATGCAATTCGCTACGCCCACGTAGAGCTTGTGTGACACGAAAAATCAATAGATTCAGATTAATTTGCCGTGCTCAACTCGAGCCTACGCGTTGAGCATGAAATATAAGCGCAGAAAAGCATGCCCAATTTAGTGTATTGACATATTTGCCAACTTTCAAACCTCCAAAAATACGAAAAATGATCGCAGGCTAGGTCTATTTTTTTTACATAATGAACTCAGGGCGTCGATATCTTTGAAGGGTTATAAAAAGTCTCCCTTAACTTTCGCCCTCAGCTTCGCACTTAAATTTGAAGTTGCGATAAGTGGACTGCCTGTATAACATTACGCTCTCAAGCTCGCTTATGTAAATCTCCATGGCGGACTGTCCGTATAAAATTACGCGCTCAAGCTATCTTGAGTAAATATCTGTTTCCATGCAAGTTATTCATTAAACTTTTGTGATATCACAGTTGAAGCATATTTTAGGGCATCCAAAACTTCTAGAAAATTTCATTCATAGATTTGCTTTCACGGATCGGCAACACAAGAGTTTAACCCAGCTTACATGCAACGAGCAAACGCTTGACCTGAAAATTTTCATTGTGTCCGGGAAATAGTTTCATACCCACCTGGGCATTGTTCGACGCACTCGTAATGGTATGCATACATCTGTTTTTCATCATCCCGGCTGGTCTCGTAATAGCGCTGATCGTAGCTAACTTCCGAGCACATTGTCTTGCACTCGTTGCCCGCCTGTAGCACCCGACACGCCTGAAACAAAATGACATTCTCGTATTGACAGAGGTGAAGCGGAGCTACGAATCTCTTGCAATACAAAAATACATTCCACTCGCGATACTTATTTTTGGAACTCAATTAGCTGCACCATTACAGGAATACAAAAAAAATTCAATTAATTCCAACATTGTAAAATCACAAAAAATTCCGTGCGGTGGCAATTGAGCCAACAAAAAAGCAAGCAGACACACGATAAGCCTATTATTCCTTTCCCGGCGGATTACTTTGCCGAAAAAACTCAGCCACCAGAGATGGAAAAATTTCAAAGAGCAATTTTTGAAAAACTACGTTTCTAATTACGATGAAAAAAACATCACAACACTGAGACAAAGCGAAGCTTTGCACCACTTGCGATAAAACAAAAAGCATAAGTCGAAAAGAAAACGAAAAAAGGTTAAAAAAACAAGGTGAACCCAAATTTTCGCATGTCTCGATGCAGGACAACAAGGGTACAGCAGAAGCTGGAGGTACGTGTTTGATATTTTTGAATTTGTTATACTGATGCGGGACGAAAGGCGTAATTTGAAAAATTGGAATTTGCCCAAAACCTTGGTTGTTTCTCTACTAAAGTAAGTGAGAAGTGAAAAATTTTTCTCTAATAAAATAAGGAAGAGTGAAAACTTTTGAGATTTTGGAAAATTCTCTCAGCTATCACCTTTCTCTTACAAAATAATTAAGGAGTAGCCGCTTCTGAAAGGAAAAATCGCGCTATCGCTTCTTTCGATTGCAATTTTCATCTCAGATTTGATAGGGTAGTTTTTAAGAAAATTTAAAAAGATTAACTGAAATTCAGCCATTAAAAAATATTGACTTTCCGAATTCCGTAACGTTTCTCTGCTAAAAGCAAGTCATGGCCATAAAATAAGAGAAGAGTCTCACAATTGGGTTTCTTGATTGAACAATTAACCTGAGAATTGGCGCTGTAATTTTCCAGTAGAGTAAAAAAGTTTCCAAAAAAACGTAAGTTTCACTACTGCTTTGAAGGACAACATTTTACTAAAAAAGAAGTAGATACAAAAGTAAGATTCCAATAGGATGCTGTGCCAATTAAACCTATGATATCTTAGTCTAATTTGGCAGTTCAGTCTAAAAACCGAGGTTTGGCAGGGTAGTTCAGAAGTCAAGTTTCAAAAACTTGTCAAAAAATCAAATTTTGACCTTTCCGAGTGCCATAAATATTTGTTTAAAAAAGTTGAGCAAAGTCGCGTATGCAAGTTAGCTTTCCACAACCCTTTCTTTGGATTGAACCCAGAGTCTCAATATGGGAAGCTAATTTTCGGTAAAATTTTTGGTAAAAATTAGAAAAAAGGCTTAAGAAATTGACGTTTCCGAGGACGATAACTTTTTGTGTAGAAACATTTTGAGTGACCGCTAATATAACGGAGCTTACTATCACCCGTTATCTCCATTGAACCCTCAACCTCAGTTTTGAGAACTTTGTTTTCAAAAAAATTTAAGAATCAAAAAACGCGTAAAAAAAATCAAAAATTTGAGTATTCCGAAGGCCACAATTTTATGTGTAATGAAAATTGGGCGTAGCTGCTCACAAAGGGGAGCTTTTCATACCCATTCTATTCATTGAGTCTCAGATTTTCTAGCTTAAATTTGGAGAACATGAAAAAAATCAAAAATATCGGTCAAATATTCCCTCCACAGACTTTTTTGAAGGCTGCAGAGAAAGGGGTAAAGCAAGAGACCAGAGGAGTATGCAGGCACAGAAGAATGTAGGCCGTCTTATATTAATGACTATTTCAATATATAAAATCGGTAGAAGGGTTTTTGAGGAAAAAAACTAAATTTTCTGCAAAAACTGATAAAATTTTCCAAAGCGTCTAGAAAAAAAATGAAAAAACTAAAAAACAATAAAAAATAAAACAAAATCCCATTAATTTTCATGATACCTGTTTTAATCATGAATGATTCAACTGATTGTGTTAAACTAGTTTTTAACCATCCACGTTCCGATTTGATGACGTTTACTGATCTCAAGCGTAACAGCTGTTTGAATTCCAGGAAGCTTCCCAGTGGCACTGTTTTATTATTAAACTAACCCGATTAGAAAAAACTGTGTCAATGGGTAATTTATTCTAATTCAGCAGGAAAATTCACATTCGAAACGAAAAGCTATTCCCGTTTTTTTTCCAGTAAAATACCTTTCTTTAGCCAAATGAAATTTAAGTGAAAAAACAGAGACCTACCGGAATTTCGCACTGCTTCCGATACACCGCAAGCTAGCCGAATAAAAATACTAGTCGGAAAATTTTTTCGGAAAAGAAAATGAAAACTAAGTCTACTTAATTTTTACTCAAAGGCCAAGCTACACTTCGCAAACACTATCGAGAACATGAAAAAGAGCATCTCTATAAAGTGCAATAAGAAAAAATGATCTTCGAATTAGTAAAAATTCGGCTACGTCTCGGATTCGATCTGAGACCTAGAGATTATGAGTCTCACGCACTAACCACACAGCTACAGACGCTTAACACATCATAAACACTAGCCACAAATAAATCAGAGAGCAGATCCTATGAAACTTCCAATGGTAAATATCGCGATTATAGCAAATAGTGAACACTTTTAATGAACATTTATTTGCGAGTTAGGTAAAAAAAAAAAGAAGGTTCGTACAATCGCAAGCTCGCCAGTGACAATACGTAGGTCAAGGAAGCAAAATTTTGAATCAGTAACTAAGCCAACAAAACTTGGTTTACTCTCTATGAGCCGAAAAATAATTCGTCGTAAAACATTCCAGCAACAAAAAAAATGGAAGTTTTTAAGTTTCCCATACTCTCATGCACTCACATGAATCAGAAATCAACAGAAACATTTCATTCAATGAAACAACAGAACCCGACTGGAATCGAACTCTCCGATTCGGTCGTCTCAAGCAAGGGTGTTAGCACTGCGCTGAGTATGCAGAATTCTCTTCAACTTATACTGAACCAAGTAATACACCTAACATTTTCGCGAGCGAATTCTGTGACCAAAGCTGTTTACAGGGGAAAAGATTCTTGTACCTGGTTGCAAAACCCTTGCTTATTGAAAGAGTAATCAATCAAATAATTAGGAAAAGAGTAGCCGGGTGCTACGCAAATACGACAGCATGTTACCACCAAAATTATAACATCAAAAATTGAAGAAAAAAGTTAGTACTCCCAAAAAAAAGTTTGGGGAGCGGCGGTGAAGTGATTACGTCTCCGCCCCTCAATCGAAAGGTCGGATGTTCGAGGCGCACCATAATCCCTGCTCGTTGCTTGAGGGTGAGGCAACATTACGCAGCCCAGAAAAATAACCAAAAAAACTCAGTTCTTAAGCAGGGGCACAACAGCGTTTCGCCGTGATGAGCTGTACAGCTCGTATGTTTGTCCTTTCCCTCGTGAATAAATGGCCTTAAATGGTCTTGTATTTTTTCATTTCTTGGTATCTTGATGATATAGCTAATATTAGCTTGAATAACGCTAGAGGAAAAATATAATGAGATGAACTTTCTTAACCGTGGGTGACTTCTTCTAATGATTAAATACCTTTTTGGAATCCGAATCACGACCATTTACGCTTTTGCTGTTCGATAGTGCAGTTTGCTTTCTTTAACACAAGAAATAAATTGAACTTGAAAAAAAATCAAATATCAAACCGCAAAAATCAAATTTGAGCGTGAGCATATTTTAAGGTTTTGCTGAGAAAAAAACCATCACGGCCTTTATGAGAGCCTCCACTGCGTTCATCGTATCTTTAGAACGCCATCTGTGGCATTGATTTTCCAAATTTTCTCACGTGGCATTCTGATCTGAAGTCTCCCCAACAGCCGCCAGCACAGTCCTCGTCACAGCACTCCGAGTCCCCGGGACCAAAACACCTCGTACTCTCCAGGCCCCTTCTCGTGCACTTGCTACTGCACACTAATCGGGTCACTAAACCAAAAACAGTTGCCCATTCATCAGGGGAGGACTGAGGCTGACATTTTTAACAATCTAACATATTTTAATTCCCGCACGCATACCATCGGAACCTTTTCATTTCATACCTTGTGCCGCAGTCTAATTTAAATGAAGCACAGCGGAGCAAACAATATATAAAAAAATTCAGAGCATTATAATCACCATAGCCATTATCATCGACAGTATCACCATTGTCGACATCATTATAATTCGAATTTGGTTCTACTGAGGCTCTTATTAACACCACACCACGTATTGTTAAGAGCTCAGCTCTATTTCTTATTGTTTCGAGGTGAATGTTGATAACTATAGAGCTTAGGACTATTTTGAATGTTAAGACTGAAGAGTACATACGATTCTGACAGTCCTCCTTCTTGGGTCCCCAGCAGTGTCCATACTTGCACACTGGCTCCATCACAGCCCCTTCTCCGCCTTCAGAGCGCACATACACAGTCGTGTTAATGGGAGGAATCATAGTGGTTACGTTTCCCGATTGATATAGCGTAGTGGATGGAGTTATAGTAGTTGTTACTCTTGACACTTCTTCGGCACCACAGATTAAGTACCCCGATTCTGTCAAAAAAGCATTAGTTTCGATCATCATGAAAACTTAAATTTGATTCCCAATTAAAATCAATGGATGTTTAAAAAAGACTAATTGAGTTAATATATTCAAACTCAGAGTTAGAGAATTAAACATAGACAACTGACAGTTGGAAAAGAGTAATGAACGCAAGGAAACTGAAAAAACCGACTTGTTTTTTCCAAAAACTTCAACTTTTCAATTTCGAAGAAAAAAATACATGGCCTTAGAGCTCTTTGAGTTTGTAGAACAGCTTATGATGGACACTTTTTTGTTTAAATTAACCCAATTAGAGAAAACTGGATCAATATGTAAAACTTTTATTTCGCTGGGAAATCTGATAATTAATTTCCATTTTCGAAATTAGAAGTCGATCACTTTTTTCGTGACCTTTACAATTTGGCTGTTCGATAATGGAGTTTGCCTTCCTTTTAACAATAGAAATGCACTGAACTTAGTAAGAAATCACAAGTCAAACCTCGAAAAATCAAAATTGAGGGTGAACAAATTTTAAGACTTTTTCCTGAAAAAAAAAACCAGCAAGACCTATATAAGAGTACTCACTACGTTCACTACTCTTAATAAAAGTTTTTGAAATATATAACAAAAGCAGAATACAGAAAACTTTATAAAATAGGTGACAACTCTTTCAAAAAAAGGCAAAAAAGTGCCGTATAAATTACAGCCAAAAAATCAAGCAAACAGTGTCAAATGGGCCTATGTAACTTTGACATAAAGGGCGAATCAGAGCAAAGCTTTAAACTACCAGTGATACAATACAAACATAGCAATGTAAGCTAGTGGACAGAAAATGAGACCATAGCCGCTTACTTGCATTTTTACACAGAGGTGAACCGAAGTCAAGGTTAGTTAAAATACAACTTGCAGGAGCAAATCAATACACTAAAAGAAACTACAATGAAAGTTGCACACATCATAAGAACCCTGTACATTTGCCGTCAGGGGCGTATTCATTACATCTAGGTAAAGTTTGCCGGATGCGCTAAGAAAATTGACCTCATTATTAACCAAGGTACCACAGCCATATGAGTCCTGTGAACAAAGTTGTTAAAGGGCAAAAAGTCTAGTACCCGCTTGCAAAACCCTTGCTAGCCGCAAAACTAGGAATATCTAAAAAAACTAGATCTTCCAAAATCTTCAAATTCAAATAATTTTATAAAAATGTCTTGAATAAACTTCATTTTAAAAAAAACTAGATAAATACATTGAAAGCTAAATTAGCATCGGAACAAAAGTTACGAATCAGTACTCAAGTCAGCAACACTTGAGAGGACACTCTCTGAGCCGAATTAAAAATTAGTTTCATTAAAAAAACTCAAGTAAAAAAAATCTCAAAGCAAAAGTATAACGATGACAGATAGATCTAACAAAAAAATATCTGTTGGTTGACAACGGTACAGATTCGAGAAAATGATCCAGTGATCATCTGGGTCAAGTTATTTACATGGAACAAATTTATATTCCGATTTAATAACTTTTCCTAATCGCAAGAGTATTAAGCATACAGAAAAATCAACCCAGCTGAAACTAAGCCAAAACTCAGGTTAAAGACATGAGGCATCAAAATAAATTTTGCGTCTCAAGCGAAGCAATATAGGACAACTAATGTAGACCAAAACCTCTCAAGCCAACTAAACCTCTCAAGCCAACTAAACCTTTTCAGCGAAAAAAAAAACAATAAAAATTTATGCAATATCAAGTGGTAAACTGACAAATTCAAGGACTATATCAATGAAGGACTATAGATCTTTGAGCAATCAAGTCAAAGAATAAACCGCAAATTAAGTTTCCCAGAAAAGAGTAATAAACGCAAGTAAACATGAAAAAACACTGACTTTGTTGAAAAAAAAATCTCAACTTTGGAATTTAAAAAAAACATGCCCAATAAGCTCTATGAATTTCTAGAACGATTTATGATTGACGCTGTTTTATATAACACTAGCCTAACATGAGATCAACAGAGAAAGTTTTCATTCCGATGAAAATCTACAAACTAAATTCCACTTTCGAAACTAGAAATCGTTCACTTTTTTCGCGCCATTTCCACGTTTGTATTTGGAGAGTGCTACTTACGTCACTTTAAGCAATTGAATTTCAATTGAACTCAAAAACTGCATATATACTTAAGTGCATTCATAAAAGCATCAATACGTATGAATGCATATCTGTAGTTATTTGAGGATTTTAAAGACTTTTCCTGAAAAAAATCACCAAGACCTATGTAAGAGTTTTCACATTCTCCATTACTCATAGTATCGTAGAAGTTGGCTCCTGGCCGAAGTCAAACCCAGGATATTATCTTCTCAAAAATGGACGTTACGTTCACGCTATATGAGAAAATAATTTTAACACAGAGGCGAAGCTGCGCTTCACAAACACAAGCGAGGAAAAATGCAACGAGGAAAAGATCAACAGAGATCCCAAAGATTAGTTCTTCAGTTTAAACGTTTATCTCAGATTTATGCATTTATTATTTGAGATAATGAACAAATTCAAAATCAAATAAGTCAAAAATCCCCCTATTTGAACTTTCGAAAGCCGTAGAACGTGGTGTAAACTGAAAAGAGACTACCAAAATATGCAGGCACATAGAATAGCAGCCAGTTTTTACAATGACACCATTCTTTTGAAAATTGGTTCAGTCGTTTTTGAAAAATGAACTTTTTGCGAAAAGTTCAAAAATTTTCCAAAGGGCCGCAAAAAAAACAGAAATTAACAAATCCCGTACATTTCGATGACAATATACAGCGATGAAAAAAGTATATCACGTTAAAGCTCTTAAATTTCAAGCAAAATTTATGTTTGACATTTTTGACGAATAAACAAAACTTTGGAAAACTAAATCACTGGGTAAATTTTTTATTTCGCTGGGACATCTAGAAATTAAAATCCACTTTCGAAACTGGGAGTCGTTCACATTTTTTTAGCCAGTTTGCATTTGTAAACAGAACGAATTTTTTTTTTAACTTTTAGCAGATGAACTTGAATTGATCATAAAAATTGCATCTTACTGCATAGCATTATATCTTTGTATCTGGTTATTGGTGACTTTTACTGCATAGCATTATATATTCGCATCTGGCTTATTGGTGACTAACGTTTCTGATTGTAAAGCGACCACAGCGCAGATGCTAAATTGTGTGACTGTCAATTTCGAGGTCGGGAATCAATTCCGGTAGAGAGCAGTATATATCTATCAGTCAACGTTTTCTTCCCTTTTTTAAGCGGAAAAGAACGTATATTATTTTCACTTACCGGTTGTCAATAGCTGTTAACAACTACGACTTATGACTTTGATAGTTTGTTAGTTTTTTTTTTGCAGGAAAAAGTCTTTAAATGGTCTAAGAACTACATAAGGGCATTTATGAATTCACGTAGCTTTAGTGCATTCATAAATGCACTTCTGTACATATGCATTCTAAGACTTTTTACTCAAAAAAACTAAAAACGTCTTAAGACCT
This sequence comes from Symsagittifera roscoffensis, assembly GCF_963678635.1. Taxonomy (NCBI): domain Eukaryota; kingdom Metazoa; phylum Xenacoelomorpha; order Acoela; family Convolutidae; genus Symsagittifera; species Symsagittifera roscoffensis. The sequence goes on along the minus strand of NC_087062.1, from coordinate 71,872,105 downwards.
ATATACGTGAAAATAATTTCGTTCTATTACACTTAAGGAAAAAAGGTTTTAACTGATAAATATACTGCTCTATAACGGAAAGGATCCCCCTACCACAAGTTTAAGAGTCACACATCCTATAATCTACGTTATAATCGCTTTACAATCGCAAACACTAGTCGCCAATAAACCAGATACAAAGATATAATGCTATGCAGCAAATGTAAATAGATAAAATGCTATTGCTGCAAAAGTGCCAGCAAAAAAATGAGTATTTCAAATTACGACTTGGGTTGGAAAATGAACTTTGTAATATGACACTATGCCCATTAACTCGCTTTTTTTTTAAATTGTTGAATCAGAAAATTCGTCTCCTATATCTAACGTGGACCGAACAAGACCTCGTTTGTTTGTTGCAAGACTTTTAAATAGCCGAGGAAGTTGATTTAAGACCTGCGAAAATTGGCTAACAGATTCTGATGCTCATGAATGGTCCAAAAAATCCACCCAAAGCATTTCTAATCCTATCTTTCTTCGAGGCTCGGAAGAAAATCAAGTATTTGCAGGAAACTGACTCTACAAACCTTAAGCAAATGAAGAGAACAATAATAAGCAGCATGTGAATACCAAAAAAATCTCCAATCTTCTTGGGTTCACTTTTGAATACAGAGGCGAAGCGGAGGCAAAAAAAGGCTAAATGCAATAAAATCTAATTTTTCAATACTGCTACGGATCAAAAAAAAAATCTATAAGACTTTGGAATCAGGAAAGCTCCTTTGACAAATTCAAAACATAAGTGATCGAAATATTTGAAAAATAGCGGAATTTAATTGAAAATTGTGTTATCAGATAAGGATCCATTCGTTGATTTCTTGTGATTAAAAAAATAAGACCAATTCTTAAATAATAGGAAAAGAAATTTCTTTAAACAAAATTGGGGGGAAATTTTGGAGCTCAATAGCCCGCACCATTACAGAAATAGTCAGAATGACTAAAGCGTTTGTAAAAATTGCTTTATATCAGTAGAATAGTTTACGCTGTCAAAGCTTAGCCAAGAACCAAATAAGCAGACAAACGATAGGTCGATAACTAAAATTTTCCGAGCTGAAAATTATCAATTTCCAAAAAATAATGCTACTGGCGGACTGCAACCCAGCTTTTGTTGTTCCAAATAAGTGCGTTACCTAGACTCTAAGCAGGCAGAAGTAATATCAATAAATTAATATGCTAATTAAGTTAACTGATATGAATTCTGTGAACAAAGAGTTTAACGGCAAGTCTATTCCCTGGTTGCAATACCCTTGCTCATAGCAAAAGTATAACACAGAGGCGAAGCTGCGCTTCGCAAAACTAGCGAAAAAAAAGCCGTAGCGGTGCCTCAAAACTGGCACCAATATTTGCGACTTAGGCTAGAAAAAAGAATAGTCGTAGTATAACACTAACGCTCTCTAAAGTTAGCTAGTGTAAAGACTGAATACTCAAAACACAGCAAAAGTATAAACACAAAAAGTGACAAAAGGATCAAGCTTTTACGTTGCTTACAGCAGCGATTCTTGGTAATGGGTTACAACTTAATCATAATTCCGCAGGGTCCATTGCTACTTCCAATTTCCAGAAATTTCACCCCGAGAGCAAATTGTGGCACAGTTTATTACCGTTCCTCTATAAACCGAATTTTGCCTTAAATTATTCCCGGAAACCAAATTAATGATACGGTTGAATATCATTACTTTATATATGATCCTAGCTTCTCAAAAGCTAGTGATCAAACTTCCGGTACGGTAAATTTTGACGGTTTTATGAATAGATGAATTTCCAGGAACTCGTTGCATGAAAGAGATCATCTATCTGATACATTTGAAAACGATAGCTTCAAAAATTGGAACGCAATATTTCGCTCCAAACGGGTTTTGAAATTGGATTTGAAATGATGCAATTTTTCTTTTTTTACTTTTTCACTGACCAGTAAACCCTCGTAAAAACTTGTTTGAACTTAAAATATTCAAATGAAGCGATTTGCAGAAAGAACATATCACGAAAATAGCATTAAATAAAATAATTTTATTAATTAACACAAACGCTGTTAAAGTTTCATTATTTTAAAAAACTTAGAGAAAAAGGATTTTGAAACAGCCAAAGAAAAAATTTGGCGACCTAGTAACCGCACAATTTGATTTTAGCGGCTTAATTAAGATTTTCTCGCATGTTTTAACATAGAAAAAAAATGATCCAAAAACATCAACTTTTTTGCCTAGTACTATTTCATATAAGAGCATTAGAAAAAACTACATATCTTCAGTTTAGAGATGGATTCGAATGCGATAGCAAAATAAACCGCAAAATTGAAAATTGAGCGTGCACGAATTTTAAGACTTTTCTTGAAAAAACTACGACCTGAAAAACACTAAAAGAGAGTCATATAATTCGCATCTCAGGTTGATTACATGAAAATTGGAAACAAAATTTTAGGACAGTTCATCAAGAGGCGAATGAAATTTTAAAAATAGACCTAATTGATAAGCATGGAATTTCAATCTCCTGCCATAGCAAGCTTGCAAATCGTCAAAAAATCATTCTCGCCTACTCGCAGAGTAAAGCGAGGCATTCTTTTCTGATGGATTTCAGGGTAACATTTTACACGCTATATGAACACACGGGCCTAACTATTTGAAATCCACATGAAAAAAATTATCTCCCTCTCTTCACTAAGCAGACAAATATTAAGGCTGCATTTCAAAAAGAGCAGCCCAATTTGAAGCCCTGCTTAAATCCCAGCGCAATATGGGACCAACCCCGAAAAAAAAGCTTTTTCCAACATTTAACAACTAGCTACTTTTTGGAAGTAGCCCAAAATAACAACTCAAATAACATGAGAATTGAAATAGCTTTGGAACAAGACAATTAAAAACTGCAAAAAAACATAATATTTCTTTAAAATATTAAAAAGAATAGCTTTATTAAAAGCAAACAAATGAAAAAATTAATAGACAATCAAATACAGGCTAAGCGGAGCTTCGCACCAATTTCGATACCACAAGTTGAAAACGATTTCGATAGCACTTCAAGTTGAAAACGAAATGAAACAAAAGCCACGAAGTCAAAAGAAATTGAAAAAATATAGAAATCACAAGTAAAATAAATTGGAATGATGTTCAAACCGAAGCGAAACACGTCCAAACTGCGCGAATCACAATCACTGGCTTTAAATAAGTATTCAGAAACATTTAGCGATAGGTAACTAATCCGTTGAGCCGAAAAAATATTTTTTGTCATGAAAAGTTCTAAAATTCTACAATTTACTGCCCCACTTCGGAAACATACAAGAGTATAAATAATACTTGTTCCCTTAAAAGACATAAAATATGGTCACCAAGAAAATAGAACAAAAGCCGAAACCTTTGTGACGAATAAAGCAACAAAAGATAAAAATTGCAAATTCAGAGTTGGTGAAAAAACTTAAAACAAAAGCGAAGCGGAGCTTCGCATCACTTGCGATACAACGATAGAGTACCATTGCAAGCTACTACATGGTCAGTGAGATGGAAATAACGAAGTGGAATAAAACTTGAAAAAAAACTGGAAATACGAAAACTTCAATCACAGAAAAACAGACGAGAAAGACAACCACCACAATCAGGCACGCTTTAAGTATTTTCAGAGAGTTCCCTAAGCCAACAACCCGAGGTTACACGCCAATCGATCCCAAAACAAAAAATGTCATAAGAAAAATTTTTGTCATAAAAAATTCAACATATTTTTGGAAATCCGAAAAACTCAATCTCAAAAAAGAGACAGAAACACAAACACTTGCAGTAAGCAAGTTTTTAGTATTTTCGAGCGTCCACTAAACCAACAACACGTGGTTAAAAACCAATCGATCACAAACAAAAGGAAATTCATGGAAAAATCAACATTTTTTTTGGAAATACGAAAAATTAACTCTCAAAAAACAGACGAGAAACACAACCAGTAGCATTAAGCAAGCTTTTAGTTTTTTCCGATCGCCCATTGAGCCAACAACATGTGGTTAGACCCAATTGATCCGAAAACAAAAATAGCAAAAAAAACCGTTGACATAAAAAATTCAATATAATTCTGGAAAAACGAAAAATTCGATCTCAAAAAAAACAACAGAAACGAAAAAACTAATAATAGCAAGCTTTTAGTAATTTTAGATCGTCCACTAAGCTAACAACACATGGTTAGACGCCAATCGATCAGAAACAAAAACGCCAAAGAAATTGTCATAAAAAATCAACTAGTTTTGGAAATACGATAAACTCAATCTTAGAAAAACAGACGAGAAACACAACGACTAGAAGACAGCAAGTTTTAGTATTTTCCAAGCGTCTACCAGGCCTAAAACACGTGGATAGACGCCAAATTGATCCGAGAACTAAAATACCAATAGAAATTGATGTCATAAAATATTCAACAAATTTTTGGAAATACGAAAAATTGAATCTCAAAAAAAACTGACATAAAACACAATCACTAGCAGTAAGCAAGCTTCAAGTAATTTCCGAATGTTCACTAAGCCAACAACTCAAGGTTAGACCCAAGTGATCCGGAAACAAAAATATCAACAGAAATGGTTGTCATAAAACATTGAACATTTTTTCGGAAATTCGAAAAATTTCAGAAAAACTGACGAAAAACACAAAAAAGCGTCCAGCAACATTTTAGTAGTTTTCGAGGGTCCACTAAGCCAAAAACATGTGGTTAGACGCCAATTGATCCGAAAAAAAATACCAAGGAAATAATCATAAATCAACAATTTTTTTTGGAAATACGAAAAAATGTATCTCAGAGAAACACAGCAAACAGCAGAGGTAAATCAAAACACTAAAATCAACTATAATGTAAGAAAAAATTAAATAAGCGATTCAGTTGGATGGTAAAAACAAAGCGGAAACTGAGCCAACAAAAAGTAAACCGAAAGCGACGAAGTCGAAAATTCAAAAAATAACACCGAAGAAATGGCATTAAAAAAATTTGAACTGACAATTTATTGGAAAAACACTAATAACGATGCACAGTGAGAGTAATAGACCAATTAGCGCAAATATACTGACATACTGCATGCATGTCGTATACTGCATTGGTAATTAGTCTTACTTAACTAGTTTCTGAGTTTTTATTGGCGACTTTTAAAGCAACTAGCTATCCTAGTTTGTTTGGAAATTATGACACGGTCACGAACAGTTTTTCGATTACAGCTGATACTGACCTATGAGTCGTTTGCACTTATCTCCAGAGGTTGTAACATCCAGAGGATATTTAGCTGTAGGAGCTGTCTGCATAATGTCAAGGAAGTTCACCATGCTGAGAAAGCATGCCTTTTCCGCCTTTATGTAAATGCCTCCACGCGTGATTTCTGCAAATATTAGCGATGAACTACTCCATTCGGACAGCATTTGTGATGTGACTACAACCACCAAATTTAATCGGCCTTCCAATATGCCTGAACGGATCCTTTCATTTATTACTCCCTCTACAACTAAATGCATAGAGTTTCTAGGTACAACAATTGAACATTGTTAATAGTTGACGGATATTTTGATTGGGTTGGATATTCGATACCAGACACCATTTGGTTATTTTATGCCTTTTCTACTAAAAAAAATTTACTCGCAATTTACCGCGAAACATACCTTTGAGTTTTGGGAGACGCACAGATTGTAAGCCTTTTACGTTAAGCCTGCAATATAATGTGTTCGCATTTTCAATTTATAAATTTTTTAATTTTTAATAAATATTTCCTTGAATAAATAATTTCCAAATGGGCAAACTAACAAGAGTTAAAATTATTTTTTCAACAAGGCCATGTTTTTATTTTTACGAGAATCTGAAGGAACATGCAAAAAAAGCTAACACAAAATTTCATTTGTATTGAAAAACGCCAGTTAAATGCGAACATATGGCCGGCGTCGTCCTGTATATACAGGGAGCATTGAGAATTAGAATGCTGACAATGAACAAGCTCATTGCCTCTCACGATTACCAAATTTGGCAAAAATATTTCCTTCAATTCTACGTTGTAAATCAGAAGATATCCCGAGATCTCCCTAACTTCGCTCAAGAAGTCAAAATCGAAAGCTTCCCCCTCTTCTTCGACGATGTTGGCTATTTCTAAATTTCCGTAGATGCGTGTACATTTCTGTCCGCCTTTCCAATATTTCATCTGCAGTTTTAAATATTCGTTCTTCTTCGAATCGTCTTCGGTTTCGTAACCCCCAGACGCAGAACTGAACTTGTTTGAGGTTCCAGGGCATTCTGAAACCAAAATTAAATTACAGAATACCGGAGAAAAAATTCAGCAATTGATACGTCATAAGTTTTTGCTACCAGAAGAGAAAAGAGCCGTGACATTTGATTTAATGCACTTTTGTTTAACTTTTCTTCAGAAAAAAGTGACCTTTTTGAAGCAACGCTTAGCCTTTTGTACAATTCTTTTAGACCACACTCGTAGAAAGGCGATGAATTATGGCGTAGATGAAATTTTACAACCGATTTTTAACTAGCCGGAGGTCAAATGAGGTAAAATTTTAAAAGCCTGACAAATGATTTCGATTAACGTTTTTATTTGATTAAAGCCAAAAAAAACTTTTAGGCGCAAAAAAAAGGAAAAAAAACTATTTCAGGGCTAGTAGACTTTGCAATTACAGAAGAACATCAACAACACTTCCATTTATAATGAAAATTGCCTACATAACAAAACCCTGATGCGGCATCTGAGCCGACAAAAGATAAGTACACAAACGAAAGTCCAACAATTCAACTTTTCAGCAAAAATATTTGGTACATACTGAAAAAAAATTTACCTCTAGACCAAGTAAAAACAGGCCTGGAAATTGCTATGTTTTTATAATCAATCATTTTCAATTTCATGCAGATTTGTAAGAGTAGTTTACAGGAAAGTTCTAGTTCACAATTACAAGCAACGTTCTTTCGCAAGTGTAATCAAAGAAACGAACTTTGACGACAAAACTTTTTACGAACTAAAAAAAATCAGCTAACTAATAAAAAATCAGACAAAAAATATCAAAAAACGCCAAAATGTTCTTTCAATAATCTCAATTAGATTAAGTTCAATGTGATGAAAAAATTCATTTTAAACTATTGCTAGTATCTAATTATTATCATAACTTACACAGCAACAATCGAGCAGACAACAGTTAGCCTTTCTTCCTTATACTGTAAGCATTTCATACCGAATAACAAACTTAAAAATTATAACATTGTCACCGTCCAAGCTAAAAAGAAAAACACATTTTCAGATTTTTTGCTTATCTAAAAAAACAATAGAAACTATGAAATGAAAAAATTCACACAGCCACCCACTGGCATAAAAACATACCACGATCGTTGACACTTAGTCTCGTGTTCTGTCGCCCAGTTCAAAAACTTCGAGCGAGAACTAGTTTTACAGTAGTAATAATACTGTAGTGTTCACTTTAGTAATAAGTTTTAAAAAGACCTACACGTTTGCTTCACTCGATGGAAATTAGCATAAACTCTCGACATTGTGAGAACTTTTTCAATTTTTTTTATGTCATTCGAATCACGACTTAAAGGGATTTGGTAAGATATATCACTCAAAATAGTCCGATGATTATCTCTCGTACCTAATTATGCGTGGAAAATGACACTAAGAAGAAGGATAGCCGGTTACTGTGCAAGTAGCACAGAATTTTCCGACAAGTCTTAAAAAATAGAACAAAATTATTTTTACAATTAGTTTCGTTTTTTGGCTTGGTGCGATAAAGGAATCTGAGCAAAAAAAAAAAGAGCCTAGGCATTGGCATTTTCTTCAGTCATGTAAAATATGCAAATTGAAAAACAATTTTTCAAGACAAATAATGAGAAAAACAAAAAATCAATAAACGTTCCCAAAATATTTTGAAGTTTTTTACGCTTAAGATGAAGCAAAAAACTGCAAAATTAACTTCATTTGAGTGAAACTAAATTTTCAAGACTTAAATTAAGCATAAATAAGCTGATGTAAGCCAGCTCACTCGCTCAAAATTAGATGAAAAATCAAAAATTTCAAACCGGTTTTTCTTGACACCGGGAAAACTTTTCAGAAACTTTTAAATGTGGTTTAAATCCCGACTGAAAAGGCTTGACTATAAACTATCACTCAACCCAGTCCGATCATTATTTGTGGTACCTTATTTTGCAGGAAAACGAAAGAAAAAAACTAAAACACAACCGAATACAAAGTTGGTGGTTGGAACAAAAAATACAAGAAGACCAATTTCCTGTCCATTTTCAATGGTCGGAAAAATGAGAGCTCAAAAGTAAATTGTATGGTTATTTATTTTCAAACTTTTTCATTTTTTTCAAATCCCGTTCTAACATCTTCATTTACATAACACTGCATAACTCAACTAGTCATTTTCAAAATTACAGTTCTGTGAAACAAAAAATATAACCCATACACTTGAGACAAAATGGAGCTCTTGTTTCAACAAAAAACTGAATACAATGGGCTGAAAACTACTTTAATTGCTTTTGATGATTGACATTTTTTTTAGATAAAACCATTTGGGAAACACTGATTAATTATTTTTTTTGTGAATTCCTGTTTAAGTTTGAATAACTACATTCGCTTTGGAGTCCAATGACATTACGCCAAAAACATTTGGGTTATCAATGAGCGTAATTTTACATTCCTTTGCAAAATGACTTTGAAATGTGAGTCTAAAAATTATAACATTCAACGACCAAACTAAAACAAAAAAAAACATTTTATTTTCAATGTGTGTGTTCTCCACCAAAAAAAAACCAATATGAAAGAAAAAAAGACAGTCAGTTACCATGCAAATAGCACAGAATGTTCCAACCATAGTCTTTAAAAACTATTAAAAAGTTTTTTTTTTCAAATTAGTGTCGGTTATCTTCTGCGTGGCGTGATAAAAGGATTTAAACCATAAACTACAAATTAGGCATATTTGACAGTCATAGTAAAACAGGCAAACTGGGAACATTTTTGAAGAAAAATGGCTAAACAAAAAAATTACTAAAAATTTTTTTAAAATTGCAAGTTTTTGATTTCCAGAATGGCGTTAAAAAATCTCGAACAGCTAACTTTATTTGAGCAAAACTAAATGCCAGCATAAATAAGCTATTGTAAGCGGCCTAAATTAAGCATAAATAAGCGTGCTCGCCCGCTTTACTCTCTCGAATTTAGACGAAAAATCAAAAATTTCAAACCGATTTTTCTCGACACTTGAATTTTTTTGGAATTTTTTTTTAGAATTGTTCGAAAAGCGTCTGAAAGACCTTTAATATGATATATTATTCGACCCATTCCGATGATTATTTGTGGTAGCAGATTTTGCGTGGAAGGCAAAAAACCTTAACACCCGAATACAAAGTTCCTCTCCATTTTCAATGGACGGAATAATAATCAAAGAGCAACCAACTGGTATGAAACCATAGCAATTTCTTTGACACTTACTCTCGTTTTCTGTAGCCGAATTCAAAAAATAATTAGTCCGAAGACTAGAAAACGAAGTTTAAGACGAAATTTTTCAGACATTAGCATGAACTGAGTAGTGGTGACCATCAGGAAAATATGTTTAGTATGAATCGAATTTCATCTACCTGATCTTGGTATACTATCCCACAAAATATATCACCTAAGATAACAACTTACATATCATCTTATTTAGAACCTTTCAATAGAAGTGCTTCAGTTTTTTTTGCAAAAATCAACATACAAAACGAAACTCTTCCTCCCCATGTTCAAAACGAAAAGTTCTCTCCACATTCGGTAGTAGGAACAAATTTTTTTTATGCAAGAAAATCAGTCTAAAACATTTTACCCTATTACCGAGGTTTTTCAGCCCCGTAATATGCAGAAAAAAACTAACCGCGTGAAGTAATTGGCGTAAGAGATGAGACAAAAAATGTAACACAGCTGATTAGGGATATTAAATTCATTTTCAAAAAGTAACAATGGATTACTTAATATTTAAGTCTTCCAACAAAATTTCGATATCTAACATATCTGGATTCCAAGAAGCTATTGCTAATTAAAAGGTTCAACCAGCTGGTAATTAGTGACCCTCAATAAGACTTTTGACGAAGAATTGCAGCTAAGTTTTGGTAACACAGTTACACAGACAAGGTATGGAACAGTTATGAGAACAGAAGTCCAATTCTCTTTTCTTTTATAAATCTCAACCGTGACAATAAGTAGGATGTCGGAGAGACTATTAAGCTTAGTCAAATAAAGTTTGAAGAGCTGGGTAGGAAGATCAATTTTAATATATACAAACGACACTACAATTCAAATTGAGAGACTCAAATGCTCTCGATGGTAAAAATAGAAGATTGAAAGGTAATGTACAAATTGAAGAGTTGAATTTGATAAACGGATTTAATTATAAATTCAACTGGATCTGTGCTAAACACATTCCCTAATGGCGTTTTAGAAGATGTTCTAGAAGACTTATTTGTTATACAACCATCTCCAAGAAGCTTGGTAGAAATCGAATGTGACCTTAAGTTAACGCAGTATCAAGATTTGCAACGGAACGCGAGGCAATGCTAAGAGCTATGCTCAAGTGGCTACAAAAAAATTAAAGCTTTTCAAATAATAATTTCAGGCAAAACTTGACGAAATAACAATACGCAATTTTTATTGAAGTTTTTTTGCAATCTTCGGGAAAAATCAACGATTAATTTAGATTCAGAGGTAAAATAGTTACAGTAAACGTAAGAAATGAAGTAGCTAGCGGTTTTATAAAATTAAGAGACCGTTAGATAATGTTATTACAGTCGTTAATTAATTGTTAACGGAGGTGTTTTTAATAATCTATGAGCAATATCCTCAATAGCTTAAACGGACCACAGTCTAAGTAGTTTTCGTTTTAACTTTCGAGACTCATTTGTATCTTCGCAGCAGCAAATTAACAAAACGCTCAAAGCAGTCTGAGGTATAGAAAATCAAAAATACTGGTCCAATAATGGTTTGTAAGTTTTGCACGCCGATTAAGCAAAACCAAATTGATTATAGTTTGGTCTGTACAATCGTGCCTGCTGCTACTCGGTTACTTTTTGTTTTGTTGGTTCATTTTTCGGCAACTGAGATTCTCGCATATAACATACAGCTTAATATTAAATATACTTCAGCCTGGCTAAGTGCTCTCGAGTTTGAGATTGCGTTGAAAAAGAACCTCTCCGTGCAAATGTGGTGACCGTAAGACTGATTAAAGAAAATTTTTATTTGAGAACGATTTGCTGAAACTAGCTTTGTTCAAACATGCATTAGTTTTTCTCTTTGAACGCTTGGAGTCACACTAGAAAAAGGGACAGTATTCTGTCTCACGCCCGATAATCAAGTAAACTATAGATTAGATGAGATGAACTACTAAACTGCCAGTACAACTTCAGCACTAATTCTTTTACAAAATGAAGAGACAAGCTTTACTGAAATTACTGTTTGCTAATAGAAAAAATGATAGAAATTGAGATTGAGTAATCAAGAAGCTAAATATTTGTTAAAATCTTTGGTAAACGCCCATCGCGGTAAGTTAAGGGCAAATAAACATGTCCACTCTTTGTAATGTGTGCTGGACTTGTGATGATATTTATGTCTGGTAATTTTGCAAACATTTCAATAATTGCAAAATAAATCTCAAAAAACGATAAGAATCTGCAGATACAAATGACATTCCAGTTCAGTTGTCTACCACATGTTAAGATGTCTGGAGATCCTCAGAAAGCTATTAAATTGCAGAGAAACTAAATCGCTCAACAATAACTCCACAAGCCTATTCCGAACTGTATTTAGGTTGCGATTGTTGCTGCTTCAATAAGCAGGCACTGGATTATTGAACTAACCGAGGTTTGATAAATTTAATCGTCATCCTTGGTTTCAAAATACATTACCTCAAACCATTCCTAATATCTGAAAATACAGATGTAAAATATTAGCCTGTTCACGAGATAAAAAGTCTCCCAACATAAAATAAATTTCAAAATAGTTGAGACATTACAAGTATTTATTAACTACATGTTATGTATTTAAAAATGAATTTATGAGGTCAAATAGTTTTTAGTCATTAAAGAAATATGTAGCTTTTTTCCTCATCACTCCAGGATAAAAAGATGAAAAGACACGTTAAATCATTTAAAAGCTTATACTCGTAGTCTAAACATGCGCACATATAAGATGCAAGTGCAAATATTGAGACAATTTGTAACTCCTTTTAGTAAAAAATATGAGACGAGAAAATGAGAAAAAAAGACATTTGACACAGAATTGGAGAAAAAAGGGACGGCCTTGCGATCGTAATGTAAGCTTATAATTGTCTGTTCGTTTTACGTGTCCTACTAACGAGAGCAGTTCAACTCAGTAATCAGCTGACTGATTGGCGAACAAAAATTTAATCTAATCTAATCGGAGCAGCATTTCTTTTATTCCCAGATAGAGGCCAAAATATTCCAAATATCAGGGAACAATCACTCCCCTCTTTTCAAAGGAGTCCCAGAAGCGAATACTCGTGCGGTTATTTGACAGTCACGGATGCTTGCACTAGCCAGTTGAAAATAATAGACTCGTTATAGTTACGGAATTTAATATAACAGTCAAAGCCGTCTGAAATGCATCTTACAAATAATTGAAAAACATCTCTACTGCTACATGGAAACTCCATTCTACAGGATGCTTTCCTTTTTTAAAAAAAGAACACGCGAACAAAAATCACAAAAACTCAGTTTTATAGGAGACTGAATATATAGTGAATCCCAGGTGACTTTATACACATTTATAACCTACAGCGGTCTGATTTTAAAAATTTAGTAATTAACCTCAAATTTTTTTGATACATCTAGATCTTTTTTTCTACGCTCAAACAATTAATCAAAAATGGGGCTCGAAAAGCAATTTATTGGCCTAATTTACTTTTTATCTTTTATGGTAAGCTCATTTCATGCACCCTAAGAACTAATTAAATTCATACATTCTTATCGATGCATTATCTTATGGAATATGTGATCTCCATCTTAAGACCCGTGAAATCTTTCGTCATGTGAATTCTTGAGCAATAATGGATCATATGTGACAAACCCTTTTAGCTGCTTACCGCTACAATCGACAAGGAAAACTCTGAAAATCACCAAAACTTGAAAACCCTCAAAAATTAACAATCAGGAGCTGATCTAGGATTTTTTCGAGGGGGTCGGATTTCCAAAAAAATTTGTCAACATTTTTTAAGGTCGACCAAATCTTCCGCGCCGCACGCAAATTTTTGAAATAAAAACAGCCAATAAAAGCTTAGACCAAGAAATTTCGACCACAAAAATTTTAGGGTCAGTCTGTCAAAAATCTCAATATAGTGCAGGGGGCCCTTTCGGTCGACAGGGGGTCGAATCCCTGAGGAGAGAGCGTCCGACACCCCCCCCCCCTCAAAAATCCGCTACTGATCACAATTCAACTCAGCAAATCAAATACCATCGCAAATACTAATCAGCATTTTTACAAATTATTTGTTCAGTTCTAATTATGTTTGATTCGCCTGATACACAAAAGCATAAGTTTTGGCGCCCATCCGTTAATCAAAACGGGTGTGTGGAAACAATGCCACGGATGGACCTTTTGGGCGATAAATCGGTCGAATTGTTGAGGAACGAAACCCGACTCAGCTTATAGAAAGCGCTTTATTTTATTCGAGTGCCACTTATGATTTATGATGACAATCAAGTTTTCATATAATAACTCTGAGGGAAAATCGCAGCATGCATGAAACTATTTGCATATAAAATCAAACGTTGTCAGACCCACTGGACATTCTCGAAAAAGTGAAACAATATTAACCTGGTCAATGCAAATTTAATAATTTCTTTCAAGATTACAATAATATTATCTAACTTCAACCAAAAGAACTCGTCTAACATATCTTTCTCTCTTCTGCTTGTTGCATGAAGTTATGATTTGTCATTCGTTTTTAATATAGTAAATAAACATGATAACTATAGTCTGAGACAAGAAACTTGGGCCTCCGTGACATAAAAACAAGTTATTTTCTGCTAAGCCCCTTCACTATACTATGCAGGGTTAGTAACAGGAAAGAGCCATAAACCATAATCTGGGTCTAAATTCAGCGCAAGTTGCAAATTCAAAGCTGCTTATTCCCTCCCGTATTTTGTTTAGACCATTGCCAGTAGCCTGGTAAAACGTCAATACCTAGCCGGCCCTATTCGCAGGGTTAAATTCCAGCGTTAGTGAAGCGATCAAATGGGCGAATTTATTTTAAATTCAATAAGTTTCTCTCTTATTGATGCCACGATTTGAACATATCATCAAAGAAATAACATTCAGCAAAAAGAGCAGCCCATTAAACTGCAAATAGCAGCAAACTTTTCGACCGCTAAATATCTGGTAAACATATTTTTTCATGTTCGTCGTTTGGGGGCAAAAAAAGTTTCTACGTTGCGCTTCATTAAAAGCTGACTGATTAACTATTGCAAATTACGCGAAGAGAGGCAATGAGATTGAATAGACCAATTTACTTTTTCCATTTTACAAAATTTTGTTTTCTACAAGCGAATCAAAACAGCTACTAATTTGAGAACCTGAAACTTACGTTCGTAAAAAGCAATCACTTGCACATAGATATTCTGCATCTTCTGTGAAACAAAAGAAAAATCACGGGCCGGTTAATTGAAATTCACAGAAAAATTATCTTAATTGAGCTGTTTCGACCATTTAAAAAAACACCTGAAAAAACAGTTCTTTAGAAAGCTTGATTTCTATCATAAAAGGCACTTTTTTTCAAAAAAAATTTGAATACATTTTGAAATTTTTGTGCCTTTTTTTGCTTCAGCTATACGCAGAATAGTTTTCGATGATTTTAAAATTCATTTTTTGGAGTGGGAATAAAGTTTGCCCCGCATAGATTCGAACACTACCGCTGGTTTCTAAGAACGAGTTTCACACATGCTTCTATACTAAGGACCAGGCAGTATTGAATGCGCTTTTATAAATAAATCGTAAGAAGTCATAAATCATGCTGTTTGCAATGACTACGCTTGTATGACAACACAATAAAACAACCTTTTTGAAACAAGTCTCATTTTATTTTAGGCTTTTATTTTAGTTGACCCTCTGGGTTGGGTAGCATTGACCTCAAAATTGCTCTGCCTTCTTCCTGATTATAAAGCCAACGCATGGGCGAAGCTCAGCATCACATCACTTGCGATTAAAAAAGTACAGAGTTAAAATGGCATGACGCTCCAGAATTAGCAAAGAGGACTTCGAACGATGTTGCCTTGATCTAAAACGAGAAAAAAAGTTTTAAAAAAATTTATTGAAGTGTTTTCAAGATATCTCAATGGCGTCGAATTTAAGCAATCAAAATTTGGCGCCAGGGTCTTAACGATTTTATATTAAAAAAAAACAGATCTGAAAATTGTTGTAAACAATATATTTGTTTCAAAAGCCGATGGAATTGAAGCCGCCAGCCAATGAGCTGAAGCCCAATCGAAATATATCTGCAAAATAAAATTGATGAAAAAACATGTACTGCCTATAAAGTATCCACGAGTGCCATATATGTGTTGAAGGAACGGTGGAATACGCATTTCGGAAAAAACGAGAGCTTGATTGACAACAATACAGCCGAAACACCATCAGGGAAAAAGTGATAACATCGCAACTCTTTAATTTTATAGGCAAATAGATCTAAAATTATACATGCAACTAGAAAATTTGTATTTTGAAAAGAACAAACTCAGAAAATTAGCATCGGATGAAAATTAATCAAGCAGTTACAAAGCCGAAAAAAGTTCAAGTTCCTCTCTCTCTCTCTCTCTCTCAAGACACACACACACGCACACAGAAAACGTTTCGATCATCAAACGGGGCAAAATGAGGCCACTAAGCCAATATATAATAAGCCAAAACCAATGAAGCCGAAAAAGTGAAAATTAAAATTTTAGATTAAATTGAAAAAGTTAAAACCAACAAAAACAAGTTCCGAAAAGAGCGAATGTGTAAAATACTACCAAACGCAAAACAAGCCTTATATTTACAACCGAGAGGACTAAGGTTTGCAACAAGGACATAGATGTGAAAAAGTCTAGGAGTGAGTCTTGAGAACCAAGTTATTTACGGGCAAATTTCTAGTATCCGATCGGAATACCCTTGCGTGGGAAAACAGCGTTATTAAGGGAAAACAGAAAAAAAAACAAAAAAAAACGAATGATATACTGAAATCGGAATTGGTCAATTTACAACTAACACGAAATACAAACTTCGAAAAGAACGGGCATTTAAAATGCGAAATTGCTCAAAAATGTCTGTTCCTTGACGAATTAACAGATGGAGATGACCATCATTTTCAGTCGTCTTGTTAAAACATCACGAGAAAAAGTCTACAACCCGATTGCAACAGCCTTGCTTATCTCACAGGTAACTAAGTAAACCATGTAACGAAACATTTGAACAAAGGATTTGCCAAATATCCATGAAAATGGCCAGGAAATAAAAAAGAAAAGTTTGAAATATGTCAAAACTCACTAGAGAAAATCCTTTTGAGTATAATCAAGCAAAATCAATAAAATTAGGGAAAAGCGCAAAAACTAGACCAGATACACAAAAACAATAATTCACAAATAATTGAAAAACAAAACAAATTGAAAACAAAAATTGAAAAAAAAAAAACGATTAATTTTTCCAACTATCCATTGGTAAAAAAAATTTTGGTCTGAAAACAGAAAGAAGAAAGAGAAAAACAAATAGCACAGCATAAGTTGCTTGGAAATAACGCTCACATGATAACTGTCGAAAATAAACAGAAAATTATGTTATCGCCAATTTTGAACGATTTAGGATTAAAATGTTGAAACATTTAGATTTCGGGGGTTCCGAACCCCAAAACTCTAATTATGATCAAAATGTTGAATTGATTTAGATTTTGGGGATCAAAGCCCCAAAAAATCACAGAACACTTTAAATAACCCCAATCAACCTGAAGTATTATCGTCATAACTTCGTAGAAACTAATCCGTCGGAAGGTTAACTGAATCATGAAAAAGATCAGTGTTTCCAAAAACTGATTTTAACAGCTAACTCAACCAACTCAATAACTCAAAGAAAAAATACAAATCATACACAGAAGCAAAGATGCGCTTCGCACCAATTGCGATACAAAACCAGCAAGCAGTTGAGTCGGAATTTTTTTTTCAAATCGAAAATGTCAAAAAAAACCAAAATCTATCAAATCGGAAAAAATTTACCAAGCAGTTTCACAGCCGAAAATACCTTAGCAGAAACCATTTCAATCAGAAATAAACTGCATGACAATAACCGAGGAAGAGAAGATAACCAAATGCCTACAAACTCTGAAAACAAATAAAGCATGCGGACCAGACAACATAAGAAAAATCATTCTAAAACACGCTACTTCACTCGCAAAGTCACTAAAACTCATCTCTCAAACCTGCATTTAAAAATGCTTTTTCCCACACCTCTGGAAAACAAGTGAAATAACCCCATTATTTAAAGAAAACAACAAGGTGGACATATCTCTATACAGACCGATTAGCCTTCTGGCCAATGTATCCAAAGTATTTGAAAAAATACTGTTCGACCGACTATACCCAGAAATCGAAACGAAATTACACCCAGCCCAGTTCGGCTTCAGAAAGAACAAATCAGCCATTTTACAGCTGCTGCTATTTCTCAATGAAATATACCTGAAAACAGACATTAAAGAAAACTCGGACTTACGGGTGCTATACATAGATTTCAGGAAAGCCTTCGACATGGTCCCACGTCAATCAATTATATCAAAAACCGCAGAGACCGGAATTGAAGGGGAGATCCTACAGCTGTTGGCCAGCTCATTGGCATCAAGAAAACAAATTGTCAAAATCAACTGAAACAGATCCCAGTCACACCTGTCACAAGCCGGGTATCGCAGGATTCTATATTCGGCCCATTCATCTTCCTAATTTACGTGAACGATCTTCCTTATCAATCACGCCAAACATATCATTTGGTTATGCAGACGGCTTCAAATTCATTGCAAAGAATAACGAAAAGCCGAAGTCCCCGCAACCCAAATCGAAAAATGGAGCATGAGACAATTAGATACAAAGAAAGATTACGAGCCTTAAAAATATTGCCACTCTCGATGTACATTGAACTCCATGGCACGCTATTCTTGCACTCAGTGATGGACGGTAAATACAACGTCAAAGACGAGTCAATCCCAGTATCTATGAGGAACAGCGCCACGAGACGGAGCAGCGATTTCGAACTCAGCGAAAACTGCCTTCACAAAACAGATGAAAGATTTGGGACGAGAGCCCCTAAATTATTCAACGTACTCCACTATCAATTCCGCGACAACCCGACAAAGAAAAAACTGACAGAACATTACTTCAAAAACAGCTGCAATCAATAGATACATGAACCTGGCGTGTACTGTGCTCCTGTGGATCGCGCAACCCATATAAAAAAAACTCGCACCAGCGGAAAATTGAGGGGTTCACACCCTTGGGCCATGAGCCTTAAAGCCTCTGCTACTACTAATAGTACTTTAGGCGAGCGGAAAAAAAACCAGCAAGACTTAAAAGTCCCCCTCGTCCACCTCAAAACACATACACACGTACAAAACTTCGCTCGTCAAAAAACGCAATATGAGGCCATTAATCCGATATTATTTGTGCCCCAAAACCTATCAAGCCGAGAAAAAAATCAGCAGAAAAAATGTAGCTATGAAAAATTTGAGCCAAAATTTTTATTAAATTTCAGCAAATTGTGCAATACAGTGAGCATAAAAATTATGTTTAACTTGAAAAGACTCAAAATGAGATCACTAAGCCAATAAAATATAAGCCGAAATCATTTGGGCAGCAGAATTAAGTTTTTAAGCGAAACAAAACAATGAAATAAACGAAGTAAACAATTACAAACAGCAAAGTAAACCAAAACACGAAAAGCAACTACTAGGTGAAAAGAGTATAGCAGGAAAAAAAACAATTATACGATGCGGCAACTACGCCGAAAAAACATAAGGCAAATGATAAGCAAAAAAAATTAAATTCAATGAACTGGCCCTAATTTACCATTTCTAATTTTGAGTATTTTGACTAGTGCATGATTGCAATACCCTTGCTTATCACAAGGGTACCAAGGTTAATAAATCAGCATAATTAAAGCCGACAACCAATAAGCTGAAAACATGCCAAACATTTTCGACCAAAAAACAATTAACTGAAACACATTGAGCGTAAACTATTCATCCTTAGCCTATATAGCAAACAAAAGTAAACATTTTTAAATTGCTAATCGCCATCTATTACCTGAATACAACAGCTAATCGCCACTTTAATATACATCAGGCAGCAATTAATTTGCTTTAATGCAGCATATATGGTTCAAACTATTCAAAATAGTTTAAGGTACGGCAGAAACACAACACACGCTGTAGACAATTTCCCCGTTTCAACGATAACTGATTTGCTAAACGTGCTCCACAACCAGAATCACTGAAAATTTCCAGTACTGCAATCTGGAGACCCTTCCTACCCAGGGGCTCCACGGCTCAAACAGCAATGTGAAAATAAATGTTGGACGAATTGATCAACAACCTCGTCCAGAAAAGCTGAAAACGACAGAACCAACGCCAAAAACCTCGTACTATAACACAGGAGATTCATGTCAAAGCAATTTTTATAGATTAAGATAAAAACCAAAAAAAAATCGAGTTTGAGTTTCGTTTGAATGTAATAGTTCAGAAAACTTTTGTAGTTCAAGTGCTTTTTAATGAGATATGGTTTTGATATTCGTTTAAGTTTCGATGCCTTGATTTCAAAAGGGCTTTGAGTTCTGTGGAAGTTTCTGATGCCTTCATTTAAAAATTCTTTGTTCTAAGGACTGACAACCTTCGGCAGAAAGAAAGAAATCGACGAAAACTTATGCGAACGACAGATATCCGAATCAAATCGTTTAAAACAATACAGGTTGAAAACAAACGGTTGCTCACAAGATTGCAATAATTTCAAATATTTTGAGGACAGAAAAAAACAATTCTTCAGATGCTCATTAATTTTAAGGCTATATTAGTGACCTAAAAGATAAGAAAAAGTAATCGATTTTAACCCCCGAAATTGAGATGGAATTTTGCGAAATAAATGCAAGAACTATGTTTTAAAATGGTTTTAGTAATTAACAAAACGGGGTCATCTAAAAGGGCCCTTACGTCATAAGCGGGCAGCACAACATATGAAAGAAGTTCTGGTCTTTTATTGTAGAAAGAATGTTTCAAATTTCGAATTGGCCCTGTCATGCTCAAGTTTCTCGCGATAACTGAAACAGAAAGTCATTAAATCAGAACTGCCGAATTTACAATTGCAGGAAAATTACGAAAAATCAGTCAATTATCTATTCTCGATTTGCCCAATGACAATCACCTTGAGTAGAGCTGTCTTGTTCCTGATAGAGAGCATCAGGAGTGGATTCGAGAATGCTGAACCTAGAGCAAACTAAACCTTGACTGGTAAGGTCGCTCACTCAGGTGATCTAATGACCCAAAAAATACGAAAATTTTAATCAATTTTGTTGCAAATAGAATTTTTCAAAAATTCTCATTGCCCCTGTCATCCTCAAGTCTCTCTCGACACCCGAAACAGAAAGTTAGGAAAACAGAACAGCTGAAACTTCGATTGCGGATTTTTGAATGCAAAGACTCGAATGGAAAACTTTGGGGGAATGGCGTAACTGGGATACGGAAAAAGTTTTCATTTACTTTCAGGTGAACATTGACTACAAATGACTATTTCAGAGAGAATTCAGGAGCTTGGCGTTTACCCGCGGGCTTATAAAATGCCATACATATAAAATAACAGAAACAAATTTACAATGACGCCAGATACACAGAAAAACGTTACCAGATTTGCATAGAACAGAAAAAGCACTCATGAGCAGTACCGGGAAAGGAGGAGGGTGGAGTTCTCTTTTGCAGGACAACTGACAGCTGTTGCATACGATAGCAAGCAGCTTGCCCGGGGTCGGCACAGGCAGAGCGCGCTACTGCCATTGAAGCAACGCTGCGAATGGTTTTAGCGGCAATGGCCGACCACCCGCCAAGTGCCTCGACAGACAGGGGCACAAACGAGATGCCAGCTTCTTCGCACGCGGAAAGGTGCTTTGTGAACTTTCGCTCGTCGGATACTATGATTATTTGCGAAGAAATGCTCACAACTGAGTCTTCTATAGAGATCCGAAGTATTTCAGTCCAATCAAAAAAAAATTCCCTGCTTAATTGGAGCAAAGTTAAAGCAATTCGTGAAATAAGGTACAAGAAAGAAAAATTATTGATTCAACTGGATAAATTATCCCTTGAGATGAAAAATTGGTATGGCTTAAGAGATGCAAATTGATGAAAAACTCGAAAACTATCTCGATCTATTGAAGTTTCCTACTTATCGGTAAAAGCAATAAATGTTGGACGAATTGATCAACAACCTCGTCCAGAAAAGCTGAAAACGACAGAACCAACGCCAAAAACCTCGTACTATAACACAGGAGATTTATGTCAAAGCAATTTTTATAGATTAAGATAAAAACCAAAAAAAAATCGAGTTTGAGTTTCGTTTGAATGTAATAGTTCAGAAAACTTTTGTAGTTCAAGTGCTTTTTAATGAGATATGGTTTTGATATTCGTTTAAGTTTCGATGCCTTGATTTCAAAAGGGCTTTGAGTTCTGTGGAAGTTTCTGATGCCTTCATTTAAAAATTCTTTGTTCTAAGGACTGACAACCTTCGGCAGAAAGAAAGAAATCGACGAAAACTTATGCGAACGACAGATATCCGAATCAAATCGTTTAAAACAATACAGGTTGAAAACAAACGGTTGCTCACAAGATTGCAATAATTTCAAATATTTTGAGGACAGAAAAAAACAATTCTTCAGATGCTCATTAATTTTAAGGCTATATTAGTGACCTGAAAGATAAGAAAAAGTAATCGATTTTAACCCCCGAAATTGAGATGGAATTTTGCGAAATAAATGCAAGAACTATGTTTTAAAATGGTTTTAGTAATTAACAAAACGGGGTCATCTAAAAGGGCCCTTACGTCATAAGCGGGCAGCACAACATATGAAAGAAGTTCTGGTCTTTTATTGTAGAAAGAATGTTTCAAATTTCGAATTGGCCCTGTCATGCTCAAGTTTCTCGCGATAACTGAAACAGAAAGTCATTAAATCAGAACTGCCGATTTTACAATTTCAGGAAAGTTACGAAAAATCAGTCAATTATCTATTCTCGATTTGCCCAATGACAATCACCTTGAGTAGAGCTGTCTTGTTCCTGATAGAGAGCATCAGGAGTGGATTCGAGAATGCTGAACCTAGAGCAAACTAAACCTTGACTGGTAAGGTCGCTCACTCAGGTGATCTAATGACCCAAAAAATACGAAAATTTTAATCAATTTTGTTGCAAATAGAATTTTTCAAAAATTCTCATTGCCCCTGTCATCCTCAAGTCTCTCTCGACACCCGAAACAGAAAGTTAGGAAAACAGAACAGCTGAAACTTCGATTGCGGATTTTTGAATGCAAAGACTCGAATGGAAAACTTTGGGGGAATGGCGTAACTGGGATACGGAAAAAGTTTTCATTTACTTTCAGGTGAACATTGACTACAAATGACTATTTCAGAGAGAATTCAGGAGCTTGGCGTTTACCCGCGGGCTTATAAAATGCCATACATATAAAATAACAGAAACAAATTTACAATGACGCCAGATACACAGAAAAACGTTACCAGATTTGCATAGAACAGAAAAAGCACTCATGAGCAGTACCGGGAAAGGAGGAGGGTGGAGTTCTCTTTTGCAGGACAACTGACAGCTGTTGCATACGATAGCAAGCAGCTTGCCCGGGGTCGGCACAGGCAGAGCGCGCTACTGCCATTGAAGCAATGCTGCGAATGGTTTTAACGGCAATGGCCGACCACCCGCCAAGGGCCTCGACAGACAGGGGCACAAACGAGATGCCAGCTTCTTCGCACGCGGAAAGGTGCTTTGTGAACTTTCGCTCGTCGGATACTATGATTATTTCCGAAGAAATGCTCACAACTGAGTCTTCTATAGAGATCCGAAGTATTTCAGTCCAATCAAAAAAAAATTCCCTGCTTAATTGGAGCAAAGTTAAAGCAATTCGTGAAATAAGGTACAAGAAAGAAAAATTATTGATTCAACTGGATAAATTATCCCTTGAGATGAAAAATTGGTATGGCTTAAGAGATGCAAATTGATGAAAACCTCGAAAACTATCTCGATCTATTGAAGTTTCCTACTTATCGGTAAAAGCGATATTCTAGATCAAGTTCGTAGTTTTTGTATTTCATCAGTGCAAACTACCAAACAAAAGGTTCAAATCAGTTGATTTTTCTAATCACAAAGATTGCAAAATCCTTTTACACAGAATCATGACCCTCAAAAAAATAATCTTCAAAAAACCAGACTCATATTTTGAGTTTTTAACTGTTGGAGTTCTGTCCAGAAACGCCGATCCAAGAGTTTGTATATCCTATAAGCCAAACTCATAATTCCTGAATGACCAGACTCAAATTTTGACTTTTGATCTATTGGAGTTCTGTTCGGAAACGCCGATCGAAGAGTTTGTATTTTCAGTGCTATAATGACAATTCTCCTGATGCATTAAAATCGACTTGATTTGTTCATAAGAGTTTGCCGATGTATTTATGTAGCGTTGGTACGGCCCTATCCAACCTGTGCACGTACCGTCGCATGACGGAAGGTCCCATTTTAATTGAATTTTTTTAAATATAAGCCAGTTTTTGATGAGAACTTAGATATTATCTCTCAAATAGTTTCGCATGGGTCGCTTATTTGCAATATTACAAAGTTTTTTGACTCCTTCCCATCATAGATTTAGTTAAACTACACGACCAAGCTGATTGAACCCATTTCGAAATGAAAAAGTTATACTTGAATACATTCTGTCTTTGAAAAACTGTTAACACAGTCAATTTCTTAAAAAAATGTTTAGAAAACCTATCTACATGTAACCTTCGCCCGGAAGTACATATCGACGGAAAATAAAGCTAGGTTCTAAAACGACTGGCTAGCGTCTAAACACAGCTCTACATGCTTTTCACCGTCTCTGCGAAAGCTAGTTCTTTCGGTGGTCTTTCTAACATCGGGTCGACAAAAAACGTTCCTGTTTCCGGCTTCGATCAGAATGCTCTAAATAACTGAATTACCTGTGCATAAATAGTGAGCTCATGGCTGGGTCTCAGTATCCCCAGACCACGAGGTCACTCCTAAAAACAGGGCTACTCCTTAATCATTATAATACTATTGTTTTTGTTCAGTAGATAAAAATCGTCATCCGAATCGTCATTCTAATGTCTATGTCCCGATTTAAAACTTTTTCTCCTAGGTTTAAAAACTGTTGGGACGCAGGACGTTCCTGTCAACCAACAAACTAAAATTATCCTACTATGCTTCTTCCCTTCGGAAACTTAGTTGTTATTGGTCCTGAATATTAAAATTGAGGAACTCGGTGGTTGGAAGGAACAATTAAATAATCTCCCTCTTCAAGAGATTACCCAAGCCTTTCATATCACCACAAAGTGATCAGTCATTTTAGTTCATAAAAAACAGTCATACAGGCTCGAATATTTTTTATATTCTTCACTCAAGCCTTTCTAAATAAAAAGTAAGTGTCTGTGAGGCCACTAACTAAAATCACAATGCAAATTTATAAATGCAACAAATTCTTTAATTTTCAAAATTCAACTGAAAATTTTCTCTTCAGTTTCAATTGCAAACTTAGTTGTTTTGTTTCTCATTTGAGAAAACTTTTCTGAGTTTTAATATCTTCTCCTTCGTTGCTTTTTTGTGTACTTCCTTGTTCACTCTTTCTTTTCGTCGTTTAGAAGTTCTAAAACTTCTAAATTTTTCTAATTTTTCTTCTTTTAGCGTCTTGTCTTTGTCAATGATCCATCTCCTCCTCCTGCGACATTGACTCCGCACTTTCATTCTCAGGGTCTTGCAACACGTCGGTAGCTATTCTGACGCTTTTGGAGGCAGTACTCCAACACTTCTGCTCTTCTACTCTTTGTTTGCAACAAGGTAGAGCATCAACGTTACTTTCCCTTTTTCGGCAGAAACTGTTGTGGAGGCACAACGTCACGTTTTTCTCCAAGTCCTCCTTCAACGTTCCTTCTATTTTTCTCCCGTCACATTCACTTGTCCTAGACGTCCTCTCACTGCCGATACGCACTGTACACTCTGCTTTGTTTCGACATATGCTTCTTGGCATATTCGTACAACCATGCAGTCATGTTGGCTCTAAACCATGGCATCAGTCGTCTTCTGGTCCATATCTTCTTCACTTCCATCGGAACGTTCAAGATTTTGCTTGTTGTCTCAAAAAGATCTAATTCTTTTAGACAATCCAAATCCTGCAATTGCTCTTTCGTAGGCGTTTCTTGTCGATTGTTCTCTTTCACATGAGCTTCCAGCCATCGTAACGCCATCATAACTTCCACTATCACTATCGTTATGAGCTGTGATGAATCTGTTAAACCCATGGAGAGCAGCTCTCCACAGTCTCAGATCAACACCAGATTACTATGCTCGCGATACCATCATGTTTGTAGCAAGCAAGGGCAGGGGAACTCACCATGTGTCAGCATGATGCTCCTCCAATTACGCTTTCCTGATGCTTCCAGTAGTGGTTTCACTTCCATCATCACTCGGTGGACTTCATCATTCTCGTCTACTGCATTGTAATCTGTGACTGTTGATCCTTTCTGCTTCTGTCTTTCAAACTCACTGAAGTTCCCACTGGCGTATCCCATGAACTTCTTTCCCAGTATCGATTCTAATTCTTCTTTGGTTCTCTCTGGAACTGCTGAGAACATATTGTACGATCATTGCTAAACTTACGCATTTCGGCACTGAAAAGGCTTGATTCACGATCGTCCTCGTACTCTTCACATCCACCACTACGAAATGCACTGAGTATCTGCTTTTGCACATTGCAGCTAATGTTGATCCCACTTAATATCGTGCTCCCCTCGGTTTACGATAGGTTTCATTTTGCTGGATGATCATTTCCGCCTCGATTGCTTCCCTCCACTTCCCAATATACTTTTTTTTGGTTTGCAAAACTCCCGGAAACACTTTAACATTGATAGTCGTGACCATCTCATGCTTTTGTTCTAGATACAATAGTGACCCTAGAAAACCAAACATGCTGTAGAATCCTAGTGCAAACACTAAATTCACCTTGGTTCCTCCATGGCAATCTGCAATCAATTCCGTTTCCGTTTTTGCTTTCAACACGATGTTCCCAAACAAAATCGTTAATTACTTGTATTGTTTCCCCAGGGTCTTTACGCAGTCCAGACCTCCACACATGTGACCCTGCAGTCCACAGACTTTCGCCAGACAGCTACCAGGTTTAACCCAGTCCTCTGGTCCCCAGCCAGGCAACTCTACTTTGTCTTCTACGTTGCTCTTAGAGGCTGTCGTCATTAGATTGTAAATGATGTTCAGTTCACGCAAGTTACAGTCTGAATTCAATTCCTTCTGCACGTCTTCTGTTGCACAAAATATCGAATCGGCATTACGACTCGGACACGATGATGGTTTTATCAGTTCCCACACCACCATTAGATTCGTTCTTAGCAGTTCGTCCAAAAATCCCAATCCAAATTTCACTCGGTTGTCAGATTTCGGCACTGAAGGTGCAGTCACCTTTTCTTCCAAGATTATTTTAGGCTTGGTCTGCTGATCAGCATCGCTTCTTATCGTTGCTACTCTTGACGTCCAAAATCTCAGCAACACTGCTTGCTCGTAATCAAAGAAACAATCGCATATGTCTTCATTTACGAAAGGTTTGTACGTCATCCCTACGATTCCGGAAACGTAACTGCATGACCTTTTACTGATCGGTCCATAGTATTCACTGGACTTCGGCAGTGCTCCCATAGAATCGTTTGTGAGCCTCATCTCCTTGTTAGAGAATCTGCTTATCTCGTCAGTTTTCTTCATTGGTTCCAGCTCCACGGACTCCTTCATGTTCACCATGCATCGGTTTACTCTGATGGATGTCCAAAAGTGCTGTTAAGAGTAGGACTTTCGCTCGTTCATCGCCTTCTCTTAGCATCTTGACACAAGTGTTCACCGCCGGCACTGATATGTGTTCTATCATGAATCGAATGAAACAGAGAGCGTCTCTCCGCTTCGCGCACGCTACTGCCGCTCCTTCTTGGAACATTAGATCCCTCATACTCGTCATCAAGAATACCTTCTCTCCCTTCGATCTTTTTCTTTCTTGTGAATCATATTCCCCCTGTGTCAGTCCAGTAATGCACCAAGCGAACCTCATTTGTAATTCTGTTCTCACATAGGGTATTGCTATCAGAGCGTGTATCTTCGGGGTGGTTCTAAATTCTTCTTCGATGTACTGTAACACTACTGCTCTCCATAGTAGGCTCACCAACTGCTCTATCGGTTCCCCGTGCGTCTCAGAAGAGACCAGAGTTTTGTATCCTATCTGCTTCATGGTTGCGCCATGCATCATTGTCTCCAAGTAAGCTTCCATAGCGATTTTGACTTCTAGAGCAATTAAGTGTCCTCTAGCCGAGTTTCTGCACGCCACCATCTCCATGTATCTACCAGCGGGTTGATCAATCGACACGATTTCCGACACTGTCAGTCGGTTGTACTCCACTGGGACTAGCTGCCTTACGACAATTTCCTTTCCATGAATCTTGGAAGATCTTGGACTCTCTCCACATTGGCTGAGTATTTCTATTTCTAATGTTGGTCCAGTCAGAGTGCGGTCGCTCCTCTTGGTTTTATATTTGGATGATTTTATGCCTGCCGTGAGAACGGTTGGCACCATCGCTACGTCAGTAAACATTCTGTCAGTGCCAGGCAACCGGTCATCACCCTGTCCCATGTCCATGGCTTCTTCGACGCGCATTCTTTTGGTTAGGCTGTCAGCTTTTACGGAGATTTCAGAGTCTACTTTTGTTTTTCCAGCTTTCCTTAGTGTCCTTTTGCTGCCAAGTTTTATTTTCATAATGTTAATCTTGTCAATCACCATCTTTGATCGCATCGTTCCTTTTCGGGTTCTCGACAGATACACTATTTCATCATTGCCTTCTTGTGGTGATGTCTTTATAGAAGAATTCATCTCACTTTCGTCAGTGGCCGAGTCGATCAATAATTCGCTCAATCTCCATTCACACTCGTCGAGTTTGTTAAGGACTTCCCGCATTAGTGGTCTGTTGAGATTAGTTTTCAGTATAGACTGAGTCCCGTAGCTCTGAACTACTAACCAGACCTCTTCCATGAAGGCAACTCTGTCCATATTGCATCCCGTTTTATTCTCGTGGTCTCTAGGATGAACTTCCCACGGTGATTCCATTAAAAGTTTTTTTTCGGCATTTTTAGAATTGCTCGGAGAGCTGCTCTCCAGCAAATTCCGGTTCATTTCCATGAAGACTGACGGAGGTTCCAGCGTGGAAGTTCCCTCGTCTGCTGGCTCAGTCGCTGCTTCTAACGTGTCTGTGCCAGTTTCAAAGTCGCTCAGGAAGTTGATGTCCAGGTTGGACATCCCGCCTGTCAAAGCCTTGTCGTCCTCTTTCTCGGCCTAATCGGGATCCTGTTGCATAGGCTCTTCCGATCGACGGCTTCAACCCTCCCCATCGTCTCGCCTCGGATTCTTTCCTGAACTCGAGGGTCCTTGCTTTTCATCTCTAGAAACTTCGGTGCAACTAGTCTGCCAGCTGATCGATCTTCTTCTTCTCCATGCATTACTTTGACTTCTTCGCAGCCGAATGGTGCTAGCAGAGTTCTAGTTTGTAGTTTCCCGCTCACCATTAACTCCAGTTTTACACTCATCAAGATTAGTGAGGCTTCTTGAAAGTCCGCCTACCTCTCATGACCATTGGCGCCAGATCCTGTTTCGCCCATTCTTCGTCAAATCGTCCAGGTTTCGGAGTTGAAGCATTATTCATCCGTCTCCTCGATGTTTCATCCGTGTAGATGAACGGCGTATACTGCAACACGGCAGCGTTTCTGCCCACGAAGCACGGGTCCATTATCTCGGAGAGTTTTGCTACTCTCCTTTCCATAATTTCGAAGGCTCTCAACCTAGGGGTTTTTACTACGTAGTCTGCTCCGAGCAACATCCTTCTAATCAAGGAAAATTCGGGGATCTCTTCTGGCAGTTTTTTGTATTAACTCCAGCCTTTCGTTTCTTCTCTCAAATTGTGATATGATGCAGTCAGACGAGAAATTCTTGAAATTTCGCTGTTCGTCTTATTGTAGGGTCTTAGATTCCGATCAAGGAAGTGATCGCCAAAATTTATGACAGTCATCTCCCCGTCCGATACTTTTGCGAGCAACAGGTCCATCCACTGCTGATATGAGGTTCATGTGCAACAACGACCTCCTGTATACCTCCACCTTAACGTCAGGGAACGCAAACGTGACTGCTGGACCATATATCACCGCCACGAACTCCGTGGCTCCTCTGATCAGTGCTAAAGGATCGGTCCTCATGGCCAGGCTCAGGTCAGTTACTAGGGGCATGCCCCCAGCATGACGTCGCACGTCTTCTTCCTTCTGAATCGTCTCGTCCTCTCCTGTTCCAAAGCGATTCTGCTGCAGTAGTTACTGGATAAGAGTTTGTCGCAGATCTCTTATCTTGGTCCAGGAATCAGTGGGCCGCTTCACGTCAAACTTCCTCACGTTCGCTCTCATTTGCTCAGAATAGCGGGTCAAATTCATCAATCCTCCCAAGTTCCCGTGCGTTATCGAAATCAGCGTCAGAAGTCCATCTAGCCGCAAATTCTGCACTCCTTCAGTGAGCAGTACCATGGGTCCTCTCACAAAGTTCTCCGCTCCAAACGTCACGACCAGTGTTAGTAGTTCCACGATTGATAACTCTGTGACTGCTTCGAAGAACTCTCTGATCAGGTTTCGAGTGAGCAATGGGTAAACTTTTGCCAGGAAGGACGCGGTCCATCCGGCTCCTAACCCTTCCAGCATGGTGTCAGTCCGGTCAAAGCCTTCTTCTCCCTTCACATTCTGTGTCCAAAAAGCTTCCAGGTTAAATTGGCACACTCTGTCTACAAACTCGGCTGAATTGTATTCAGCATTTTTGGCCAGGTTCATCTCTTTCACCAGGTAGGCATGGATCTTCTTGATCATCACTGGGCCTCAATCGGAAGCGTCCGTGCCCAATGCGGCTATTCGAGGGGTCAAGTGCAGCGACTTGTTAGCCTTTGGTTTTGTTCTCAAGACCATCGCATTCAAGTGAGCTCTCGTCTCCTTGGAGTTCTTCCTTCTTTCTCCTTCCTCTTTTATTTCCATTCCTCGGAACCATTAGTCGTTAGACATCGCTACTATTATTCGATGGTCAACGTCAATTGCTGGTTTCAGTTTGAGTTGTTGGCTGAAGTTGGACAGTTCCAACCCCAGTACTTCATTAAACACTGAGTCACCTGTTTAGGGCACGCTCTTTCTTTCACGTGAGATGGGGTGCTCGTAGTTGCTTGAATATTTTGACATGTTGTCCTATTGGTGCCCTCGTTGTCAAGATTTTTTTCCGTGTCTTTCTTCTCGATTTCCTTCACCATGATTCATTTTCTTGTCCTGCAAAGGTCTTGCATTTACTGGACCCATTGTATTGTTTGAGGCAGTCCCTCTAAATCGGCGAATCTTAAGGCGGTCGTGGAGCTGAAGTTAATGCCAGCTGCTATTAACCAGTCCACACCTGCAATTGAGTACAGTCCGTTGACGGATAGCCTCGCTCCATTCAGCATCCTTATGGCATCGGCTGCAAACCTTACCGTCTGAGAGTCCAATTTCATCGGGTCCTGTTGATAGACATGCCAGTCGCTCTTGGAAGACTCGGTTCATCAAGGCCTGTCCTTCTATACTATCAAAGTGGATTCCATCGGTGGTAAGTCTGGCCCGATCCATAACTCTGAGATTAAGTTCGATATTCATGAGGATCATCCGACCAGCACTATGACTCGCCAGATTTTTCTGTATGTTGTTCTACCGAATAACTCCTTCGTTATGCCTCCTTCCTGCCGATGTCAGCGTTCTCGTGCTCATGGGTATGGTTCAGACGGTCAGTACCGCGCACTTGAACTTCTGCCAGGGAGTAGTGAATAGGCTCAATTTCCTTAATTCCCATTGTGCCTCTTCCTCATCTGAACCTCTGGATACATTGTTCGTCCTATTAGAATCATTATGTTAGGGATCCTTCCTGGGTTCATTAGCTCCACCATTCGATACAGCTTGGCTATCGTGGCACCTCCAAAGGCCATCACCCTGGTGATCCAAGAGGTCCTCATATTTTGGAGAACTTTCACCAAACTGTTACCCAGTATCAAATGAGATGTTGCATGTTTATCACCGGACTCCAAATCGATCGATTAAAGCAGGCTCGCAGATCCGCATCCGGAACTTCTGTAAAGTTATTCTTCACCTGGTTTTTCTTCTGCACATCAAACAATCGGGACACGTTTTTCATCGGCCTTTCTCTTACTTTTCTTTCAGGGACTCCAGAGGTCTCTGTTGGTAACGTGACACTGTCAGCTCCCGTTTTACTTATCGTTTATTGAGAGAGCTTCACTCTGCCCGTGTCGTCGATTCTTCCATAGGGTGCAGTCACCCCGTAACCTGGCGCATTCCTATTAGCGACAAGTCGTCCAGCTGTTTCTATCAATTTCCGCACTGTCTGCTCCAGGACTGGGTCACCTAGGGTATCACTTGGATCCGGGATAGTCACTCTTCCTGCCATAGTCAGGGTTCGCACCTCCGTCGTTTGGCTTAGTTCGCGAGGCGTTAGGAACTCCATCGGGGACTGCCCACGAGGAACATTCTTTGCAGGTATCGCTTTTTCTACTGCCGTCGTCAACGCCAGCCGTTCCGATCGCTCTTCATATTCTCGCCTCAAGTGTTCTATTTATTTGACCCTGTTTCTTGTTACAATCTTCAAACATTTTCTTCCACATATCCCTATCTTCTTCTTTACTGAGCATAGTCATGGTCACTTGGTCTAGTTCTCCTCTGGTTTTCTCAAGTTCTTGCATGGTTCCGTTCAGATCCTGCATCGTTTCATTCGTCTGAACTTCTTCTTCTACTCTCACCCTCTTTGGTGGCACAGCTGCTCTCAGTAGTGAACTAGACGAGGCAGCCTCGCTGTTCATTTCTTGATGCATTCTTCTCAGTCCAGGTTAGGCTTAGTTGGCAGAGGCACCTCACCTGGTTGGTAGGTCCTGGAACTTCCCAACTCAGGCTAGTTCGCCAAGCCACTTCTTGAGAGAGCCCGGTTTCTCAACCTCATTACCCTCATGTTCGGGCGGTCTAGTACTCCTCGTTCTACATAGGCTGCCATCAATAGGAATTCCGTGGGGCAGTCCCCACGGTTATCATGCCCTAAGATGTTTATTAAGGAGATCAGCAACATGACTACCTCTGGGTCCTCCAGAGCGAAGTCTCGATCCATCAGCCGACGATAGATCGCATCTATCATCGGTCGCACATATACCTCCGCTAGGTCCATGGGTTCATTCAGATCGAAGTTGTCCATTTCGTTAGATTCGGTTTGATATTCAGTTTGCCCAATTGAACTCTGATGCATAATTAAATGATCAATCAGGATCTAGAAAAGAGGTAACGAATATCACAAATGTCAATTTTACTGTAATTGATCATTATATTTATTTAAAACAGTCAGATAAAAAGAGTTTGATCTTAAAATGTATTAATATCAGTTTATTGCTAAAGTTTGGGAGTTCGACCTAAGAATGGACAATCCAAACTCTGGATCTATTCCATAGATCATCTTCAATCATTCATGATACTTAATCCCTTCATACCCAGGGTCCTAATAACATAACACATTACACACAACATACATAGTATGGCACCTCCTACATGCAACCTAAGTTCAGCCTATACTCAAAAAATGTTTCTTATATAAGTATACTTGTATTTTAGTGTCAGAAAAGATTACGTGTATCAATACATATAGCTCCCATGGATGCAGTCGTCCTCGGTTTGGGTCGTACACTGGAAGCGAGAGTTTCTTTTCTTTCCTTTTCACAAGGAAGTATCTCAGTCTCGTCAAGGACAAGATCAAGTTTTCCGGGTCCACATGCCGCTTCTCCGTCGCCCTCGTCACCTACAAGCATAAAAATTTTCTGCGAAGGCTGACGGAGGCAAGACTGCTGCGCCTCCTATTCCAGGTCTTTGCTTCCAAAAGAACTCTATGTTTTTACATTCCCTCCTAAAATTTGCTGCTAATGCTGTCTCAAAACTCATGTCCGCTGTGATCGCTATCGCATCTGTTGTATTTATAAATATAAATCGCTATCTGTTAATATTATGCTACTTGAGTACTCATTTTGGCAAATTAAAATTTGACTCAATTACTCTCCCTATGTCCGGTTTCTTAGGGTCCTCGCCTATTTCTGCTTCTAGATCACCTGTCTCTCTTGCTATTCTTAATTTTTCAAAGTTCTTCCATGTCTGCAGGGATACACCAGTCTTCCGTAGATGGGTTGTGTGGGGCTAATATTTGCGGCGGCTTGGCCCGTACTCAGTCTGTAAAAACGTCCCTGCTGGTGCACTTCCGTAATCATGAAGGGTCCCCTCCGCTTCTTTAGGAGCTTTTTCGTTCCCTTCGGCGGTATAACGTTTTGAAATACCAATACGTAGTCTCCTACCGATAAAGCTTTTGCACCAGCTGCTTTTTTATGGACCCCTCTCTTCTGCCTTGCCTGTGCCTGCTGAGTATTCCGTCTGCACCAGTCGTTTAATTCTTGTTGACGTCTAATCATATCCCTTACGTAGACCTGTGCTGATGTTTCTTCCCCTCATACTCTGGGTAAAAGAAAGTCAAGCGCAAAGACTTGTCGTGTCCAGTCAACATCATATGTGGACTAACTCCGGTGGTGGAGTGTTTCGTGCTGTTGTAAGCTCCCATCACCTGTGGAAGGTATCTGTCCCAATCGGTCATGTACCTGGAACAATATACTCTCAGCATCGACACCAACGTCCGATTTTTCCTCTCCACTAAGCCATTCGTCTGTGGGTGGTATGTCGTGGAGTGAGCTTGGGCCATCTGCAAGCGTCTCATGAGCTCTTTCGTAAGCTCTCCCACGAAAGCTGTTCCGTTATCCGATTGAAACGTCATCGGACAACCATGTCTCGCTATCCACGTATTGATTAGATGATCGCACGTCTTTTCTGCTGAGGCAGTTATGCAGGGCACGATCTCTGCATACTTCGTGAAAGGGTCTATCATGCCCAAGACATGATTATAGCCGCTGTCTGTCATACAGCTTCTCTGGTGGTCAATCTGCACCACCTCGTTGAACTCAGATGACTCAATCGACTGCAAGGATAATCGCATTTTCTTTGGATTCTTGACCTTTTGACATGACAGACATGCTGTTACCCACTTCTCGCTTGCCTTCTTCATTCCAGGCAACTCAAAGCGCTTCAGAGTCCTCTGGTATACTTTGTCAATTCCCTGATGACCCATCTGATCATGCGACCTGAATAAATTTTCTGTCAGATAGAGTTGCGGCAACACTATCGTGTTATATTTGTACAGGACTTTGTCTTCTTCTCTTCTTTTGCAAGCCACGATCCCGTCCTTGTTCAGATATAACCTTCCCTCTTTTTGCATAAAGTACTGTTTCAGAATACTGTAACTGTCTTCCTCCAGGTCACCTTTGCCTGGTGCTCTATATTTTCGATCCACCATTTCAAGTTACTCGTCATGCGGTCATTTCTTTGCGCTCTTAGTAGGTCCGAGAGGCTGTATCTCGCCTTTAAGTATGATTTCATGACCCTCAAATGATTAAGCTTTTCATCGGGCTGATGCGGGTCATCTACGCACCAAATCTTCGCCAAAGGCTCTGTCTCTTGTCTGAAGGGTTGAAGATCGGTCCTGACTACTTCTTTCTGCGGCAACCAACTCATCGATCGTTTCGATACCGCTATTTTTTCTAGATCATCCGCTGCGTTGTCGAAGACTGTTTCGCTTGGTACCAGGTAGCGATCACTGTCAGGGTCTTGATATACCTCTCTGTCCAGGTCTCTTGCTCGAGTCTCCACTAGTAACGTGTGGATCGCTAGCTCTGACAATTCCGAGCCTGAGCTCGATTTCCTGTCTGAGTAAGTGTCAATCCCTGAATTCCATGAGTTGTCATCAACTGAATAATCTGCCACTGAGCAAGTTTCTTCTTTGGGATCAGTTTAATGCGTTCTGCTCATCCATCTGAACTCCCCGGACAGAATTTTGTCCTCCAGGTCTTGTTCCTCACCTTGAACATTTTCCTCTACAGCTGACTCCCCGGACAAACGTTTTTATCCCGGGTCTTGTTGATCAACTCGCCTGTTCTCTTCAACGTCCTGCTCCCCGTAAAAACTTTCTTGTCCTGGGTCTTGTTGATCAACTCGCCTGTTCTCTTCAACGCCCTTCTCCCCGGACAAACTTCCGTGCCCCAGGTTTTGTTCAACTTTTTTGCCTTTTTGATCCTGATTTTCAAAAAGACGGTTTCCTTTGTGTCCCTTTCACCTGTTCTTTTCGTTTGTATGATGTACTCGACAAGACGTTTTGGGATATCGAGGATACTAGTTGCTGAACTATCGTCCTACATTCCCTTTTCGTTTTCCTGGTGTTGACGTCTTGATGGCCAAATCTTTACTTTCTCACTGAATGTTAGCAATGCCATAGCTGCTGCCCATTCCGGGTCATCTCTAGTCACTTCTCTCTCCAACAATTCACTCAGCATCCGCATCACTTGCGGAGTGACATGCACCATTTTATACAGCAATGAGAGTATGTTTATGCTCATACGACAGAGTTCCTGTTGAACCAGGTTCAAACGTAGCAACAGATCCAAAGGCAGCGGGTCCTTTTTTGTTAAGATCTTTATTTCTGCTGCCTTTTACACCGGTAACTCGGGGTGTCCCGGAATTGGATGTCCAGATTTGTCCAACCATCTTGTCAAGGGAAGCGCTTCAGAAACGAGAACCCTTCCCTGATTTTTGCCTGATTGGCTTGCTTCTATTCAAGTCTTTCATAAAATTCAGTCTTCATGCTAAGCCTGTCAGCATTTTGGTGTTTGTCACTCATCCTGTACTCGATCATCATGTGGTAGCCCTCTATCCTGACTATCCACCGACCAATATAGCTCTGGTCCATCGACTGACTACGTCTTCAAACAGGATAACGCTCTATTGTCTACGCGTAGCTTAAAGAGAGCGCTCCCCAAGTATGCGCGGCACTTCTCCACGAAAGTGTCCACTGCAAACATTTCTGGCTTTCGTGCATCATTTTTCATTTCAGTGTCTCTCAACACTTTACTGCCATAAGCAATTGGACGGAGAACTGTTCTCTCATCCCACTCCTGCTCCTGATGCAGTATTCCTGAGATGGCTACTACTGATGCATCTGTGTCAAGAACATACAGGCCCTTCTCGCAAAGTTCCCGCTTTATGTTCTCGAAGGCAGCTTGAGCTTCTTCGTTCCATTCGAATTTCTTTCCTTTGTTGCGCATCAGTTTCTGGATGGGGTACACCTTGTCTGCGTATCCTTTAATGAACTCACAGTATTAATTGGCAAACCGCAGGAAGCTCATGACTTGTGTGTCCGTTCTGGGAGCCTTCCATTTCAACACAGCCTCCACTGCTTCCGCTTCCGGCCTTATGTCAAGTCTGTCCACCATTCTTACCAGATACTTGATTGAATCCCTATGGATTTCACATTTCGATGGTTTGCATTTCAGGCCTGCTCTTTTCATACAACCAAAGACCTCATCGAGCCGATCAATGTGGTCTTCCAAGGTGGGTGTTGCTATGACCACGTCATCCACATAACACATCACAAGATTCCTGTGCTTCTTCGTTACTCTGGTCAAAGCCTGAGCCATCAGTCTTTGAAAAGTCGCCGTGGCGTTGAGCAAGCGAAAGGGCATCCTCTTCCATTGGTAGAACCCCAATTCACATGCGAATCCGGTTTTTTCTCTGTCCTTCTTCCGCAGAGGGACCTGCCAGAAGGCAGAACCCAAGTCCAATGTGGCGAAGAACCTGGCATCCCCAAGTTTCCTACAAGCCCAAGCCGATTTCGAGGGTTCGATCAGGTCGTATTTGAGTAACACTTCTGTTTCCGCTCGGCACGCTTCCATTTTATGAGGCGCCTTCCTCTAATTCTACTTCGTATTTGACGAAGTTGCAACAACCAATATCTGACTTATGTTTTGAAAATACGTCCGCGCTCCGATTAAAAACCGCCCTTAATGATTCAAAATCTCCCTCACCTACTTTCCCTCTCATGCGCTCTATCTCCAGCAAAACCGGTTTGTCGGATTCTAATTCGTATGAAGAGGGGCGTTCCGGAAAGTTCCAGCAGCTCGACAAGCCGTCATCAGCTTCGAATTTCAACGAAAACAGTTTATTAATAGATTTAAATTCATCAATTCTCTTTAAAATTTTATCTTTATCAGCATGATTCGGGCAGTCTTTCACGATATATCTCTTCAAGTTTTGTGTCTCCTCATATTCGCTCTTCATCGGCAAAGCGTAACCAAGTTTCTTTCCACGGGATCGAAACTGTGGTTACCAGTGTGTTCAATAACACACTGGCACACAACCCGTTTCGTGTTACTGAAAAGCTCCAGCCTAAAATCACCAAGCTTTGTCAATTTGGGTTGGGTACCAGACAAACCTGTTTACTATAACTTAACGAGCTTAATTTTTTCATCCTAAAAATTGCTATTACAGCTTGTCCCGGCAGTAGTTTTACCTTTCTTTCTAAAAAAAATTGGCACTTTGTTTTCATCTGTTATTATTCTATTAATTGGTCTCTTAACATACTTCCGGTCCGGGTTTCTAATCCCTATTAGGCCGTTGTTCAAGTCAATCATCACATCAAAATTCCTGACGAAATTACGGCCCAAGATGAATTGGTCTGAGTCGTCTAAACTTTTAACCACCAGGAAGCTCATCCAAAGATCGCGTCCTCCCATGTGAAGGACCGTTATTGGTGTCCTTCTGGCCACGTAGATTGCTCCGCGGTTGGTGGCCGCCAATCTGAGGTTCGTGGGAATTAGATCTTTCCTGGTGAAGCCCATTCTTTCCCAGATCTTTGTTGGCATCACGCTTACCACTGCTCCTGTATCCAGTAGTCCTGTTACTCCAACTTCCTTCCCATTGGTATCTAGAAGATGTGCAGTCACATCTGTCTCATACTCTATGTGTACTGCATCTTGCTCCATCATGGCATCATGGCCGAGTCTACGGACCTTAAGTACTTCCTGACCCAAATAGATCTGCCCCATTTGGTCACTATCTGTTGTGACGTAGGTCCTAGTGTAGATACTTATCCTGTCAATGTTCAACATCACCTGATACGGTCCTTAGACTTCAATGTAGCGCCCGTGGAGTTTCTTTGTTCGAGTGCCACCAGTTGTCAACAACGCTCGCACAGCCCTTGACTCAGTGCGTGGCTCTGCCTGTCTCAGATAATCTGCATATGTATGTAAATACATCATGTTGAAATCTGAGGGATCACTTAGGTTCCTGATTACCTGATGTCCCGCAACTGAAAATAATGACTGTATTCTGCTTCCTTGTTGCACCATGCCCAATGCCTGTCCGGAGATCACGTTTAGTTTCATGCTCAAATTGCTTGGTGCTTTCGCGTGTTCAACCTCCGATGCCTCGAACGCGTTTAGCCTTTCCTGCGTTTTTTCATTCTCTAGTTCGAGCTTCACCTTTTGTTTGATCTCCTTCGTCACCAATTCCTGCTGGAATCTGTATAAAGCATCTCTTGCTGCTGCTTTATAGTCAATTTTGAAATCTTCTAACGCAGTCATCGGCTCCGTTTCATATATCTCTTCCATTACTGCCCCCATCAACTTTGTTGCCAGCTCTTGCGATTTCTCCTTTCTGCGTGCCTCCGCTTCACTCAACAGGCACGCCTTGCTGGCTTTCACACCTGATGTCTGCCACATCATCCCATAATTGTGGACAATCCTATTTAAAATGACCTTCCAAGTTACAAAAGAAACACCTTGGGCCAGTTTTCGCAATTACTCCCCTCATGAAATCTCCATGATCGACCTCTGACGCATCTTCATCCTCGAGGCTGAAGCCTATTGCAGTTTGGGCATGCTGATACATGATGATCCATCGTACTGCAATTTGCACAAGAGCGTCTTTTGTCCATATGAACCCTTTGTTTGTACCAGTTGTTGCCTTGGTTTGCTGGTCCATTGATAAAATTGCCATAACTGTTTCTTTAATAGCCAGATCTCATTGGAGGCTACAGTAAAAGATAATCCTTTGACTGGAGTCCCGACTCCTCTGGTGTTGGCGCATTGGTTGAAAGTGGTGTGTAATGTGTCGCTAACATCGTTCGGAGCTCATCATTCTTCACACCATCGATGAATTTTGAGGCTACTGCTAGGTTCATCCTTCTGTTCGATTCATCTTGTTGGCTACACCTTCTAAGCATCTTCAAATTGTCTAGAAGCTTGTCTATCGTCTCGTCTTCACATTGCCTCCATTTCTCGAAGCGCATCATTGTTTGATGTCCTTGTACCCCTGAGCCGAAACAGTTTAACAAGACAAGATTTCAAAGATTTTTTCAGCAGTGTATTGCTGGTACTGCTTTTTGGTCATCACGCAGCTTAGTGCTGTCCCTTCCAGGTTACTGGTGAGCGCGTTGCATTCTTGTCTCTCTGTCAAGTCCCCCTCTTCAAAATGCAGTTTCATTACCTCTATCCAGGTATCAAAACAGCCATCAGATTCGTCTTTGTAGCATCTTGGTTTCTTAAAAACCCTTCTGGACTTTTCACTTTGTTCACTGGTTCTAGATAACCTCGTTGAGAATGTTTCCAAGGACCCGTTTAGAGCTTCAAAGGCAGTGGCCATTGATGTTGCGTCCCTTGAATGCCCCGCTTGAGCAACATTGTCCCCTGATAGAGGCTCTGGGTTTTCCCTCCTGTTTGTGTCGCTCGGTTGACTTCTTTCTTGATTCGCGTGATGCCAGTTCATGGAATCACATGTCCCAGTCGCATGTGTGTCTCGCGTCGGACGTTCGTTTGAGGTCGAACTGTTGCCAGTTGAACTTCCTCTGATGTTTGGGCCCCGTGGCCTATTGTCCCCTGTGGCATAGCTGGATCAACTGCCCCTTCCTCTCGTGGATCCATATGTCCTTCTTCTGTTGCGTTGTTCATTGAAGTTCACTCTCGGCTCCCTGCTGTGTTCTCCTGATATTGTTTCCCCAGTCTTCGATCCTTTCTTGTTTCCTAGTAGCCTATCCAACATATCCATAATAGCCTGAGTTCGCCTCTCTATCATCGCGTCTATCTTCGTGTCAAGAGTCCCAAGAGTCTGCTTTTGCTGAATTCTCATATTCTCCATGTCTTGTCTCAACCGTAATTATCTTTACTCAGCTTCCCTCGTCATTCGCGACAAGTGTTTGTCCAATTATTCATCCGTTCTTTCCTTCAAATTTTTTTCGCTTTTGCTTATTTCTTTTCTGTTGCGGTTGGTCTTTTCCCACTGGCTTTCTCTGTCGACGTGGACTGTCCTTTCTAATTCACTCATTCTTAAGGACATCTGTTCATTCTGTTCTCCAATGCTGTCCACTATGTTGGTCAAGGTTTCTTCGATTGGTGCTCCGTTGTCCACACAAGTCACATGGCGTCACACATGGCGTCACAAGTGGTGGTGTCACCCTATCGGTTCCAGGCAGCTTGGTGCTGGTCGGGACTCGAGTCTTACTTCTGTGCCTCGACATATCTTCATAATAAGCTTCTGGATCCACTGGTGGGTTACATGGCCCTGTGTTTTTGTTCTTTCCAGGTCGCACTTCCGAATTCGTCATGGTCACCAAATCTCCTGACTAGTGTTGTCAGTGGGTGATCTTGTAGTCGTTGCGTTTTAGGTAGAGATGTCGGACAGTTCCGACATCTCTTCTCGGTCTAGAGTCCCGGCGGAAGTGGCAAAATCTCGGCCTTGTTCTACCGGAGTATATTCACTCGCCAATCTTCTGTTTCATCTCCCTTCCGTTCCATGTCCCTCCCGATTTTCATCTATGGCAGGGTCCGGATGGACCTCTACTTCTAACATTGTCTTTCGTCTTTCTGAGGACTTTGACTACTGGTTTCACCCATTCCGAAACTTTCTTCCCTCTGTCGGTCCGGGTTTGTGCAATCCTTTCCACTAAAGGTTTGTTCATTGCTTTTCTTTGTTTCTCTGGTATGAATTTCTTAGAGCTATCACTTAGTTTAGGTATTCTTTACTTGTCTAGACTCATTTTGGATTTATCGCTTCATACTGCCTATACACTCAATTCGATGGCTAATGTTCTTGTTATTTGACTACTGATAATAATAACACAACACAGTAAACTCCAAAAGTTTTACTTAAATAGTGACCACGAATCCTTGTTTGCTATCACGGTACAGCGTGTATACAATTTATTCACAATGATTGGTTATTAGTTGTAAGATATGAAGCTAGCACAGTCTGATGATATCAATATACTTAAAAAATAATTTACTCACTACTCAATTGAGAACAGATATTATTGATTTAAAACCAAAAACGAAGAAAAATTAAAATTATTTTCAATGAAAAAGATATGTGTTTTGTACTTTAGTTAGTCGCAATACAATAGTCGAACTTGTTTCTAAAGAAAGAGCTTTCCCTGTTCGGTACTGCACCAAACAGACAAGATTTTAAGGCAGTAATTTTCTCGAGTGGGCGTCTATTGCAACCACCGAGTCCTGTGTTAACTATCTGCCTTCGGATTGCCCGAGCTAGACCTACTAAAACCCTCAAGGCAATCACTTTTCCAAAAAAAGATTTGAATTTCAATCCACTCAAACTGGTATCAAATTTTTATTTCGATTAGACTTAGTGTCGCGAATATGTTTTCTTTGCTCTGGTCTTTTTAAAAAGCAAGTTACCAGTGCAGTCACTGGTTTCTAGCCTGACTCCTAATAACCTAATATTCTTTACTATTTAATTTTCTTTTGTCTACTTAAGTATTGAAAAAAATCGAACCCTTCCGAATTGGCAAATTAGGACCCTTATGGATTGGCAAAATTAGGAATTAGTACCCTTCCGAATTGGCAAAATTGGGACCCTTCCGGATTGGCAAAATTAGGACCCTTTCGGATCGGAAAAAATAGAACCCTTCCGGATTGGTGAGTTGGGACCCTTCAGGATTGGTGAAAATAGGACCTTTCCGGATTGGCAAAACCAGGACCCCTCCGGATTGGCAAAATTGTGACCCTTCCAGATTGGCAAAATTAGGAACCTTCCGGATTGGATTCCCTCCGGGTTTGTAAAAATAGCTTTTGCGGGACTTTTGAAATATTCACCTGAGCCCCTTCCGTGTCCATCCTCCGATGCTATTATGCTGTAAGAACTAACTAGGAAGGGTGTATTTTCTGTCCCTAGACCCTTCCGGATCGTAGTTGAGCCTCGAATTTTACTTCTCTACTAACTAGCCTAGTTTCGACTCAACCATGGTTTTCTTGGATCCTGAGCCCTATTTTTTGTTTAAAACAGCGTAAAATTGTCTTAATCAACCATTAATACCCTTTGGTAGGGGTATAAGGTCTTCCCAAAAAGTTTTTTCCAAAACGTGAAAGGTCTACCTTCACAAATTGGTAAATTTGCTAAAAACAATCTTTAAAAAATTTTAGGCTTCTTTTTTCTGATAATTGAAAGCCCCATGAGTAAGCTCATCTAATGTCTAATCTATCTGATGGTACCAAGATCAACTGGATCTGTCTAGT
Organism: Symsagittifera roscoffensis; assembly: GCF_963678635.1. NCBI lineage: Eukaryota > Metazoa > Xenacoelomorpha > Acoela > Convolutidae > Symsagittifera > Symsagittifera roscoffensis. Next base: position 71,829,258 of record NC_087062.1, on the reverse strand, counting down.
AGTTCCAAAGTTATTAACCAAAACGTCTTTTTCCTAAGGTTCAAAAATTTATCTCACTTATAGTTTCCGCCTAAACCTTTTCGCAATTCTTATCCTTTCGACTTAAAGATTTTTGATCTGAGCTCAAAAGGTCTAAATTTTTCTAATTCAATGCAAAAAAATCCGATCTAAAACGTTCCAGCAGAAAAATTTTGCTAAAAACAATGCTATCTGGACCTTTCCGAATTGATGAATCCACTAAATCAATCACGTTCGATTTCACTGCAGCCTAGAAGATTATTGGCAAACGGGTTTTGAAACCTGTCGATTCACTAGTGAACATTGTCCGCTCAACAATTTTTAACGTCTTAAGTCAAAAATTTCAAAAAACTTCTTATTTTGTAGCGTTTCGTTTTTCTAAAAATCAAGAAAATTCGGTCTTCGGTAGTTCCAACCACTTCCGAACTAAACTCAACCAGTTCCACCTATTATACTAGTAGAGTTACAATGTAACTTACTAATTTTGCGCTTTTTTGTTTCAAAAACATCGATATCTCAAAAATCTTGATTAGTGGGAGGATCAAAATATCATTTTTTCGACCCTAAAAATTGGTCTGCTTACTGTGTTTTTCAGTAAAAAATGGTATAGGACTATTAATATAGGCTGTCTAAATAGTAAAACTAGTATTATTATACCTCTCCGGGCTTGTTTAATATCCAAATTAAGGTGCTTAGCACGCAACTCTGTGGAGGGTCACTTCATTGCAGTCACTGTTGAGCACCCCACAGATTTATATCTTAATTATTGTACCAAAAGGGATACAAAACTTGTGAACGATACCCAACAGTCGATCTTTGTTGTCCTTGAGCCCCTTCTTGCTGCTGTTTGCACTGCTCTTTGGATCATTCTTCTGCTCTAATCCCGAGACCCGTCCGGGTTGAGCGCAAATTAGCATTAACGTGTTTAAATACTCAATTAAACCTACAGTACAAGCACCAGAAACGGGCTACAAAATTGATCGTAACAATCTTGACTGTTATGAACGCCTGTAACAACAATATATCTAACAACAACGAATGGGAGGGTCGGATCACATCTCGTCTGGGGGGATGATTTCTACTGATTTTATGTAATTTTTTTTTACAGTTTTTTGTTTTTACTTATGCACTATACTACTTTTTGTTTGGTTTCCTGTATATCTTTAAGGCTTTTTGGTCACAAACCTCTCAGGGAACGACGGGACGGCCAATCCCCCCAACCTTCGTGGTATGTGAATTTTCGGTCTAAACTAGGTTAAAAAGCTATTTTCGGGAATCCGGAAGGCTTCCCCGTTCCGTACTACCCTTCCGCCCCGGTAGCTCGGCGCGGATTGCACGTTAACGGTTCTGCCGGTCATGATGTTAAAAAAGAACAACACCCAGGAGCACCATAAAAACTTCTATGTATTTTTCGCCCGGAACTTCATATCGACGGAAAATAAAGCTAGGTTCTAAAACGACTGGCTAGCGTCTAAACACAGCTCTACATGCTAACCGGTTTGTCGGATTCTACTTTGTTTGACGAGCGACGCCCCGGAAAATTCGAGCAACTCGACAAGCGGTCATCCGCTTCGAACTTCACCGAAAACAGTTTATTGATAGTTATAAATTCAACTATTCTCTTTAAAATTTAAATCTTTATCAGCATGATTCGGGCAGTTTTTCACGATATATCTCTTCAAGTTTTGGGTCTCCTCATATTCGCTCTTCATCGGCAAAGCGTAACCAAGTTTCTTTTCACGCTGGATCGAAACCGTGGTGTCCAGTGTGTTCAATAACACACTGGCACACAACCCGTTTTGTGTTTTTGAAAAGCTCCGGCCTAAAATCACCGAGCTTTGTTTTTTTTGGGTTGAGTACCAGACACACCTCTGTACTATCACTTAACGAATTTAAATTTCTCATCCTGAAAATTGTTTTTAGTTTTAACTTGTCCCGACAGTAGTTTTATCTTTCTATTTAAAAAAATTAGCACCTTGTTTTCATCTGTTGTTATTCTTTTAATTGGTCTCTTAACATACTTCCGGTCCGGGTTTCTAATCCTTATTAGGCCGTTGTTCAAGTCAATTATCACATCGGAATTCCTGACGAAATTCCTTCCCAAGATGAATTGGTCTGAAATGTCTGAAGTTTCAACCACCAGGAAGCTCATCCAAAGATTGCGTCCTCCCATGTGAAGGACCGTTATTGGTGTTTTTCCGGCCACGTAGATTGCTCCGCGGTTGGCGGCCGCCAATCTGAGGTTCGTGGGAACTAGATCTTCCCTGGTGAAGCCATTCTTTCCCAGGTCTTTTTTGGCATCAAGCTTACCACTGCTCCTGTATCCAGTAGTCCTGTCACTCTAATTTTCTTCCCATTGGTATCTAGCAGATGTGCAGTCACATCTGTCTTGTACCCTAAGTGTACTATATCTTGCTCCATCTTGGCATCATGGCCGATTCTAGCCCCATTTGGTCACTAACTGTTTAGGCGTAGGTCCTAGTGTAGATACTTATCCTGTTAACGTTCAACATCACCTGATACGGTCCATGAACTTCAACGTAGCGCCCGTGGAGTTTCTTTTTTCGAGGGCCACCCGTTGTCAACAATCGTCGCTGAGCTCTTGACTCAGTGCGTGGCTCTATCTGTCTCGGATAATCTGCATATGTATCTAAAGGCATCATGGTGAAATCTGAGGGTTCACTTAGGTTCCTGATTACCTGATGTCCCGCAACTGAAATTAGTGACTGTATTCTGCTTGCCTGTGGCACCATGCCGAACGTCTGCCCGGAGATCACGTTTAGTTTCATGTTCAAACTGCTTGGTGCTTTCGTTACTTCAACCTCCGATGCCTCGAAGGCGTTTAACCTTTTCTGAGTTTTCTCTTTCTCTAGTTCGAGCTTCACTTGTTGCTCGATCTCCTTCGTCACCAATTCCTGCTGGACTCTGTATAAGGCATCTCTTGCTGCTGCCTTATAGTCGATTTTGAAATCTTCTGCCACAGTCACCGGCTCCGGTTCACATATCTCTTCCGTTGCTGCCTCTATCTTCTTTGTTGCCAGCTCTTGCGATTTCTCCTTTCTGCGTGCCTCCGCTTCACTCAACAGGCACGCCTTGGTGGCTTTCACACCCGATAAAGCTGCCTCATGCCTTGGATGCATGATGTCTGCCACCGCATCCCAAAAATGGGGAAAATCCGATTGAAAATGACCTTCCAAATTTCAAAAGAAACACCTTGGGCCGATTTTTGCAATTACTCCCCTCATGAAATCTTCATGATCGACCTCTGACGCATCTTCATCCTCGAGGCTGAAGCCTATTGCTTTCATGCACTGTTTGTAGGTTGGGATGCTGACACGTGATGGTCCGTCGAATTACAATTTGCACAAGAGCGTCTCTTGTCCATATCGTCCCTTGGTTTGTACCAGTTGTTGCCTTGGTTTGCTGGTCCATTGATAAAATTGCCATAACTGTTTCTGTAATAGCCAGATCTCATTGGAGGCTACAGTAAAAGATATTCCTTTGACTGGAGTCCCGACTCCTCTGGTGTTGGCGCATTGGTTGAAAGTGGTGTGTAATGTGTCGCTAACATCGTTCGAAGCTCATCATTCTTCACACCATCGATGAATTTTGAGGCTACTGCTAAGTTCATCCTTCTGTTCGATTCATCTTGTTGGCTACACCTTCTAAGCATCTTCAAATTGTCTAGAAGCTTGTCTATCGTCTCGTCTTCACATTGCCTCCGTTTTTCGAAGCGCATCATTGTTTGATGTCCTTGTACCCCTGAGCCGAAACAGTTTAACAAGACAAGATTTCAAAGATTTTTTCAGCAGTGTATTGCTGGTACTGCTTTTTGGTCATCACGCAGCTTAGTGCTGTCCCTTCCAGGTTACTGGTGAGCGCGTTGCATTCTTGTCTTTCTGTCAAGTCCCCCTCTTCAAAATGCAGTTTCATTACCTCTATCCAGGTATCAAAACAGCCATCAGATTCGTCTTTGTATCATCTTGGTTTCTTAAAAACCCTTCTGGACTTTTCACTTTGTTCACTGGTTCTAGATAACCTCGTTGAGAATGTTTCCAAGGACCTGTTCAGAGGTTCAAAGGCAGTGGCCATTGATGTTGCGTCCCTTGAATGCCCCGCTTGAGCAACATTGCCCCCTGTTAGAGGCTCTGGGTTTTCCCTCCTATTTGTGTCGCTCGGTTGACTTCTTTCTTGATTCGCATGATTCCAGTTCATGCAATCACATGTCCCAGTCGCATGTGTGTCTCGCGTCAGACGTTCGTTTGAGGTCGAACTGTTTCCAGTTGAACTTCCTCTGATGTTTGGGCCCCGTGGCCTATTGTCCCCTGTGGCATAGCTGGATCAACTGCCCCTTCCTCTCGTGGATCCATATGTCCTTTTTCTGTTGCGTTGTTCATTGAAGTTCACTCTCGGCTCCCTGCTGTGTTCTCCTGAGTTTGTTTCCCCAGTCTTCGATCCTTTCTTGTTTCCTAGTAGCCTATCCAACCTATCCATAATAGCCTGAGTTCGCCTCTCCATCATCGCGTCTATCTTCGTGTCAAGAGTCCCAAGAGTCTGCTTTTGCTGAATTCTCATATTAATCATGTCTTCTCTCAACCGTAATTATCTTTACTCAGCTTCCCTCGTCATTCGCGACAAGTTTTTGGCCAAGTATTCATCCGTTCTTTCCTTCAAGCGTTTTTCGTTTTTGCTAATTTCTTGTCTGTTGCAGTTGGTTTTTTCCCACAGGCTTTCTCTGTCGACGTGGACTGTCCTTTCTAATTCACTCATTCTTAAGGACATCTGTTCATTCTGCTCTCCAATGCTGTCCACTATGTTGGTCAAGGTTTCTTCGATTGATGCTCCGTTGTCCACACAAGTCACATGGCGTCACACATGGCGTCACAAGTGGTGGTGTCAACCTATCGGTTCCAGGCAGCTTGGTGCTGATCGGGACTCGAGTCTTACTTCTGTACCTCGACATCTCCTCATAATCAGCTTCTGGATCCACTGGTGGGTTACATGGCCCTGTGTTTTTGTTCTTTCCGGGTCGCACTTCCGAATTCGTCATGGTCACCAAATCTCCTGACTGGTTCGATCAATTTGTGGTCTTGCTTATTGTCCTGACTACACCAAATTTGTTTGTGGATCCAGTCTCTCTATTGGTGTATGCATCATTCTCCTGAGTCGAACTATTGAGGCTTACTTGAGATCCGAAGTCATCTTGCTCGTCATCATCCTCCTCCTCTTCCTGAGTTTCTGCTTCTTCTCTTGTGCCCGTTCCTATGGTATGGAAAGAAGTTTATTAAAGTGTTCTTCACTCTTTCTGAAAATGAGGAGGACGTTGCCGGTTTCTCCGTCACCCCATGCATCATAGTGTTGTCAGTGGGTGATCTTGTAGTCGTTGCGTTTTAGGTAGAGATGTCGGACAGTTCCGACATCTCTTCTCGGTCTAGAGTCCCGGCGGAAGTGGCAAAATCTCGGCCTTGTTCTACCGGAGTATATTCACTCGCCAATCTTCTGTTTCATCTCCCTTCCGTTCCATGTCCCTCCCGATTTTCATCTATGGCAGGGTCCGGATGGACCTCTACTTCTAACATTGTCTTTCGTCTTTCTGAGGACTTTGACTACTGGTTTCACCCATTCCGAAACTTTCTTCCCTCTGTCGGTCCGGGTTTGTGCAATCCTTTCCACTAAAGGTTTGTTCATTGCTTTTCTTTGTTTCTCTGGTATGAATTTCTTAGAGCTATCACTTAGTTTAGGTATTCTTTACTTGTCTAGACTCATTTTGGATTTATCGCTTCATACTGCCTATACACTCAATTCGATGGCTAATGTTCTTGTTATTTGACTACTGATAATAATAACACAACACAGTAAACTCCAAAAGTTTTACTTAAATAGTGACCACGAATCCTTGTTTGCTATCACGGTACAGCGTGTATACAATTTATTCACAAAGGTTGGTTATTAGTTGTAAGATATGAAATTAGCACAGTCTGATGATATCAATATACTTAAAAAATAATTTACTCACTACTCAATTGAGAACAGATATTATTGATTTAAAACCAAAAACGAAGAAAAATTAAAATTATTTTCAATGAAAAAGGTATGTGTTTTGTACTTTAGTTAGTCGCAATACAATAGTCGAACTTGTTTCTAAAGAAAGAGCTTTCCCTGTTCGGTACTGCACCAAACAGACAAAATTTTAAGGCAGTAATTTTCTCGAGTGGGCGTCTATTGCAACCACCGAGTCCTGTGTTAACTATCTGCCTTCGGATTGCCCCAGCTAGACCTACTAAAGCCCTCAAGGCAATCACTTATCCAAAAACGATTTGAATTTCAATCCACACAAACTGGTATCAAATTTTTATTTCGATTAGACTTAGTGTCGCGAATATGTTTTTTTTTGCTCTGGTCTTTTTAAAAAGCAAGTTACCAGTGCAGTCACTGGTTTCTAGCCTGACTCCTAATAACCTAATATTCTTTACTATTTAATTTTTTTTTGTCTACTTAAGTATTGAAAAAAATCGAACCCTTCCGAATTGGCAAATTAGGACCCTTATGGATTGGCAAAATTAGGCATTAGTACCCTTCCGGATTGGCAAAATTGGGACCCTTCCGGATTGGCAAAATTAGGACCCTTTCGGATCGGAAAAAATAGGACCCTTCCGGATTGGTGAGTTGGGACCCTTCAGGATTGGCAAAACCAGGACCCCTCCGGATTGGCAAAATTGTGACCTTTCCAGATTGGCAAAATTAGGAACCTTCCGGATTGGATTCCCTCCGGGATTGTAAAAATAACTTTTGCGGGACTTTTGAAATATTCACCTGAGCCCCTTCCGGATCCATTCTCCGATGCTTTTATGCTGTAAGAACTAACTAGGAAGGGTGTATTTTCTGTCCCTAGACCCTTCCGGATCGTAGTTGAGCCTCGTATTTTACTTCTCTACTAACTAGCCTAGTTTCGACTCAACAATGGTTTTCTTGGATCCTGAGCCCTATTTTTTGTTTAGAACAGCGTAAAATTGTCTTAATCAACCATTAATACCCTTTGGTAGGGGTATAAGGTCTTCCCAAAAAGTTTTTTCCAAAACGTGAAAGGTCTACCTTCACAAATTGGTAAATTTGCTAAAAACAATCTTTAAAAAGTTTTAGGCTTACTTTTTCTGATAATTGAAAGCCGCATGAGTAAGCTCATCTAATGTCTGATCTATCTGATGGTACCAAGATCAACTGGATCTGTCTAGTAGTTCCAAAGTTATTAACCAAAACGTCTTTTTCCTAAGGTTCAAAAATTTTTCTCACTAATAGGTTCCGCCTAAACTTTTTCGCAATTCTTATCCTTTCGACTTAAAGATTTTTGATCTGAGCTCAAAAGGCCTAAATTTTTCTAATTCAATGCAAAAAATCCGATCTAAAACGTTCCAACAGAAAAATTTTGCTAAAAACAATGCTATCTGGACCTTTCCGAATTGATGAATCCACTAAATCAATCACGTTCGATTTCACTGCAGCCCAGAAGATTATTGGCAAACGGGTTTTGAAACCTGTCGATTCACTAGTGAACATTGTCCGCTCAACAATTTTTAACGTCTCAAGTCAGAAATTTCAAAAAATTTCTTATTTTGTAGCGTTTCGTTTTTCTAAAAATCAAGAAAATTCGGTCTTCGGTAGTTCCAACCACTTCCGAACTAAACTCAACCAGTTCCACCTATTATACTAGTAGAGTTACAATGTAACTTACTAATATTGCGCTTTTTTGTTTCAAAAACATCGATATCTCAAAAATCTTGATTTGTGGGAGGATCAAAATATCATTATTTCGACCCTAAAAATCGGTCTGCTTACTGTGTTTTTCAGTAAAAAATGGTATAGGACTATTAATATAGGCTGTCTAAATAGTAAAACTAGTATTATTATACCTCTCCGGGCTTGTTTAATATCCAAATTAAGGTGCTTAGCACGCAACTCTGTGGAGGGTCACTTCAGTGCAGTCACTGTTGAGCACCCCACAGATTTATATCTTAATTATTGTACCAAAAGGGATACAAAACTTGTTAACGATACCCAACAGTCGATCTTTGTTGTCCTTGAGCCCCTTCTTGCTGCTGTTTGCACTGCTCTTTGGATCATTCTTCTGCTCTAATCCCGAGACCCGTCCGGGTTGAGCGCAAATTAGCATTAACGTGTTTAAATACTCAATTAAATCTACAGTACAAGCACCAGAAACGGGCTACAAAATTGATCGTAACAATCTTGACTGTTATGAACGCCTGTAACAACAATATATCTAACAACAACGAATGGGAGGGTCGGATCACATCTCGTCTGGGGGGATGATTTCTACTGATTTTATGTAATTTTTTTTTACAGTTTTTTGTTTTTACTTATGCACTATACTACTTTTTGTTTGGTTTCCTGTATATCTTTAAGGCTTTTTAGTCACAAACCTCTCAGGGAACGACGGGACGGCCAATCCCCCCACCCTTCGTGGTATGTGAATTTTCGGTCTAAACTAGGTTAAAAAGCTATTTTCGGGAATCCGGAAGGCTTCCCCGTTCCGTACTACCCTTCCGCCCCGGTAGCTCGGCGCGGATTGCACGTTAACGGTTCTGCCGGTCATGATGTTAAAAAAAAACAACACCCAGGAGCACCATAAAAACTTCCATGTATTTTTCGCCCGGAACTTCATATCGACGGAAAATAAAGCTAGGTTCTAAAACGACTGGCTAGCGTCTAAACACAGCTCTACATGCTAACCGGTTTGTCGGATTCTACTTTGTTTGACGAGCGACGCCCCGGAAAATTCGAGCAACTCGACAAGCGGTCATCCGCTTCGAACTTCACCGAAAACAGTTTATTGATAGTTATAAATTCAACTATTCTCTTTAAAATTTAAATCTTTATCAGCATGATTTGGGCAGTTTTTCACGATATATCTCTTCAAGTTTTGTGTCTCCTCATATTCGCTCTTCATCGGCAAAGCGTAACCAAGTTTCTTTTCACGCTGGATCGAAACCGTGGTGTCCAGTGTGTTCAATAACACACTGGCACACAACCCGTTTTGTGTTTTTGAAAAGCTTCGGCCTAAAATCACCGATCTTTGTTTTTTTGGGTTGAGTACCAGACACACCTCTGTACTATCACTTAACGAATTTAAATTTCTCATCCTAAAAATTGTTTTTAGTTTTAATTTGTCCCGACAGTAGTTTTACCTTTCTATTTAAAAAAATTAGCACCTTGTTTTCATCTGTTGTTATTCTTTTAATTGGTCTCTTAACATACTTCCGGTCCGGGTTTCTAATCCTTATTAGGCCGTTGTTCAAGTCAATTATCACATCGGAATTCCTGACGAAATTCCTTCCCAAGATGAATTGGTCTGAAATGTCTGAAGTTTCAACCACCAGGAAGCTCATCCAAAGATTGCGTCCTCCCATGTGAAGGACCGTTATTGGTGTTTTTCCGGCCACGTAGAATGCTCCGCGGTTGGCGGTCGCCAATCTGAGGTTCGTGGGAACTAGATCTTCCCTGGTGAAGCCATTCTTTCCCAGGTCTTTTTTTGGCATCAAGCTTACCACTGCTCCAGTGCTTTCGTTACTTCAACCTCCGATGCCTCGAAAGCGTTTAGCCTTTTCTGAGTTTTCTCTTTCTCTAGTTCGAGCTTCACTTTTTGCTCGATCTCCTTCGTCACCAATTCCTGCTGGACTCTGTATAAGGCATCTCTTGCTGCTGCCTTATAGTCGATTTTCGATTTTAAAATCTTCTGCCACAGTCACCGGCTCCGGTTCACATATCTCTTCCGTTGCTGCCTCTATCTTCTTTGTTGCCAGCTCTTGCGATTTCTCCTTTCTGCGTGCCTCCGCTTCACTCAACAGGCACGCCTTGGTGGCTTTCACACCCGATAAAGCTGCCTCATGCCTTGGATGCATGATGTCTGCCACCGCATCACAAAAATGGGGACAATCCGATTTAAAATGACTTTCCAAATTTCAAAAGAAACACCTTGGGCCGATTTTTGCAATTACTCCCCTCATGAAATCTTCATGATCGACCTCTGACGCATCTTCATCCTCGAGGCTGAAGCCTATTGCTTTCATGCACTGTTTGTAGGTTGGGATGCTGACAGGTGATGGTCCGTCGAATTACAATTTGCACAAGAGCGTCTCTTGTCCATATCGTCCCTTGGTTTGTACCAGTTGTTGCCTTGGTTTGCTGGTCCATTGATAAAATTGCCATAACTGTTTCTGTAATAGCCAGATCTCATTGGAGGCTACAGTAAAATATATTCCTTTGACTGGAGTCCCGACTCTTCTGGTGTTGGCGCATTGGTTGAAAGTGGTGTGTAATGTGTCGCTAACATCGTTCGAAGCTCATCATTCTTCACACCATCGATGAATTTTGAGGCTACTGCTAGGTTCATCCTTCTGTTCGATTCATCTTGTTGCCTACACCTTCTAAGCATCTCCAAATTATCTAGAAGCTTGTCTATCGTCTCGTCTTCACATTGCCTCCGTTTCTCGAAGCGCATCATCGCTTGGGGTCCTTGTACCCCTGAGCCAAAACAGTTTAACAAGATTTCAAAGATTTTCTCAGCAGTGTACCGCTGGTACTGCTTTTTGGCCATCACGCATCTTAGGGCTGTCCCTTCCAGGTTACTGATGAGCGCGTTGCATTCTTGTCTTTCTGTCAAGTCCTCCTCTTCAAAATGCAGTTTCATTACCTCTATCCAGGTATCGATACAGCCATCAGATTCATCTTTGTAGCATCTTGGTTTCTTAAAAACCCTTCTGGACTTTTCACTTTGTTCATTGGTTCGAACTGTTTCAAGTTGAACTTCCTCTGATGTTTGGGCCCCGTGGCCTATTGTCCCCTGTGGCATAGCTGGATGAACTGCCCCTTCCTCTCGTGGATCCATATGTCCTTCTTCTGTTGCGTTGTTCATTGAAGTTCACTCTCGGCTCCCTGCTGTGTTCTCCTGATATTGTTTCCCCAGTCTTCGATCCTTTCTTGTTTCCTAGTAGCCTATCCAACATATCCATAATAGCCTGAGTTCGCCTCTCCATCATCGCGTCTATCTTCGTGTCAAGAGTCCCATGAATCTGCTTTTGCTGAATTCTCATATTCTTCATGTCTTCTCTCAACCGTAATTATCTTTACTCAGCTTCCCTCGTCATTCGCGACAAGTGTTTGGCCAAGTATTCATCCTTTCTTTCCTTCAAGCGTTTTTCGCTTTTGCTAATTTCTTGTCTGTTGCAGTTGGTTTTTTCCCACAGGCTTTCTCTGTCGAAGTTGATTGTCCTTCCTAATTCACTCATTCTTAAGGACATCTGTTCATTCTGTTCTCCAATGCTGTCCACTATGTTGGTCAAGGTTTCTTCGATTGATGCTCCGTTGTCCACACAAGTCACATGGCGTCACACATGGCGTCACAAGTGGTGGTGTCAACCTATCGGTTCCAGGCAGCTTGGTGCTGATCGGGACTCGAGTCTTACTTCTGTACCTCGACACCTCCTCATAATCAGCTTCTGGATCCACTGGTGGGTTACATGGCCCTGTGTTTTTGTTCTTTCCAGGTCGCACTTCCAAATTCGTCATGGTCACCAAATCTCCTGACTGGTTCGATCAATTTGTGGTCTTGCTTATTGTCCTGACTACACCAAATCGATTTGTGGAGCCAGTCTCTCTATTGGTGTACGCATCATTCTCCTGAGTCGAACTATTGAGGCTTACTTGAGATCCGAAGTCATCTTGCTCGTCATCATCCTCCTCCTCTTCCTGGGTTTCTGCTTCTTCTCCTGTGCCCTATGGTATGGATAGAAGTTTACCAAAGTGTTCTTCACTCTTTCTTCACTCATAGTGTTGTCATTGGGTGATCTTGTAGTCGTCACGTTTTCAGTAGAGATGTCGGACAGTTCCGACATCTCTTCTCGGTCTAGAGTCCCGGCGGAAGTGGCAAAATCTTGGCCTTGTTCTACCGGAGTATATTCACGCGCCAATCTTCTGTTTCATCTCCCTTCCGGTGCATGTCCCTCCCAATTCTCATCTATGGCAGGGACCGGATGGACCTCTACTTCTAACATTACCTTTCGTCTTTCTGAGGACTTGGACTACTGGTTTCAACCATTCCGAAACTTTCTTCTCTCTGTCGGTCCGAGTTTGTGCAATCCTTTCCACTAAAGGGTCGTTCATTACTTTTCTTTGTTTCTCTGGTATGAATTTCTTAGAGCTATCACTTAGTTTAGGTATTCTTGACTTGTCTAGACTCATTTTTGATTTATCACTTCATACTGCCTATACTCTCAATTCGATTGCTAATGTTCTTGTTATTTGACTACTGATTCACTACCCAATCAATAACAGATATTTTTGTTTTAAAACCAAAAACGAAGAAAACATAAACATTTTTTCAATGAAAAACGTATGTGTTTTGTACTTTCGTTAGTCGCAATACAATAGTCGAATTTAATTCTAAAGAATGAGCTTTCCCTGTTCGGTGCCGCACCAAACAGACAAAACTTCAAGGCAGTAATTTTCTCAAGTGGGCGTCTATTGCATCCACCGAGTCCTGTGTTAACTATCCGCCTTCGGATTACCCCAGCTAGACCTACTAAAATCGTCAAGGCAATCACTTTTCCAAAAATGATTTGGAATTCAAACCACACAAATTTGTTTCAAACTCTTATTTCAATAAGACTTAGTGTCGCAAATATCCGGGTTTAGACCTGTTTTTTACTCTGGTCTTTTTAAAAGGTAAGTTACCGGTGCAGTTACTGGTTTCTAGCCTGACTCCTAATAACCTAATATTCTTTACTATTTACTTTTCTTTTGTCTACTTAAGTGTTGATAAAAATCGCACCCATCCGAATTGGCAAAACTAGGACCCTTCCGGATTGGCAAAAATAGGAATTCGGACCCTTCCGGACTGGCAAATTTAGCACCCTTCCCGATTGGCAAAATTGGGACCCTTCCGGATTGGCAAAATTAGGACCCTTCCGGATCGAAAAAAATAGGACCCTTCCGGATTGGTGAAAATGGGACACATCCGGATTGGTGAAAATAGGACCTTTCCGGATTGGTGAATATTGGACCCTTTCGGATTGGGAAAATTGGTTCCCTTCCGGATTGGCAAAATTAGGACCCTTCCGGATCGGAAAAAATAGGACCCTTCCGAATTGGCAAAATTGTGACCCTTTCGGATTGGCAAAAATAGGACCCCTCCGGATTGGGACCCCCCGGGTTTGTAAAAATAGCTTTTCCGGGACTTGTAATAATTTCACCCAAGACCCTTCAGGATACGTTCTCCGATAATATTATGCTGTAGAAGGGTCTTCTAACTAACCTAGTTTCGACTCGTTTATAGTTTTCTTGGTTTCTTAGCCCTACCTTTTTGTTTATAACAGCGTAAAGTTGCCTTAATCAACCATTAATACACTTTGGTAGGGGTATAAGGTCTTCCCAAAATTTTTTTTCCAAAACGTGAAAGGTCTACCTTCACAAATTGGTAAATTTGCTAAAAACAATCTTAAAAAGTTCTTACGCTTGCTTCGGATAATTGAAGGCCCTATGAGTAAGCTCACCTAATATAGATCAAGATACCAAGATCAACTGGATCTGTTCAGTAGTTCCAAAGTTATTAACTAAAACGTCTTTTTTCCAAGGTTCAAAAATTTTCTCACTTATAGGTTCCGCCTAAACTTTTTCGCAATTCTTATCTTTTCGACTTTAAAATTATTGATCCGAGCTCAAAAGATCTTTACTCTTCTAGTTCATTGCAAAAAAAAACGATCTTAAACGTTCCAGCAGAAAAATTTTGCCAAAAACAAAGCTATCTGGTCCCTTCCGAATTGATGAATCCACTAAATCAAACACGTTAAGTTCGATGTCACTGCAACCCGGAAAGTTAATCGCAAACGGGTTTAAAATCTGTCGATTCACTACTGAACGTTGTTCGATCAACAATTTTTACCGTTCTAACTCAAAAATTTCAAACAATTTCTTATTTTGTAACGTTTCGATTTTCCAAAAATCAAGAAAATTCGGTCTTCGGTACCCAATTAGTTTCAACCACTTCCAAACTAACCTTAACCTTAACCGGTTCCACCTAATATACTAGTACAATTACGATGTAACTCACTGATTTTGCGTTTTTTTTTCCGTTTCAAAAAAAATCGATTTCTCAAAAACCGCGATTTGTGGGGTGATCAAAATATCACTAATTTGACCCTAAAAACCAGTGTGCTTACTGTGTTTTTCAGTGAAAAACGGTATAGGAGTATTAATATAGGCTGTGTAAAAAGTAAAACTAGTAAGTGTATACCTCTCCGGGCTTCTTTAATATACAAATTAAGGTGCTTAACACGCAACTCGGTGGGGGTCACTTCAGTGAAGTCACAGTCGAACCATCACAGACTTATATCTTAATTTTTGTACCAAAAGGGATACAAAACTTGTTAACGATACCCAACAGTCGATTTTTGTTGTCCTTGAGCCCCTTCTTGTTGCTCCGTTCACTGCTCGCCGGATCAGTTTTCTGCTCTAATCCCGAGACCCTTCCGTGTTGAGCGCAAATTAGCATTAACGTGTTTAAATACTCAAATTAACCTACAGTACATGCACCAGAAACGGGCAACAAATTTCATCGTAATAATCTTGACTGATAAAAATGCCTGTAACAACAATATATCTAACACGAACGAACGGGAGGGTCGGATCACATCTCGTCTGGGGGGATGATTTCTACATTTTTTAAAGTATTTTAATATTTTTAAACATGTTTTTTGTTTTTTCTTAGGTACTATACTACTTTTGTTTGGTTTACTGTATATCTTCAAGTTCAAGTGTTTTTTGTCACAAACTAGGTTAAAAAAGCTATTTTCGGGAGTCCGGAAACCTTCCGCGTTCCGTACTCCCCTTCCGCCCCGGTCGCTAGGGTTTTTTTTGAGCATCCGCTGGGCGCGGAGTGCACGTTAACGGTTCTGCCGGTCATGATGTTAAAACAAAATAACACCCAGGAGCGCCATAAAAACATCTATGTAACAGTCACCCGGAAGTACATATCGACGGAAAATAAAGCTAGGTTCTAAAACAACTGGCTAGAGTCTAAACACAGCTCTACATGCTTTTCACCGTCTCTACCAAAGCCAGTTCTCTTGGTGGTCTTTCTATCATCGGGTCCACAAAAACGTTACTGTTTCCGGCTTCAATCAGAAGGCTCTAATTAACTGAATTACATGCAAAAATAGTGAGCTCATGGCTGGGTCTCAGTATCCCCAGACCACGAGGTCACTCCCAAAAACAAAGCTACCACTAATTCATTATATTACTAATGTTTTTGTTCAGCAGATAAAAATCATCATCTCCATCGAAGATGGATCAACCTTTTCCATTAACTCCTAGCTTCTCATAACCTGAAAATGAATTTGGATGTTAATTGAATTCAACTCAAGACATCTCCAGGAGGTTAAGAGTTTATAAAAAACAGTTTGAGTTCTCCTCCCGAGACCCCTACTGATTCTGAAATCCGGCGAAGTAACGCTCTTAATTCTTTCAGGAAGTCTGGACACGCCATCCCAACACCCTTCCTTGTTCTCGGGATTCGCGTTGTAACTATTGTAGCGGCACAATCGTTACAACTCGGAATGGTATTTGTCAAGTTTTTTTTGTTCAATTTCGATCAGTATCACACAATTTCCGTTTTCTGCCTCTCTCCCCGAATTCCCTTGTTCTGTTGTGAATACCGTTCTTCTTTTTTTGCCGTTTTCAGTGTGCGAAAAATAAAAGGTTACGTGTCTTTCACGTCTGAATCGAAATTTTTAAAACTTACATGTTAGCTTTAACTAACCCCTCCTCGTTCGTTAAAATGAACGATTTAGACCACTAATTCGTTGAGACGGTCAATCATCTCGGTCAGATGCATCAATAAAAAATCCAAAACCGACTTTGCATTTTCGTACATTCTGGTCGAATGTTACAATAATTATCAGAATTTGGCAAAGAGATGCTCCTAATAAAGCATACGTAACTGACATTTCTCAAGAGAAAAAAAACGAGTTATGAGTTGAAACTTAATGATTTTGGGTTACTATATATCTTTTTTATACCTCATTGGAAACAAAAACGAATCGTGATTTTTCTCTATAATCTGAAAAAAAGCTTTTGAAAGCTTGACACAAAGCAGCAGTCATCTGGAAGAATGGTTTTCGCAGAGAATCGTGGATTTTTATATGTATTTTATATGAAGTAACGCGGAAGCAGTTTATATGTATGGTTATTACAAAGATAATACTTTTTACTTCTTTTTTCTTTTAACCTCAAATTAACTTCTATCATATCTCCTCATCTGATCAGTTAGCTCTTCTAATCGAAATGTCTCCCAGAAATTCAAAACGATTTTGGATATTTACTTAGTTCTAAAGTTTTTTGAACCCTGCTTCCAAAACTTCACGAAAAATGAGAAGAGACAACTCGAAAAGCGACAGCATGTTCATTCTGATGAAAAATAAGGAGATGGAATCTGGGAAATTAGAAATACTGTATCCACAAAGCTGATTTGTTTCAAACTCTTATTTCAATTAGACTTAGTGTCGCAAATATCCGGGCTTAGACCTGTTTTTTACTCTGGTATTTTTAAAAGGTAAGTTACCGGTGCAGTTACTGGTTTCTAGCCTGACTCCTAATAACCTAATATTCTTTACTATTTACTTTTCTTTTGTCTACTTAAGTGTTGATAAAAATCGCACCCATCCGAATTGGCAAAACTAGGACCCTTCCGGATTGGCAAAAATAGGAATTCGGACCCTTCCGGACTGGCAAATTTAGCACCCTTCCCGATTGGCAAAATTGGGACCCTTCCGGATTGGCAAAATTAGGACCCTTCCGGATCGAAAAAAATAGGACCCTTCCGGATTGGTGAAAATGGGACACATCCGGATTGGTGAAAATAGGACCTTTCCGGATTGGTGAATATTGGACCCTTTCGGATTGGGAAAATTGGTTCCCTTCCGGATTGGCAAAATTAGGACCCTTCCGGATCGGAAAAAATAGGACCCTTCCGAATTGGCAAAATTGTGACCCTTTCGGATTGGCAAAAATAGGACCCCTCCGGATTGGGACCCCCCGGGTTTGTAAAAATAGCTTTTCCGGGTTTTGTAAAAATTTCACCAAAGACCCTTCAGGATACGTTCTCCGATACTATTATGCTGTAGAAGCTAACTAGTAAGGGTGAATTTTCCGTCCCTAGACCCTTCCGGATCGTAGTTAAACCTTGTATTTCACTATTCTACTCAATTGTGAAGGGTCTTCTAACTAACCTAGTTTCGACTCGCTTATAGTTTTCTTGGTTCCTTAGCCCTACCTTTTTGTTTATAACAGCGTAAAGTTGCCTTAATCAACCATTAATACACTTTGTTAGGGGTATAAGTTCTTCCCAAAAAGTTTTTACCAAAACATGAAAGGTCTACCTTCACAAATTGGTAAATTTGCTAAAAACAATCTTAAAAAGTTGTTACGCTTACTTCGGATAATTGAAGGCCCTATGAGTAAGCTCACCTAATATCTGATCTAAAGGTATCAAGATCAACTGGATCTGTTCAGTAGTTCCAAAGTTATTAACTAAAATGTCTTTTTTCTAAGGTTCAAAAATTTTCTCACTTATAGGTTCCGCCTAAACTTTTTCGCAATTCTTATCTTTTCGACTTTAAAATTATTGATTATAGCTCAGAAGATCTTTACTCTTCTAGTTCATTGCAAAAAAAAAACGATCTTAAACGTTCCAGCAGAAAAATTTTGCCAAAAACAATGCTATCTGGTCCCTTCCGAATTGATGAATCCACTAAAACAAACACGTTAAGTTCGATGTCACTGCAACCCGGAAAGTTAATGGCAAACGGGTTTAAAACCTGTCGATTCACTACTGAACTTTGTCCGATCAACAATTTTTACCGTTCTAACAATTTTTACCGTTACTTCTTTTTTCTTTTAACCTCAAATTAACTTCTATCATATCTCCTCATGTGATCAGTTAGCTCTTCTAATCGAAATGTCTCCCAGAAGTTCAAAAAGATTTTGGATATTTGCATAGTTCTAAAGTTTTTTGAACCCTGCTTCCAAAACTTCACGAAAAATGAGAAGAGACAACTCGAAAAGCGACAGCATGTTCATTCTGATGAAAAATAAGGAGATGGAATCTGGGAAATTAGAAATACTGTTATCCACAAAGCTGAAAACCTTGGATTTGTACTTGGAAATTTTGGTCGGTAGATTATACATTCGGTTAAATATCCACGCTGCATGTGGTATATCTTCATGAGCTCCTTCATCAAGTCCTTTTCCTTTATCTGACTCGAAAGACTTTGAATAGCCGTGTTCATGGACTTAGCTTCAGCGAGTTATCATGTGGTTATATGTTTCTCCGTTGAGACTGCTTCACAGGGTACTGCCTCTGCTAGCGATGTGAAGCGGTCTGTTATCATTATTATCTGATTATATCCAGAATCTATCACAGATAACTTTTTTGATCCAACTGTACTCTCCCGTTAAACTCTGAGCTAATGTTTTAATAAAAATTCATTTTTTTGCTACTCTAGTTGCAGGCAGGATATTTTTGCTTTCACCCATCTCTGACAGACTTTTTTCATCACTCGCCAGTGAAAAAAACGGATGTTTCTAAGTTGTACTTTGTCAATTCCTTAAAAGACTATCTGGTGATGAGAACTGAATAGTAATTCACTCTGTTATAGATATGGCAACACTATATTTTTAGATTTTTGATGAATTTCCTCCTCTTCCTTACACTTGCCGGAGATTACCCCATCCGCCGAAAGCTAAAACAACTGATCTTGTCAACTTTCTGTGCTTATAAAGGCTCTGAAAGTCAGTACCTCGCCTTCACCTGTTCTTCGAAACGCTTCAGTTGTCCATTAAGATTTCAGGACAGAGTGTATCCTCTTTGAAGTTCAAGTTCAAGTTCAAGCTCTTTCTTTGCTGATCAGATTGGAGTTTTGTTTTAATGTTTCTATTACATTATACTCGTTTGAAAAGCTTTGGAGACATACCTTTCATTTTAATTCTGCACCATCGCTGCTCGAGCCGCTTTACATGTATTAAGTTTCCGATGACGGATTAATCTCTATTTCTCCATACTCAGCTCTGATCAAGTATTTCTCTTAATGTATGATGCGATTTTCTCCAACAACTTTTTCGCCACAGGAACATTCAGGAAAATTGACTCCCCGGACTCTTTTCTAGACCAATTTTTGTATTTTTTTCTTCAAATGCCACTGTTAAAAAAATTTCTTAATGGTATTCCACTCGACGTTCCCTCAAAAATCTTATTCACATAAACCAACTGAAGTTTATCTGGACAATCTTTGTCAACTTAAGCCGGCCCGTTTGATTTTTCTGAGATCTTTTGCTAGTTTGGGCAATTGAGGAGGATTTGTCGTATTATCCCGCTGCCCCCGCCAATTTGTTTGGAGTTTGTGTATTGACCAGTTATGATGTATTCTCCCTATTTTTCTTGTTGGTCATTTTAATGTATCCTCCCTAGTTTTCTTTTGCTTGTATATTGACCAGTTTTAATGTATCCTCCCTATTTTTCTTGTTGTTCTCCGTGTAGAGTTTAAACTTTCTTTGGTTCATTTGTGCTGGAAAATTGATCTATATGTAATATATATTGGATTCAAATCGGCCGGGGGAGACCTCCATGACTTAAGACAGGCTATACACTATCCAGTTTCCAATCTTGTATTAACATAGATAATAGATTTCCCAATGTGTAAAAATATTTTCTGGAGTTCAGAGTTCAAGATAGTAAAATGGTGAAAAGCTAAATTTCAAAAAAATATTTTTGCGCTCGATTATGCCGATTCAACAATGTTCAAGATTCTAAACGTTTTCTGGATTACCAAAAAATAGTCATTAACGCAAGCGCAGCGTTGACAAACAACTGTTGAAGAAAAATTTTGAATTACATTGAGAATGTATCAATTTACTGCATCGCTTGCTCTTTTGTTACGTATTCTCTTACAAACTTAGAGGTTTAGTATAAACTTCATCAGAATCATTTTCCCGTTTAGCGTAAAATAGCTTCTTCTTACCCATTAATTGTCGATTTTTTGCCCAATTTGAACATTTTTGTTTATTTTTGTGATCGGAAACGACAATATGAAACAAGTGTTTAAAATTGAACTCTGTTTCTGATTGTGTACGACCTTTTATAAAGTTTTCCGTGAAAGAAAACTAAAATTTGATTGGATACGACCACAGTCCCTATAAAGAAAAACTTATTCTGCGTTTTTTGGTACGAATTGACACCCCAAGTGAAGTCTGGCACATGGTGGAAGTGGATGGCAAGGGAATTTTAACGAGCAGCATACAATCGTTACAACTCGGAATGGTATTTGTCAATTTTTTTTGTTCAATTTCGATCAGTATCACACAATTTCCGTTTTCTGCCTCTCTCCCCGAATTCCCTTGTTCTGTTGTGAATACCGTTCTTCTTTTTTTGCCGTTTTCAGTGTGCGAAAAATAAAAGGTTACGTGTCTTTCACGTCTGAATCGAAATTTTTAAAACTTACATGTTAGCTTTAACTAACCCCTCCTCGTTCGTTAAAATGAACGATTTAGACCACTAATTCGTTGAGACGGTCAATCATCTCGGTCAGATGCATCAATAAAAAATCCAAAACCGACTTTGCATTTTCGTACATTCTGGTCGAATGTTACAATAATTATCAGAATTTGGCAAAGAGATGCTCCTAATAAAGCATACGTAACTGACATTTCTCAAGAGAAAAAAAACGAGTTATGAGTTGAAACTTAATGATTTTGGGTTACTATATATCTTTTTTATACCTCATTGGAAACAAAAACGAATCGTGATTTTTCTCTATAATCTGAAAAAAAGCTTTTGAAAGCTTGACACAAAGCAGCAGTCATCTGGAAGAATGGTTTTCGCAGAGAATCGTGGATTTTTATATGTATTTTATATGAAGTAACGCGGAAGCAGTTTATATGTATGGTTATTACAAAGATAATACTTTTTACTTCTTTTTTCTTTTAACCTCAAATTAACTTCTATCATATCTCCTCATCTGATCAGTTAGCTCTTCTAATCGAAATGTCTCCCAGAAATTCAAAACGATTTTGGATATTTACTTAGTTCTAAAGTTTTTTGAACCCTGCTTCCAAAACTTCACGAAAAATGAGAAGAGACAACTCGAAAAGCGACAGCATGTTCATTCTGATGAAAAATAAGGAGATGGAATCTGGGAAATTAGAAATACTGTTATCCACAAAGCTGAAAACCTTGGATTTGTACTTGGAAATTTTGGTCGGTAGATTATACATTCGGTTAAATATCCACGCTGCATGTGGTATATCTTCATGAGCTCCTTCATCAAGTCCTTTTCCTTTATCTGACTCGAAAGACTTTGAATAGCCGTGTTCATGGACTTAGCTTCAGCGAGTTATCATGTGGTTATATGTTTCTCCGTTGAGACTGCTTCACAGGGTACTGCCTCTGCTAGCGATGTGAAGCGGTCTGTTATCATTATTATCTGATTATATCCAGAATCTATCACAGATAACTTTTTTGATCCAACTGTACTCTCCCGTTAAACTCTGAGCTAATGTTTTAATAAAAATTCATTTTTTTGCTACTCTAGTTGCAGGCAGAATATTTTTGCTTTCACCTATCTCTGACAGGCTTTTTTCATCACTCGCCAGTGAAAAAAACGGAGTTTTCTAAGTTGTATTTTGTCAATTCCTTAGTAGACTATCTGATGATGAGAACTGAATAGTAATTCACTCTGTTATAGATATGGCAACACTATATTTTTAGATTTTTGATGAATTTCCTCCTCTTCCTTACACTTGCTGGAGATTACCCCATCCGCCGAAAGATAAAACTAAAATTTTTTTTTCAATTAACTGTAAATTCAAACCAAGATCAATTAGGACAAACAACTGATCTTGTCAAGTTTCTGTGCTTTTAAATGGTCTGATAGTCAGTACCTCGCCTTCACCTGTTCTTCGAAGCGATTCAGTTGTCCATTAAGATTTCAGGACAGAGTGTATCCTCTTTTAGTTTCACTGAAACGATTCTGTTCAAGTACTTTTTATGCTGATCAGATTGGAGTTTTGTTTTATTGTTTCTATTACAATATACTCGTTTTAAAAGCTTTGGAGACATACTTTTTTTTTAATTCTGCGCCATCGTTGCTCGAGCCGCTTTACATGTATTAAGTTTCCGATCAAGTATTTCTCTTAATGTATGATGTGATTTTCTCCAACAACTTTTTACCACAGGAACATTCAGGAAAATTGACTCCCGGACTCTTTTCTAGACCAATTTGTGTATTTTTTTCTTCAAATGCCACTGTTAAAAAAAATCTTAATGGTATTCCACTCGGCGTTCCCTCAAAAATCTTCATAAAAACCAACTGAAGTTTATCTGGACAATCTTTTTCAAATTAAGCCGACCCGTTTGCTTTTTCTGAGATCTTTTGCTAGTTTGGGCAATTGAGGAGGATTTGTCGTATTATCCAGCTGTCCCCGCCAATTTGTTTGGAGTTTCTGTATTGACCAGTTTTAAAGTATTTTTCCTATTTTTCTTGTTGGTCATTTTAATGTATCCTCCCTAGTTTCCTTTTGCTTGTATATTGACCAGTTTTAAAGTATCCTCCCCATTTTTCTTGTTCTCCGTGTAGAGTTTATACTTTCTTTGGTTCGTTTGTGCTGGAAAAAAGATCTACAGGTTCTATATATTAGATTCAAATCGGCCGGGGGGAGACCTCCATGAATTAAGACAGGCTATACACTATCCAGTTTCCAACCTTGTATTAACATAGATAAAGATTTTCCAATGTGTAAAAATATTTTTTATGGAGTTCAGAGTTCAAGATGGTAAAATGGTGGAAAGCTAAATTTCAAAAAATTATTTTGGCGCTCGATTATGCCGATTCAACAATGTTCAAGATTCTAGCATTTTCTGGATTACCAAAAAAGAGTCATTAACGCAAGCGCAGCTTAGAGGTTTAGTATAAACTTCATCAGAATCACTTTCCCGCTTAGGGTAAAATAGCTTCTTCTTACCCATTAATAGTCAATACTTTACCCAATTTGAACATTTTTGTTTATTTTTGTGATTGGAAACGACAATATGAAACAATTGTTTAAATGGAACTCTATTTCTGATTGTGTAAGGCCTTTTAAAAAGTTTTCAGTGAAATAAAAATAAAATTTAATTGGATACGACCACAGTCCCTATAAAGGAAAACTATTTCTGCGTTTTTTGGTACGAATTGACACACCAAGCCACGTCTGACACATGGTGGAAGTGGAAGGCAAGGGAATGTTAACTAGAATCATACAATGCAATTGCCCATCTAACAGAACCAACTTGAAACAATGCAGATCATGAGAAAGTTGCTGAGCAAGTTGAGATGGACTACCCTGAAACAATTAATTCACTTTTTGTTGCGCATCTAGTAGACAATTTCCTCATCACTTGGTACATTTGGGATTTGTTGAAAATCCCATTACAATTGACGTGTATGAGGGCTTCAGAAACAACAGGGCTTCAGAAACAATGAACTCTTAAAACAAACCAAGAAAACAACCATCTCAACCTCGACCAGCGTTGCGTTCTATAGAAAACATCCAGAACTCTTCTGCTGCTCGAGATCTGTTTGATTAAATTTTTTGTAGCTAATTGTTACTAGATTTTCATTCTATCTCTCATAATCAATTAGTTTTCAAACTTTCGCAATTACAAGAAAAAATAAAAAAAATTCTGGGAATATAGCTAAAACTCTGAGATAAAATTTGGACCTATTTTAAACTTTAGATAAAATTATCTAATAAAAAGTGTTCAGACTAAAATAAAATTATTTTTGCCAAATTTTTCTGCAATAATTAATCAAAAATCATTAAAAAAACTGAACAATAAAGACCAATGAAACAATCAGTAACATTCAACCAATCAAACTCATACTTTCAATATTAGAGTGTTCAAATCTTTGCGGAACAAAGCTGATACCAGAGTCTGTGTAGATGCAAGCGACTGGACAGAGCTTAAGTTTTTGAAACTTTTTTGAAAGTTTTTTAGGCAATGAAAGAATTAATTTCACCAGAGAAAAAGACGTCAATTTAGAATTAATTTCTTGATTTTTCTAAACGATAGACTCTACACGCTAACTCCTGATTTTCCCAAAAGATCACTACACTTAACTTCTACAATCTTTTGAATTCTCCAAATTCTGGAATTATCCACTGAAATTTTTTCATTTTAAGCCGTCCCGCTCGGATTTTTCAAGATGTTGTACCAGTTTGGGCAACTGAGGTGTAATTAACGTGTTATTCCGCATTCCCCTCCAGTTTGTTTGAGATTGCGTTTCGACCAGTTTTAAAGTATCCTCGCAGATTTTTTGTTATATCCGGTGGAATATCACAATCTTTGGTTCACGATGTAATAGGAAATCGATCTATATGTAGTA
Source organism: Symsagittifera roscoffensis (assembly GCF_963678635.1). Classification (NCBI taxonomy): domain Eukaryota; kingdom Metazoa; phylum Xenacoelomorpha; order Acoela; family Convolutidae; genus Symsagittifera; species Symsagittifera roscoffensis. The sequence goes on along the minus strand of NC_087062.1, from coordinate 71,804,758 downwards.
TGTTGATTCAAATTGTCCGGGGAGAACTCCATGAATTAGGATTATGTCTATGTACACATTAAGGCTATGTACTATCAAGTCTCCAACCTTTATAAAAAACTGTCGATACTTTGTCCATTTTGAACATTTCGATCATTCTTTTGTGATTGGAAACGACTATTTGAAACAATTTCTTAAACATATTTTTATTTCTGATTCATAACAGCTATTATGAAAGTTTCCGTGAAAAGAAATTGAAATCTTATTGAATACGACTACAGTCCATATATGAAAAATCTGTTCTGATTGGTTACACCGACACATTTGAGCTGAGCGTACTTGTCACTATTAAATAAAAATTTTTTCATTTTCAACTCAACTACCATCAAATACCTACTCTTTCAGCTCTAAATCAGTCATAAATATTTTTCTAATCATTCTGTTTCAATATGACAGTTATATGGTTAAATTTATCTCCTCATTGCAAAACAGCAACCCTATTATATCGGCAGAATTTTTTATCTCATCTGGTATAAAATCAAGTGAGACAAACAGTCTCTGGAGTGTTTTGTGGCACGGACATCTCAAAAAAAGACTGTCACTTGGTGGAAGTGATACGAAGGGTTTTCAATGATCCATCACACAAGTACACATCTCTTAAAACCAATTACGACAATGCATATGATGGGGCACGCTGCTGAGCAAGTTGAGATGGACTACCCTGAAACTCTTGATTCACTTTTCGTTGCTCAATTACTAGACATTTTCCTCATTACTTGGTAGAAGCGGGATCTGTTAAAAATTGCATCACAATTGACGACTATGTTGGCTTCAGAAACAACAGGGCTTCAGAAACAATGACCCCTCAAACAACCCACCAAAATAACCATCCCAACCTCGACCGGCTCTGCGTTCTACAGAAAACATCCAGATATTTTCTGCTGCTCGTCAATCTTGTGATTAAAAATTTGTAGACAATTGTTGTTTGATGTTCATTTCATAATTTATAATCCATTAATTTTTATAAATCTTTTTAAATTTTGATAATAGATAAAAAATTCTTGAAAAAATGTTCCGAATGATTGAAAAAATAAATAGAATACGAATTAGATTAGCAAGAAAAACACTTCTAAGAAACTTGATCTTTTTTTTTGCACACATGACATAACTGATCGTTTTCTGTATCTTGTTGAAAAGTTGAAACTAAAACGCTTTTGCAAAATTGATAGAAAAAAGTGAATCACTTTTCTTTCCTTGTCGAATAAACTGAAAAATTTTTCGCATCTTGCAAAAAAATCTGATAAAAAATTTATTGTTAAAGCTTATCTAAAAAAATTGCGAAAAAATTGTTCTAGGCAACTATTTAATAACTAATAGAAAAACTGACACAATCACTACTTAAAGTGACCATATCGAAACAAGGAATCAATGAGACAATCAATAACTTTTAACAAGTCGAACTCATATTTTGAGTTTCGAAATCTTTGAATGCTTTCCAAAAACAACTTATCCGAGAGTGGGGGTAGATGCAAGCATCTGGTCAGAGCTTAGATGGCGTTTTTTTGAAATTTTTTAAGGCAATGAAAACAATGATTCTACCAGAGAAGTTGATGTCATTACTCATCAACTTCTAAAATTGTCTAAATGTTAGAATTTACATATCGACTCCATTGTAAATATCGATATTAACTTCTAGAATCTTCTGAATTCTTGAATTGTTTATTAAAATTTCAACCATTCAGAATTCCAGAAAAAAGTGTATTTTCCTGATCAAAGTGATGAAGTTTATGAAATAATTTCTCTTTTTATTTACTTCGCTGCTTTTGTTTTCAAATCTAAATGAAAATACTCAACCAAATTTGTTAAAAACAGGAGAACTTCTCAAAACCATTTTTCAGTTTTTCGAAAAAAAAATTCTGCAACATCTTATAAATCAATAAGTCAACTAATTTGATAGACTATTTGTTCTCTTTTTTAACCAAAATGATTGAAGTGTGAAATCATATTTGAATCAGTTCAGACACCTTCAAGAAAAAAAAGGGGTTTTAATATGATATGAATGAAAAAAAATTGAGCGAATTGCGGATCTGGGATAGCGAAAAAAGTTTCATTGACTCAAAAAAACGTTGACTACAAGTGACTATTTCTGAAGAATTGAATATGTTTGACATCTTCTACAGAGATCCGAAGAAGTCTTTCAGTCCTTCAAGATATTCCCTGCATGATTGGCGAAAGGTGAAACAATTTGTGATAGACAGTACAAAACTGAAAATTTATTGATTCATTTAAGAGGATAAAATATCTCTGTTGAAAAAAAACATGGCATGGCTTATAAAAAAGGAAATGGGAAAAAACTCAAAAAAAAACTCAAATTTTGTTCCAGTTAGTAATTTTTTGGCTTTTGACACTCTTATTAAAATTTCTTCTTTTTTTTAAATTGGATTTTTTCTTACATGGATAAATTTTCAAAACAATTTCGTTGATTTTTTAAGATTTATCAGTGCAAACTAAGAAAAGTGATTACATGTGAGTAAGTTGATTGTCTTGTCACAAAGCTTGAATAATCACTATGCACAGAATCATGACCACCAAAAAACATTGAAAAACTTTCGTTTGATTTTTGAACTTTTGGAATTTTGTCCGGAAACACTGAGCCATGAGTTTGAGTGGAAGCAAGACTTTGATTAAACTTGGATAATGTCTCCTGTGTTTTTTCAGAATTAGTCGCTTCTTTGCAAAATTAGGCATCCTTTCGGCTCCATTTCGTCTTTAGTTATTTTGCCCTGCTCGACTAAACTGATTGTACACTAATCCGCATGACATATCAAAATCTGAATAGAGTCTGAGATTGAACAAAATATAATGACTGTAAAAACTGGTTTTTTAAAATAAATTGAGTAAAAGCTGAAGAGAGCTTGACAGAAAGCAGCGGCCATCTAGAAGAAAGGTTTTTGCAGAAATTTGTGGTTTTCTGTATGATAAGTATTGCCTGCACAATTCCGACAAAAGGAAATTTCGTACAAAAATTTCCATATGTATGACTGCATTTTTTCAAAAAGAATTGGGAGATGTTTTGGTTCCAAAAAACCTACAAGGAGAATTTCTTGGAACTGATTTTTATCTGCTTCCAACTAGTTGAAAAGATGAATTCGACCAACTTGCAAATTTATCTTGATATGTGAAATCATTTCTGAGGGAGAATCAAATATGGATCAGGAGCTGGACATCTGCAAAAAAGTACATGAAAAAGCAATATACAAAATGAGAGTGTGTCACGATCCAGAAGAAAAAATCCAACAAGCCTTCCTACATTCAAAGTTGACTCTTCACTGCAAAAAATATGAAGTCTTGAAGCAAGTTGCATATGTCAACTATAATTTGAGTGAATTCAAAGAATTGTCCCCTATTTTGGGATAATTTATGTTTGTTGATAATTGTAAGGTTTAGTAAACGTTATGCTCTGTGATATTTTGCTTGTTTGGTAACTGAAATATTATTGGTTCGAAACCATTTGTTATCAATGAAGTGTGAAGTTAGAATGAAAAACTTTCGGGGACTTGAGAGAAGTACTCGCCAAACATACAATCTAATCGAAGTTTGACAATACATACGCCAAATATAATGTGATTTTCCAGTATTTGCTAACAAAATTACTAAAAAAGTTTTTCAGCTGCTGTTTTTATCTAAAATTAGGTCAAAATTGTCCTAAGTGTTCTCTACGGTCAATATTAGAAACGAGAATAAAAAAATTTTCGGAAACCTTATCAATTACCGTCTAGTTTCAGAATTTATATTAATGTTTTGAAACATTTTTCAATAATTTGAGATTTTGATTGATGACTTGAACTCCCTAAAAAACGATCAGATGCTAATTAGGGGAAAAACGAAAAGTTTTTGTGTTTATATTTAATACAAAATTTTCATAAATTGTATATCAGAAATTTGTTTTTTAAAACTGAGGATTTTTCAACACTGCTAATATTCAATGAATAAAAATAAAAGAAAACTGCATTTTAGCTAGAAAAAGATCTCTATCAAAATCATCTCAAAATGTGAAATAGGCATTTATCAGTTGTTGTATCTTGGTCATCTTTAAAGCTGAAAAAATGAATTTCTATAAAAAAAAAAGAACAAAAATGGTAGAGTTTATGACGTTTATGAGGACCTTACTAGTATTTTGGTTGTTCAGGAGCACCAGTAACTTGTTAAAGAGGTTGAGAGACTTTTTGATAAGAAAATTAATCGCAAGATTTATGAACAGATTTTTCAGTTACAAGAATGAACTCAGAAGGAGCAATCATTTATTTAAAAAAGACGAATGGAAAATTCTATAAATTAAAAAAATTTAAAACAAAAAAAAAACAGTAAAGCTTGAGTGAACTCATTTGTTTGATTCTGAAGTTCCCTACACCTAGCCTTTCTAATATTCTGGAAAACTTTAATAAAATTTATATCTGTGAATACTTACTTCAATCTAATATCAAAAACGATAAAGTTTTTCCGGAGTACTTGCCAAGATACTGAACCTAAATCTGTTGAAAAAAGTTCTGCATGTATTTTTCATAAGCTCTCCTATTTTCTAGAGGTTGAACAGACATCCTTCACCGTGATGTCTGTTCAAAGTCGAAACACAGATCGAGTACAATTGACACAATTTGAGCTCAGTTGAAACACGTCGAGCAAAGTCGAATTATACAGCACCGTCGATTACAGTCAAAACACAGGTCGAGCACAGTCGAAACACAAGAGTACAGTCGAAACAAAGGTCGAACATAATCAAAACATAGGTCGGACACACTCAAAAAAAGTCATTACATTGGGAACAGAAATGGATTTAACCGATTTTAATGGATCTTAGATGGGCCAAAAAAATATGGAACAATTTTTGTCTTATCTATGCAGGGTCGAAAAAAAACAAATTTTTTGAAAATTTCAAAACGGTTGGTCGAAACTATTGAGAAAAACGAAACATATCGAGTTTCGATTGATAAAGTCGACATATCGAATTTATGTCGAGACAGTGAGAACATATCTATGCGGGATTGAACAATCTTAAAATCATCGGTCGAGAAAGTCGATACATATCGAATTTTGGTTGAGAAATTCGAAGTTTGTCAAAATTTGATCGAGAATGCTGAAAAATAACAAATTTTGTTCCAGAAAGTGGAGACATTCATTTTTTGGCCACGAAAGTAGAAACATAAATCGAAGACCTAGAACCGAACAGAGTAACAAGCTGTCTTTCGGCTTCAACCCACACCAAGGCCTTTTCAGCGTTTTTCAAACATTTCAGACATACATCTGTTAATGGGTCCCTCGTCCTATGTTGGAGGTGAAATTCGGCTCAAAAATTGAACAAAGTTTTCCTGGTCTACTGCCACTTTTAGTGAATCTACTCAAAACTATTATGGTGCAAAAGAGCAGGGACACGAACCAAAACCGTTAAAGTACGCACCAACATACGTACAAATAGATGTAACACAGGTAGGCCCGATATTACTGCGTTTAACAATATTCTGTTCAAGTTCTCCTGTTCAAAGTGTTGAAGGTAACTTCGTTGTAATTCACTTCAGTGTGTCTTTCATAGCAAGAAAACATTTCGTTTTTTCAAAACAAAAATTCTTCTGAACAACCACTTTTTTGTCATCTTACCAGAGATATTGAAAATGTTTGAAGAGTTGGTCATCGAATTCTGCGAGCACTTTTTCTTGTATAAGGATAGATTGTATTCATCGCTCCAATTACTTCTTTAAACTTGACAAATCAATTTCGACTAAGACTGGACTTGTCGATTGCAATGAAATTAGCGTCATCTGCGCATGAAGTGGGAAATAGTTCTCGCAGAATTCAGGATGATCATCGATGCGTACAGCAAAGAGTAGAAGAGCAACAATTGATCTTTGGGGCACATCACTTGTTAGTATCACCGGACTGAATAGCTGACCACCAACTCTGACACTTTGGTGTGTGTTAGAGAAGTATGACTTCATCAGTTTGTATAATTCTCCTCTGAAACCAAAATTGAATAATTAAGATAACAAAAACTCATGACCAACATTGTCAAAATATTTTTTGTTGTCCGAATAAATAGTATCGAATTGACTTCTGTTTTCAATAGACCGGTATTTTTTGTCCAGTAAATCTAGTAACTGTGTGGTTCATTACCGTTTTTTCCGAAAATCGTATTGTATTTTGTGAAAAAAATGATTGGACATGTCTGTACAGTTGTATGAACCAGCAGCGTTCGAATTTTTTTGATATGTTAGGGAATATTGATTTTACCTTTAGTGCTCGACGTTCAACTTGGAGCCTTTTTTTGAGTAGGACCTACTATTGATTCTTTCAGCAATGTGGGAACAATCCTGTTTTCTCAATGTTGCACAAAATTTGATTTGAAAATGCTCTCAGTGCATCTCTTCTACAAAATTGGCGGCAGAAAATCAGATCCAATTTCTTTATTTTTATTTTAATTTGTTTGCATATGTTCTAACACTGATCCTGTGTAGTTGCAAAGTTATATAATGCTTGCAAAATTTGTTTTGAATTATCCGATTCAAATGTTGATGCTTGGCGATTTAATGATAAAAAATGTTTCGGATAAAATTCTCGTCGAGAAGAGCAATCATTCGCAACTTCATTCTCTAGATGTAATGATGCAGGATTAATCGTAGTAAAACTCAGTTAATAAGAAAAAATCAGTTAACCTTGTGTCGCCTAACTTCGATTCGTGTTCACGCTTGTCTTCCATTATCATGATTTGGAACATATCTCGATTTTTCTTGATTATCATGTTTTGCAACATATCTTGTTTACATGTCTTGAGTTTTGCCTTCCAGCAGAATTCAGTTTCTATAATTTATTAGAGTTTTATGGTTTCATCCAAGGAGATATTTTTGAGCGATGTTTCGTGCCGTGCTGTGTGTGTTTTGTGATAAGACTTTTTAACCGTGCATGCCACTGATTCTTTAAAACATTGGCATTGCTCCAGCAAAATCATTTGAAAGGTTCAGTTATGTCTTCTCTAGAAAAATTTTCGAAACATGCCAAACAGAAGCTGAGTTTTGCCCCGGAATCAACTGTTCTTGAAGAATTTGTAACCAGATTGGGTAGTTTTAGTTTCAAGACAATGGCATGATGACTTGTTAAAGCATTTAGTTCTTTCATATCACTCTTGCAAATTTTTTTTCTCTGCTCGTGTTAGTGAACGTATTCTTAAGCCCCAGTGGGAATGTCAATTAATTGTTGCTTTCCTTTTTCTGGAATCAAATCAAAAAGTTTTTGAGATTCAAAAACTTGAGAGGTGCAGATATACCAGTCTGCATCGGCTATATTAAGAACTTCTTGAAAATGGATTGCATTGTAGGTATTCGCAAGGTTGAGAATTTCTTCAAAAATCTCCTCAAACTCTTTTGGTTTTCTGTAAAATGGTGAAGGTGGGTTGTAAAAACAGACTACAAGGATATTCTGATCGTTATATTTAGAAGAACAGGCATCAGTTTCTCCTGGTATATTTGTCCTCAGATGTACCTCTTCTGAAATGAAAAAAAGCTTAAGACCGATGAAACATCCACCGTGTTTTGATATAAAATGGACAACTTTTCGATCGGATCTATGGCTTGATAGGTTTGCGATGAACAGTTCCACATCATCGAGTGCAGGGTACAACCATGTCTTTGTTGGCATACAAAATTACAGCAGTCGGCATTTACCATGTTTGACAATTTAACGCGCTTTTCTCAATTGATGAGGCTGTGAATACTGAAGACGAAGCATTTCAAAGAGTCGTCTAAGCTTTCAATTGACTGTCAATAGTTGTTTTTACTGTTGATTGCTTTTTAATGAAGTGTCCATCCACTTTCGTTTTGTTGGTTGGCATCGCATCTCTGATTCTTAATTTACCTTTCTCAGTTAGCTGTTTTCATTTCATTGATGATACAGTTTTCACTTTAATTTTTTCTTTTGTTAATTTTTTCCTTATAAATACCGTTGGGTGACAGCCCTTCAGACGTGCCCCGGATGCTAGAAGTTTTCTTTTCTCCATGGTTTTGGTATCTTTAAAACGATAGTTCTACTCTTGTTTTCTTGCGTCGCTCCTCTTCTGATCAGATCACTTAACTCCGTTTCAATTCCCGATTCCGGAAAACTCTCACGAGAGTTGGACCAAGGAGGAAAGGGAAGCGTATAACAGAATCCCATGGTGCCCAGTCAATAAAGAACCATGCCTTTCTCCATATCCTGATAATTGGTCCTACGCTTTCCGCATACGCCTGATAGTTGGCCATTGCCTTGTGAGTAACCTAAAAGTAAAAGGCTTGCAATCATGATGACAAGCTTGATTGGATTGCTGTACGCGAGCATTGTTGAGGTTACTACTGTTGGCGCAACAAAAGAAGATGTTTACAGTGATGTTTCTCATAGATTTCAATGATTTGAGCAAGTTTTTGCATTAGTGGAGCTCGACTGACGATTATTTAATGTTTGTCATATTCAAAAAACTTCTGAAAGAAACTTCTGAAAAGAGCTGCTGGAAAGGTTGGAACATGTCTTGGTAACCGTTTGTACATTTTAGCCCTTAATCAAAGGTAAGAAGGAAGATAGAGTCATGATTAAGAGGAAAATTAAATATTATAATTAAGTGCTGATTACGTTGTGTGAACTCCTGGATTTTGAGCGCATCTACAAGTGCATCCGCCAGTTTATTCACCAGAAGATGGAGATCCTCTCGATAAATCCAAACGGCGGAGTCAAGGCCATTTGAATCATTTGATATGAATCAAGGCCATTTTCCATAAGCATATAGGCATATGGGACATCTGACGATTCCTCTACTTACAGTTCTCGAAGTGAGCTGTAAACTCTCAGCTCAGAGCCCTCAACTGGGAGTCCTGGTTATAAAAGGATACAATCTGGTTACTTACGGCCATTTGCGCCCATAGCTAGCTAGGATGCAGAAATGGACCATGAAGGCAGGACTACTACCAGAGGTTTGCCATATGAACACTCAAGAGGAATACAGAGAAGAACCCAGGAGAATGGATATCCAGAGAAACCCCCGGAAAACATAAGTCTAGTAATCATTGGTAAGAAACCTGACGGCAGAGTTGTTTCTGCGGAATCTGAACTAAGTCGATTGGCTGAAGAACTTAGCGTCCAAGTGGTCTAATGCGCGATGCTTTGCGTTAGTTAGATTGTGAGGCGATTCCCAGTTGTATTGTACGGAGCAGTGAATCTCATGAGGCAGATCACGGCAGACAAACAAAGTGAAATGGAGGTATTAGATTTAAGAAGAACATTTTTCAACCATCGGATGCCAAAACATCATTTTCTAGTCCTGGTGCAGACCCTGTGCAACCATGCGGTGTTTAGTTTGGAAGCAGTGCTTTGTGATGCTAGTTGTCATCTGCAAAATGGTATATTTGCAAAGTTGTTCCTCATTAAACCGCATCCCGCGGGGTAAACAGTAACAGACTTCAGCCAAGCCCGTGCATTAATCATCGAAAGCTGAATCGGATTGTAAAAAGTCTTCACGTGCGCTGATCTGTTATTAAAACATGTTCTGGTGTCTGTCTGGCGAAACCTGGTTCAAGAGGATAGCTCAAAATAGCTTATGGCAAAATAGATAACGTCGTGAAAACGCTATACACGTTTTTACGAGCTGGTGCGCAATCGTTTGGTGGAACGTTCCCTAGGCTCAGTAGCCGCATATATCTTGAACATACTCACCCGGGTCGAGATCCCGCTCAAAAACCGCTCAAGATATGAGCGGTTTGAGCGGTTTTTCAGCAAGATTTGAGCGGTTTGAGCGGTTTGGGCGGTTTGGGCGTTTTTTTTTGGAAAAACCGCTCAAACCGCTCAAATCTTGCTTAAAAAACCGCTCAAAAACCGCTCATTTCTTGCGGTGATTTTTGAATGGTTTTTCAAGCAAGATTTGAGCGCTTTTAGAGCGGTTTTTGAGCGGTCTTATAAAGAAAACCGATCAAAACCAACAAAAAGGCCTGGAAAGGTAATGTGACCCCGGGTTGACATCCCTAAACCGAAAATGCTTATTTTAAATTTCCCCACACCGAAAAAGCTTATCATACAATTGCCTGCATCCAATGTATGGAAAAATGCTAATCATGCAATTTTCATACAATTTCAAAAAACCATTGAAAAAAGATTCAATCTAGTTTCTCCGGCTATTTGAACCAAATACAACAGTCTGGTGACGAAAAATAACTACGTTTTTTTTTGAAAAAAATAATGGTTATCATACAATTTCCATATATAAAAATTGTATGATAACCATTTTTTCATAAAAGGCAAGATGTTCAGAATAAAGTTAAAACTTGTTTTTAATCAAATTTTAAGTAATTAAGAGTGCTTTTGCTCAATTTAAAACACCTTGCTCATCAAAAACGAGGTTTTCAAACCAGGTTTTTTGCTCAGTTTTAATCGTCACAAACTGTTAATCGTCACAAAATGACTAGTAAAACTGAGATCTCGAAGGTAGGAGCCACACAGTTCTTCTTCTCCAAAAATGACTCGGGGTAGGTTCCGACAAATGATGTTGAGATAAGGAGGCTGAGTGTTGAACGCTTGTAGTGGCTATGTTTTGGGCTGACTGGGCAATCTGGTGTTCTATGCCGTTGTTTATGGTGTTTGTGGGGCTGTTTGTCTGTGAGTTTGGGTGCTGATTGGCGGTAAGGGCAGATCGAACGAACTCGTGATGATGTAATTGAAACATTGTAAGTTGAGCGTTGCCTAATTTAATAGCGTTTATACTCAATATGAATCTTTCTATAGCCAAGTTTTACTGTTTTTAACCGGGCGAGTAACTGTTGTTGCATTTTTTCATTACGTCCGCTCATTAAATGAATAACAATATCGTTCAGGGGCTTAATGATAGTATCTAAATCTGTCATCAGACTTTCAATGATTTCAAGCTCGTCATTATTTGTAATTAAACCTGTGATTGTTTTGAATTACGTGTCTGACTCACTTTCAATCAATTTTAAACGATTATCATCTAGCAATGCGGTTTCAAAATTACTTTCAGCGATGTTACTATTTGAGTTCATTTTTGAAAATTGTGATCTCGTAACGGCATTAAATTTAACAAAACAAAACAATAACGTAGTTCTAACTAACAGTTTGAAAAGGAGGTCCAAAAAAATCTAGTCGGATTCCAGTAACATACAAACCAATTCAAAGAACAATCAAACTTAATAAAGAAACCAAATAACATTCGAAATCCAAAAATTTGTAGATTCGTTTTCCTAGTTGGGCGCCAATGTACCCTTCTTTATGCACATACCTGACAACAACACTAAGAAAAGTACGGGAACGGAAAAGTTAAGATATCTAGAAGTGGGCTATTATGAATTGACTAAAGAAACAGAAGAAACAAGAATTAAGAACGCTTAGAAAAAAAGGTGACATTTGAAATACTTAGCTTTTAATTTGGAGACGTTTTGATATTTAAATTTAACCAAGTTAGTTGCCTTGCATTTTCAGTTTTAAAATTAGCAGTTGACTTGATATTGTGACTTTACTAAGCTTTCAGTTCGTGCGCTAATGGCGTACACAGAAACTATTATCCCGCTATAATTCAGGGTAACAGACATTTTTTTTCGAATGACAACCGGAAATTCAAAATTTTTCAATCAAATTGCAAAAAAGGATTCCAGAAGATTGAAAATAGCTCAAAAACAGTTCACCTCTACGAAAAATTTAAAATTTAAATATTTCTAATTATTTCATTTTGATTAAAAAAAGCATCATCAGAAGTTACCCGAAAAGCATAATTTATGATATTTAATTTTGAATAAACTATGTTTGAAACATACCCAAGCTAGGTCAAGACATATCTTGCTTAGGTCGAGCACAGTTGAGCACATGTAGTTTGGCCAGAGCGGTCGAACAATACCGGTTATTGTTCAAGCAGTGTCGAAACATGCCAAGTTGTTGTCGAGACGGTTGAAGCATACCAGTTTTTGGTCGAAATAGTCGACTTTTAAAGTGAGCTCCTCTACCTAGGAAAAGTCAATGACACAATGAGCCTGACCTTAAACGTATTCTTTAATGATGATACTGACTATTAAATCCCCGTAGCTTGCGCTGTGAGACCACTGCGTGTACGACAACAAACCGACAGCATTACGAGGCCAACATGTGCACTGGATAGGCGCACAAGTTAGTATGTGAAGGCCTCTGGAACCCAGAGACCCATCCCTATACATCTTTAAAAAATTTTGGAACGTTTAAGGTCAGGCTCATTGTGTCATTGACTTTTCCTAGGTAGAGGAGCTCACTTTAAAAGTCGACTGTTTCGACCAAAAACTGGTATGCTTCAACCGTCTCGACAACAACTTGGCATTTAAAGAAAATGAAAGAACACAGAAATATTGAAAAAAAAACGTTTTTGTTGCGGAATCTGCGTACAATCAAAAAAGAGACAGTTTGGTTTCGTAATGAAGATTTGAAGAACTTCAACCTTACAATCACCTGAAATGATTCGTACCAAGTTTGGTTTGATTTCAACCCACTAATGCATACTGTCTTTCAAACGTCAAGGCAGCGCGAAACAATGACTATGAATCTTCAATTTAAAAAACGAATACGTGTAAAAAAGCTTAATTCACAGAGACAAACATTTTTGAATTCACACAATTATCATTTGTTCAATTCATTTCAACTCAGGTTACAATTAAAGTAACTAGGACTTGTCGTGGCTACTTAATTGACCAATCAAGTGTTTGCATCATAAAATTAATAACAATTCTATTTTTTGCCCTACCAGTGAAACTTATTTTTTTCCATCTTTTAATGCGCAAGCACTCGCAATTGTTTTTCACATTTTTTTCTTTTCTCGAGGTGGCATCAAACAGGAGTTGGTTATTCCTTCTTGTTTACTATTAAACCCTTAGAGGGCATTTAAACAACCAGGTTTTTCAAGCTATGAAAAAAATCAAGCTGGTCACGCGTAGCAGTTCTCAGTTTCAGTTATCTTGAAAATCTTGCCAAGATCTTGAAGAGTTTTGAAGATTTATGATAGACACCAAAGAAACTTTGAGATAGATCTGGTTTTTTCAAGGTACCTTAAAGTCTAAGCTACATGAAAACATCCTGGCAAACATGGTTTTTGCAGCTCAATAGAGGAATTTGATTTTTATTGCAATCTAAAAAAAGATCTTGAAGATTCTTCAAGATTTTTCAAAGAATCATCGAGATCTTTTAGGATATCCAAGAAACGTTTCTTATCTTTTTAGACAGCTCATAGCAATTTAATGAGCGAACACATAGTCGAGTTTCTGTCATAATCAGAAAAAAATCTTGAAAGTAAAACCGTCAATCAAAACCCTTTTAAGAAAATCTTTTCAAAAATCGTTTCAAAAATCTTTTCAAAAATCGCTTTTATTCATCAATCATTCTCAGAGAAATATCTACTGCCCAAAATGAAGTAGCAGCGATTTATTTCTACAACAGCAACATTTCAAAGCCAAACCAGAAAAAAAATCGCTCATAGACAACTCTGAGCCGTCTCTAACCTATGCTACCATGTATTGCTGTTTTTGTGTTCTGGAGTTTTGAAGTTATTGAAGTCATAACTGATGGATTTGGGTTCGATTTGTTTTTTGTCTAATTTTTTCATGCAGCATTACTTCAAAAATCGTTTATCTTAAACAATCTATCTGAAAAAAATATCTACTGCCCAAAATGAAGTCGCAGAGATTCTTTTCTACAATTTTAGTTGTAATAAAACAAGATTTCAAAACCAAACCAGAAAAAAAATCAATCATAGACACTTCTGAGCCGTCTGTCATCTATGCTACCCTGTATTTTTTTGTGTGTTCTGGATTTTTGAAGTTATAGAAATCGGAAAGTTTGAAACATAAAGTGAGCACCTCCTTCCAGGATACAAATATAACCAAAATTTGTACGGAAAAAAAAACATGAATGGTTTATCTTACTTTTTGCAATTCCATGTATAACAGTTATTAATCGTAGTTTTTTATGCAAGTTTCTTAATAATACGCTTTTTTGGTCATCCAAGGGAGAAAGAAGATTGTTCACTTGTTTCAAAGTTTCCTGAAGAGAAATTCAAGATTTTCAGCAGAATTGTTAAAATTTCGTCGCATATCAAGTTTTACTCACACCGCTATCCAACACTACCAACTAAAATACGAATCGTTTTTTTTGTTATTTAATGCGCAGAAAATATAGCATAGAGCCTAAATAATTTTATAAAACTTTATTGCAAACATTACAAGTACTCGAGTTGAAATTTTTTATTTAATCAGCGTAAAACTTTATTGGATGAATTCCATAGTTAGAAATTTAAAAAGTAAGGCAAACTTCCGCCCTGAATCCGCTCATGAATTTTGCTGCTCCAAATTGATTTTGCATTTTGGAGTTTTTTCAAATCATTCATTTTTTTATCAAAAAAAATATGTTTTTTGTACCACTTTGAAATAGTTGTTTAGGTGGAATCCCTCATGCGCTAAGGACGGAATGCGCGAAAAAAAAATCAGCCAATCAGATTTCAGTTATCTAAAATTTGGAAAGAAAGTACACGGTTTGGAGTATTGATATTGGCCGAATCTAAAAATGGCAGAAATATGCAAAACTTTCAATTTGTCATTGACCGCCGCAAAATTGGGACGAATTTTACATTTCAAGGGCATCGTAATGAAAGAAGCAAAGTATTGCTTCAATTAATTCATTTTAACTGAATGGCCACTGCTTTTTTTAAATTTGACTCTCGGCTAATTTTATTTTCGGTCATTCGCTCACAAGTTTTTTTCGCGCATTCGGTCCTTCGCGCATGAGAATAGCCCCCGGTTGTTTAACGAAAGTAGGAAAAAATTCGGCGTATCGTGTTTTCTCTTCCTTATTGACTACTCGAGAAAAAAAACGCAATATTGGACGTGATTTTCATTTAAAAAGTCAAAATAAATTTCAGCGTCGAAAAAATTGTCAGCATTTTTCCGACTTTCACACTAAACTTGACAATTTATGTAGAGAATGACCTCAAGCAAATTGACGTCTATTTATTTTTTCAAGTTTTTTTTGCTATTTTTATGATTCGTTCTTCAGAAAAAAAAAGGAAAAGTTTTTTTCCTCAATTTAATTAAATCATTTTTTTTTTCATTTCTCTAGAAATTTTTCATCTTTTTAATTTTCTTCCTTTAGCTCAATAGTTGAAACAATCTGAGTTTCATGCAGAGCGTTTGGCTATCATTGTATAGTTTTTGATTTTATTTCAATGGAATGGTATTCAATTTGGTTTTCAATAGTTGTTCCAGGAGCTGATGTGACAGTTGATAATTGATATTAGAAAAAAGCTACGATTTTTTCCACCGAAAACGGTAAGAATTGAAAAAAAGTTTTCATCATAAGTAAAATGATTGAAACTAGTGCAGAGGATATTTTTTTCAATTAAACGGTATTGATCTTTTTACATTGAGTTTTCTGTTTTTTTTTGCAGCTATCTTTGTTTAGAAAAACTAAAACGTCGTACAGTTGAACCTCATAGATCAGCACACTCACTCATCCAAAATCCAACTGCCACAGTAACAGATCCCAGTGTATTGAATCAAATTTCCTTAAGTTGATATATAATTAAAACTAAAACAAATATACTTCAAAACGAAGTTTGTATACGCTAAGTTTCTTTACACGATGTCCGCAAAAATACATCAGTTCTATCGAAAAGTTTTCTTTCTCAAGTTTGTAAGCAAGCTTTTATAAATATTTTTTCAGTTCTAAGTGATCGGTGTACAAAGTTCTGACAAGAAAGTTTACAAACGAGCTCTTTCGGTGCTGAATGATTATCTAATTTTGATTAAAAAAATCAATTCGCCAGATTTAGTTAGGAAACAAAACATCTATAACACCAAGGTCAATGACAATTTAAAGCAATTTAAAGCCAAGGTCAGCATAAGGCATTTTACTGAGAAAAAAAACATTCATTTTTACAAATATGGTATGCACCCACAAAATGATTTCAAACGGATTTCATTCTTATCATTTAAAATTTCAAAGAAAGTTCCTATTACAATTATACAAACAAAATTTGAATTTAAAAAAAATGTGTCTCGTTTTCTATTCGTGGTGTCACGAACGGATCTGACCTACAGCCATCAAATCAGCCATATTCCACATAAGAAGAATAAAGTATGTGTTTCGAAGTCGTCTTGTCGAAATCTGACTAGAAAAAAATCAAAACATTTTTGAAATTTTTTGTCAAGGAATTCTTAAACAAATTTTAAACTAATTTCAAACAAACAAGTTTGTTTTGAAAAAATAACTAAATGAAACTACCAAAACTATTTTTGTATGGCAAAATTGCCCTTCCTCAGTTTTGATTGAATTTTAAAGAATTTGACTGATAGAAATTTACCTGCCCGCTTTACTCGCTCGAAATTAATAATTCAAAATATCAAACCATTATTTTATCGACACTTTGAAAAATGCATAGTAGTTTTCAAATCACAAACTAAACGGCTTTAAAATGACCTATAACTCATCTCAGTTTAATGTTAGTTTGGGGCGCTTGATTTTGAGAGAAGAAGTGAAACTAATGGACTCCCGAAGACAAAAGTTCCTCCCCATTGGTAAAATTGTAAACTTTACTTTTTTTGGATTTTTTTTCAGGTTATTGTTCCGATCAATGATTGTGAGAAGGAGCTTTGCATTCAGTTATGTTTTTTTCTACGCAAAGTCTGGCTGAAAATAATCATCACAATAGGTTGAATGATATCTGGGGTTTCATTATGGGTGAATTTTTTCAAAAGTTTTGTGGATTTTTTATCAGGTTGACCTAATCGAATTTCGTACGGTCCTAGAACTATAGAAAAACCGTAATTATACAACAAAAAATTTGCGCAGCATGCAAATTTTCAAAAAAAAACAAGTCAAAAGTGCCTTTTTTGCCACTTTTCGGAAAATCGAGTTTTTACAGAGTCAAAGTTGGGTCAGTTTGGATCAATGATACTGTTCTAAGCTTTTTTTAAGGTCTTATCCAAAAATTAAAAAAAAAACTTTCATTACGCGGCCAATAAGTGCATTTTGTGAAGTTAGAAAAGAAAGCCCACCGGCGACCTTAAACTGAGAATATAGAATTTCCAATTACCTTTAAAAACTTGCGAGTTGTCACTTTCCTAAAATTTTGCGAGTTGTCTTGCTGCGAGTTGCCTTTTCTTGCGAGTTTTCGCGGTACTGTATTTCTTAAGGTTCCATCTCAACTGATTTCTTAATTTAAGATTTAAACAAAAACCAGGCAGATTAAATAAGAAGAGATTGGAACGGACGGCTGAGTAATTTTCTAAATAAGTTGTTGTGCCATCCTTTGCTTATTATAAATTTGATTATCATTATTTGGTTTTAATCTTACTTTTTTTCAATATTTCCTCCAAAAATTCATTTTTGGTCCAATTAGCTGCTCAAAAACATTTTGCACTTTATTGTACTGCTTGTGGAAGAGATAATTGAGGCAATCAAGGGATTGGTAGGCGATGAATTCCGAATATTGAATTGCTCAAACAGAAAAAATTAAATATATTACTAAATCTGGTTTTAAAGCAATTGATATTATTTTATCCAAAAAGAAAAAAGGTTTCAATTTGAGCTTGAAACAAGCTTTATTGGAACTGAATTATAGAACACCTGATTTTAAACCATATGTGAATGCCTGTAAACTACACAATGCTTCTATAGCAGATATCAAAAATGAATGAAAAACGCACAGAACGTGTGCAAAAACATACCACAAAAAACGTACTGTTTTATTACAGCATTTGCTGTGATACGTTTAAAAGACTCTTTGCGTCGTTCTAAATATACAATTTTAATTAATTGTGATTGTTTTTTTCACTGAAGCTTTTTGCTTTTACTTAAACTGAAAATTTGGTTCAACCAAAAAAAAAATAATTGAATTAACCTAAATTTAATTTTATCTACATTTATCTACACTTAGTTTCAATTTTATCTACATTTAGTTATGATTAAAAATTTTGAGATATTATGAAAAGAAAAGCAGTTAAATAGGTACAAATTTCACCTAGAAATATATATTTGTTGATCTTTTTTTGTTAGAGCCAATTATGGCCCGCTTTAATGGCCACGGCCCCGGAAGCAGCCGAACCCAGAATGGGTTCAAGTCGAGTGGAGGTGGTTCGGCCTCAACCCACATGCCGAATGGAGGAAGCAACTCGTTCAACATCAACTCGGAAGACTCGGCTGATTACGCTAGCAACGAAATGCATTACAAAATGTGCAAGAAAATCGCCCAGCTCACAAAGGTAAAAATCAAAACTATTTATTTGGCAAATGGTGTTCAGAAATTTTTTTATCGCATTAGTTATAACAGTAGCGGATTTTTTTTTGGGGGGGGGGATGCTTTGTATTATTTTGAGATATTCATTTTTGCTTGTCTGACTCTAAAATTTTACTAAAGGCGCCTTTGGCGCCAATACGTACTATTTTTCTGGGGTGAGAGTGGGGGTGGGTTCGGTTGAGCTCGCGCTACAAAAACAAGGTTTTTTTGGTCAAAATTTTCCAAAAGTTACGTCCTTTTCAAAAAATTGCCTGCGTCGCAAAAATTTTAAACATTGTCTTATAGGTGCTTGGGAGAGCTCGGAAAATCAATCGTAAATCTAAAAAAAATAGTCGACAAAATTTTCAAAGCCTTTTTAAAAATCCTCCGAGAAAATCCTGGATCCGGCCCTGAGTTATAGAATATTTTCTGCAAACGTAAGAATAACTTTTAATAAATGTTTATGGCGCAATAGTTTTTTCCTTAATTTATATAGACTTTTTTCTTAGTTTTAATTTTCAAATTTTCTGCAGGTGATCTACACTCTGAACACAAAAGCAGACGAACACGAAACAGTAGTTGAAGAAATAGAGTCGAAACACGAGACACAAATGAACAAGTTCTTCGTGGACTGTGAACAAAAACTAACATTAGCCAAGTCCAAAATAGAAGACCAGAAGTCACTCAAAGACAAAATATTATCACTAGAAGCAAAAATTGAGGGTCTCAAGGGCACCAAAGACATGCATGAAGTGGAGCTGAAAAAAGTGAAAAGCAGCGCCCAAGACGAAATCACCAAATTAAAAATAAGTCATAGCAATACCATTTTAAATCTAGGAAAGGAGGTTGAAACACTCAGAGATAAATTAGAAACACAAACTGATGAGTTTTCGCAACTTTTACATAATCTAGTTAAAGAAAAAGAAAAAAGTTTAGAAGAAGTCCGAGTTTTACATGATAAGACTTTGGAAACACTGAAATTTGACCATAAAGAAGAAATCAGAAAACTGAAAGAATCAATGAGCCAATTGGAAAGTCCTGAAAAATTAACCAGCCTCCAAAAAGAATTACAAGACATGCAAAAATTGAAAGAAATAGCCGAGAGCAGTTTATTGTCCGAGACTGAAAAGTTACGTAATCAGCATGATGACGAATTAGAAAAATTACGCAATGATCTGCAGTTAGAAGCAATGCAAGCCACGAGAAGTGTCCGTGACAGTCTAAGTCAGAAATTGCAATCGCGAGAACAAGAATTGAACTCCGAAATTGAGCGCCGCAATTCGGAAATTGGTTCAAAAATCAAAGAAATTGAAAGTCTGAAACAGATTACTGAACGGGTGAGTATTAGTTTTGAATTAATTTTAAAAAATTTGACTTTTAGGTGCTGGAGCATCCGATTAACAACGCAAGAAGATTGAATTTGTGCTCTTTGAGTGTTTACTTGGAAAGCTAACAATTTTCTTGGGATGGCTGTTTCGAGGAGAATTACTATATGCCAGCACTATCTCTGGCTCTGATAAGTTTAATGTTACTCATGATCAGATCTGAAACATTGATGAATCAGCGCGGGAAGTGCCAATTTTAAATCAGCACTCAACCGTGGCTGAGTTTTTGCAATCAGCACTGAACTGTCACTGAATCAGTGCTGACTTTTGAATTTTTAGAATGCAAAAACGTAACTGGGGGCAATCGAACTGTTTTTTCCCGACATTTAGTCCCTTGCGTTAATTTCATGCCAATATTCGTTGATAGATGACGAAAAGTTACTAAAAACTCACTATTGTCAGAGATCATTGTGCCTACGATAAAATGAGCACCAAGGTCAAGTTTGAGAAAAATTTGATACTGATTTTGTCTGCTGATGAAAAGTCAATGATACATTTGCTTTAGTCTCATTGTTCCCACCATTTTAAAAAATTGGAGGAACTTTGTATTCGGCTGTTTTTGTTTGGTTTTCACGCAAAATCAGGTAATCATTGGAATGGGTCGAGTGATATACCTTATCAAAGCCTTTTCAGTCGTGATTTGATGGAATTTAAAAACTTTGAAAAATGTTTCTCACAATGAAGAAAAACCAATTTGAAAATTTTAAAGTCTTATAAAGAGAAATTTTATTGAGTTTCGATTGAGAGCATTTTAACGCCTTTGCAAAAACGTTTCAGATTTTTCGATCCGGCTAGATGTTTTTGATTGTTTTATAAATAAGTAAACAAACTGTCCCAGACAAAATTGTCCTAAAATTGTCCATAAATTGTTCACCTAATTTTCAATCTAGATATCAACCGGAGAATTTTAATAAAATTTTTGAATAAGGAGGATCAATTTGATAAGGCTGCGGAAATAGGCAATAGGCTGCGGAAGTTTTCACTGAAAAACCTATTGGAGATTTAATTAAAAGAGGACTAAAATCATTTAAGTTTACCTGAACAATTTTTGCTTGGTTCATGTGTGCGCCAAACGTAGCTTTCAGTATCCTTATTATAGCTCTTGAGTACGTGCTCAACAATGGAAGTCCTTACGACAAAGAAAAAACTTCAAATGCTAGTTTATGATGCCTTAAGAAGATTTCAAACAAGGAGTTTTGACAGAAACCCCAATTTTGTGGCGATGAGTTTTATCAAAACGTAATGGCCGCGTGCGTGCTTTGCAAGACAAGGTCAATATCATAAATGATCATAAACCTTTCCCAGATCCAGGTGACATTGAAAAGCGAAAACTCAGAACAACTCTTAAAACAAGAGGAGTTATAGCAGATGACCCACTTAGACCAACAATTTTTTCCGTTCAAATGGACCTAAACAGGGAAACTGCAGCAGTGATTCCAAACTATTCAGTAAATCAGAGAGCCGTAAACGGCGTCAAGCAGGAAAGATGGTCCAGAATGCAGGTTCAAAATCACGAATTGGTTTTGAACTACCAAAGTTGCTCAAAGTGACTCACAGTCGCGAACGTTTCCTTCATTTTGACTCTGGACCAGATAATACTCAGCGAGTTATGGTTTTTACCCTCCTTCGAGGACTGGATTTTCTTAGTGGTGCTGATAATTGGTTGGGCGATGGCGCTTTTTCAAAGGCCCCGAAAGACTTTTTTCAGATATAAACAGTACATGCATCAGTTGAAGGAGTTCTGGTCCCTATTGTGTCCCTAGCATTGCTTCCAAACAAAAAAGAGACTTATTTTCGACTGTTAAACTGCGTCCAAATAGAAATTCCGAAAAGAACTCAAATCGCCCCAAAAAGAATTTCCCAAATTGAGAAAAACGTCAGAGATTTGAACTTCCGATCTTGCAACTTATCACTTCAAAGCTCGGCCAAACGCGCTTGGAAGAGTTCCATTTAATTGATTTTCAAAATTCGGTCTCGCTTTGAAATTTTCATGGTTTTTTGATGCACATTGAATCTAATTACAGAACGATCAAACATATGCAAAACATCGAAGCATCAAAGATCACAAGGTCAACTCAAAGAAACTAATTGCAGAAATTTTGTCTTCGAAACAAAAGTCTGGTAAAGTTTTATAGCTTAGGACAGTTTTGTCGAGGACACAAATGTCTGGGACACAAAGATCTTTGCACACTCATTACCAATCTTTGTATTTCAAGCCATTTATCTAAGGTATTTGTAGAGAATACAGGTAAAAAGTGAAAATAAAACTACTTGCACTTACATTTATAAAAAAGGAAAGCATAATTGATAACTAGCTTCCTACAAAATTTATTTCAAGTTTCTCTTTGTTCTGACCCTTAAAAAAAGTTTTAAAAAAACAAAACAATTATTGAAAAAAAATCACAACAGTGGTTAAATTTTTTAGAAGTTTTTAATTGCAGCTCAAATCACACTTGAGAGGACCTTAATATAATAAACTTTCAAACATCAATGAAGTTTGAAGCAAAGCTCCTTCACACTATCAGGTAATCGGAACAAGTACCCAACAAACTTTTGCTGCTCATTTTGGAACCAATTGCCACCTAAAGGCTCATTTAGGATCATTAATTAAAACGGCTGTTGGTCTTAAGTGTTTATTGAATCAACCCTTTCTGACCTAATGCGATACGATAAGAAAAAAAAGCGTGACACATGAACACTTGCCTCGATTTTCAGCTTGTTTTCAAACATGACACGAACGAACTTTTCAAGGGATTTTAATATTCGAAGAAATTACTTTATCATAAAAAAGCCAATTGATAGTTTTAGTACTTTTTACTCTCTGTGAGTTTTAATCTTTATCAGAAAAAATAACTGCTGGAAACTTCAGTGGGACCATGTTTTTTTAGAAGATAGAACATGGAAGGGTTTATTTATAGAAAGAGTCAAAAACTCTCCAAATTTTTTGCTTTTAGATAGGTAAATCTAAATCTGCTTAAATGTTGCTTTAGCTTAATGTTGCCAAATGTTTAGCAAAAGATGGAACTTAGTGCGAAGCATGGGGAGGGTCAGAGCATGAGTGAAGAGTTCAACTTAATGAAAGAACAGATGGGCAATCTGGAAACAGAAAACACAGTCCTCAAAAACAGGGCAGACAGTTTGACTGCTGAAGTGAAGAAAAGAGATGCAGAAATACAATCACTGAAAGGTGGGGCTTGTAAATTAAAAGTACTATGATTGACAGTCAATACATTTCTAGATAGCGCCCGAAACTGAACTATTTGCTTGAAAACAGCCGAAATTGATAAATAAATTGGAGTAAACAATTATCAATCAGCAAAAAAAACTTGAAGTTTATCTCCGTGCAGAGAAGAAATGGTCTGAACATGATGTTTTTCTTCATGATTAATTATGTAAATTGGCTAACTTGCAGTCGAGACAAAAATTATCTTTATAATCAATGAAAGTAAAAAAAAATAGGTAAAAAGGAGAAGCTAGTTGCACAATAACCAAATACTCTTGTTCCGACAATTTCAGAAAGCGGCGAAGGGCAGAACCTATGGCGCCGGGTTTTCTCTTCTCAATTTTGCCTACTTCAGAGAAATTTAGCAAGGATTCAAAGATGATATCATATTACACCCCTTTCAGCCATTATATGACAAAGATGATGAAACTAACAACTCAATTTTGTTGACACGCATTGTATTCAACTGTAGTTGTTACGCTATTTAACTTTTCGTCACCTCCATTCCGAGACTTTTTACCTTAAACAGGCTTTTCTCAAACGAGAAAATTAGAAAAATATCGCTTATTTTTTTCGATTTTCTCTTAAATTAGTTTTTCTACTTAATTAATGTAGTAGGAACATTCTGTATTGCTTCCGCAGAAACATGCTATGCTTGTATCAAATTGAGTTTATCAAAATAGAAAAGGATCGATTGTTTTGGCCCGTTTGTTTCGTTCCTGGAAAGATTTTTTTTTGTTTATCATACGAGGGTTTTTGGTTCCCAATTACAGCTAAGTAAGTTCCACAAAACTGAAGGTTCTATAACATGCATCATTTTACATTGATCGAAAGAATAGATTTTTTTTTTCAAAAGGTCGATGAACATAGTGAGGACAATAATATAACTCAGGAAAAAGACAATAATATTTTTTTTCAGGAAAAAGTCCCAAAAGTGGTTCCCGCTCAATATTCATTTTTCGAGGATAAATTTTTATAAACTTTTCATATTCAATTCAGTTTAATTTTTTAAATGATATTCAAATTACGTTCTTTTTTCACAAAAATGCAAATGGCGGGAAAAACATATCAAAAATGAATTTTAATTGTTCAGAATTCCGAGAGAAATAAAAAACTATCAATTGATCCATTCATCCCAAAGAGGGTTAATTTTATCCAAAAAAATTAAACTCATAAAAAACATCAAACAACAAAAAATGCTTGCTTTCTTTAAGACTCAAAAATTGAGAATTAGTTGTTAAAACTTCAATTTGTTTCAGTCTCCTTAAATAAAAAAATACTCACAAACAAACAAGTCTTTTGCTCGTGGCATATTATTTTAATCATAAACTCAGCTGTTTCTAAAACTTTTTGTGAAACATTACAGATTAATGACAGCTAATAGTCTGCAATAATAAAAACAAGGATAGCCGGTTGCTGGGCACGTATCACAGAATGTTGCGACCACGTTCATTTTGCGACCAAAAAAACTACATTTTTTTCTTGTGCGTAATAAGATGAGAGAACTATACAAAACGTGTAAAAAGTTAGTTAATTAAGCATAATCAGCAACAGTTATCTCCAAAAAGTCAAAAAAAGAAAAGTCTCTTTTTTTCTTCAAAAAAAAATTTTTGTCGCACAAATTTTTTTTTTTTGAGAATATTTATAGCAAGTTAAGCGCAAAATGATGCTTTCATAACCT
Organism: Symsagittifera roscoffensis; assembly: GCF_963678635.1. Classification (NCBI taxonomy): domain Eukaryota; kingdom Metazoa; phylum Xenacoelomorpha; order Acoela; family Convolutidae; genus Symsagittifera; species Symsagittifera roscoffensis. The sequence continues at coordinate 71,780,192 of NC_087062.1, read as the reverse complement.
GCTTTTGTTTAAAAAAACCTAAATGGCAAATTTGTAAATAACGAACATAACTCGGTTGCTTTACTCGCTCTAGATTAGGCTAAAATACAAAAAAGTCGATTGAAAGCGCTTTAATATGATTTATCACTCATCCCATTCAGATGATTTTTTGTTGTACCTGATTTTGGGCGAAAAAATGGCAGGAAAAAATATGGTTTGATACCACTCGGACAGAAGAACTCATTGAGAATTCAAACTTTTTACCTGAATTCTACTTCACTAAATTCTTATGCAGGAAGTGAGTGGAACTTAAAATTAAGCTAGTAAGGTGTCATGTGGTGCTAAATCAGTTCAAGTAAGTTTATCAACCTATAGCCATCAATCATCCGTCAGTCAATGGTGCCAAACTGATTCCGGCAGGTACTGGCCTTCGGCGCTGTCTGTCACCCTCGGTTGACCTCTGTAAACACTCTCTTGATAAGCTTTGCAAGATTAAGTTATATATTAATCATGTTACGAATAATAATTAAAAATAACAAGGTAGTTCCTGCAAATTGCAGAGGATCTATCAGTAGGCCTTAACAGTCCTGTCGAGGATGGTCCATTTGTATTATCTCTCCACATTCCAGACTGTGTTATTTTGTTGAGCGAAGCTCGATTTTTGCGACTCAGAACCATTTTTTTGCGTCCACAGTTTTGATGTGGTACCATTATTGCAGCCAAATTTGGTCAAATTATGGTAGACTTGAAGCTAGAGGTCAAGTGAGAGCTCTTCCTCACACACTATCATTGCCATAGCATGGGATCGAATACACGATCTGACAATTTCAAAGTGAACGCCTTACCACTATGCTATGTCTTAACACGGAAGTTGATTACTGTTTGAGCATAAGGCATTTCAAAATCAGGTTTTCAACATGGCAAAGCCAGCAGTACCGAGTGCAGGGAAAGTCTACCTGGAACCACTGGGTTCTGGGCACCGAAATGCAACGAACCCTCAATGCTGTGGGAGTTTTGGTTCAACAGGTTCCAATGGGGCATGGTCGCAAAACACGGGTTGAACCATATGAATTTTTTCTTCGACGCCGCATTTACGCCAACGCAAGTCACCGCCCTGCTGGCCGACGTAGATGGAACGGAAAAATAGGCTGCAAAACGAGCGAATCCTGATCCCGTGCCTGGGGAGAAGGGACAGGACGAACTCTATAACAGGTGGCCGCATCTGGACCCGCCGGAGTGATAAATCGGGGCTACCGTAAGAATCAGCCAGGAGGCAAATGTACATACCAAGAGCGCGGTTCAAACCGGGGGAGCCTTAACAAGCAATCGATGGTATGTTTGCGATCAACCACACTTCTCACGAGTGCACATGGAAAAATCCCCAGCCAGGAGGGTAACCCGTGATTTTTGCCATAAAGTAGGACACTACGAACGTACATGAAGGGGTAAGCGTGGAGGACAAAGAGGTCATAAGGTAGTTGGTATGATCCAGGAGCAGGAGAGGCTAAATTTTGAAGATCAACTGGAAACGCTGCAAACGTTGAGCGGGGTATATATTTTTTCAAGCATAGATCTTATTTACCCACAAGGCCAATTATCTTTCAGCGCCATACAAAGGCGCAGTGTAATTTTTCACTAGTAAGTGGGAAGACAACGGGTAGGTACCGTTTTAAAACGCGATTTTACGGGCTTACGACAATGCCAGCCGAGTTTCAGCGAGCAAGGGACTGCATTCTTTCCAAATTACAGCAAGCGCATGCGTTCATAGATAATTGTTTGGTATCACTAAGGGCACAGAAATAGATCATATAGTAACCAATGAGAAAAACTTGAAAAAGTTGAATAAAAAAATAATTCGTTTGCAAAATGCTAGCTTACACAAAAACAATGCGAATGCCTGGGCCACAAAATCACCACCACGGGGTAACACACTTAAGGCGGAAAATGGTACCAACTGAATCGCTAAAACCATCTCGCACGCTATCAGAGTTATAATCTTTCATGAGTTCTATCCATAGCCTACATAAATATCAGCCAAACTTTACTGAATCGTCCGCACCTCTAAGACCACTCTTGAAAATTTGAAAAAGCAGGTCGCAAATATCGTACAGCTCAGACATTTTGATATCTACAAGGAAATTTGATAAAGCAAGTGGCAAATATCGTACAGCTCAGACATTTTGATATCCACAAGGACATCAGAATAGTGAGCGACGCCAGCCACAATGGCCTAGGGGTAGTCATGGAGCAACTAGCATCCGAGGCGTGGAGGTAAATTTCGTTCGCGTCAAGGTATTCAAATGAAGCCAAAAGAAATACTCTACAAATGAGTTAGAAAAGCTAGCCGTTGTATGGGGGGCAGATTGTTTTCGCAATTTTGTATTAGGTCGAAAATTCATTGAAAACAGACCCTATGGCGCTTGTTTTTTTCTTAGACGTCAATAATAAGAGGAATAGAACCATGTTCAGTCGCCTAACACGAAAATTGGATCGACTAATTTCATTCGATTTTCAAGTTAAGCATAAACCAGGGGCCAAGACTGGCCTGGTGGACTGCTTATTGCAAAACCCAAAAAACGAAGTTATACCAATCAGCGCATGCGATAGCATGTTTAGAGTGGCTAAGATCAATTCAATACGAAACTCCCTCGGTTTTAAAACTTTTAACTGCGCCAAGTGACCAGAAAAAAAAATAAGTAGCTTTTCAATCAACTTGAAGCTATTTATTCAAGTTTTTGTCAATTAACTCGCTAGTAGAGGGCGTTGATTCATGCGCGCTTAAATTAGTCAATCACAGGCTAGAGATTTGCATGAACCAAAGGTTACGCTAAACAAACGCTAAGTCAGTGTAGTGTGGTCAGTGTTTCTACTCTTTTAGAACAAAGCTACTCGGAGCCGGAAATTTTGAAAATTTGAATCAAAACTTCAGAAAACTAGAAAGATTCTTAAAAAAACATCCGAGCTTGAACAAACTGATGATGAAATTGAGGAACTTAAAACGAGTTTGACATTGGAGGCATTTACGAAACAGACAAGAACAATCAAAACTAATGATATTCTATCGTTACCCCAGCAACAATTCCGCCGGTGTACCCTACTAGTTTATTAATGTCTTTTGTTATAGTCGATAAAAAACTTTTACCAAATTTATTTCCCTTCCCGAATTATTTAGTTTCAAATGTGATAATGTTTTTTGATTTTGAACAAAACGTCATCTGGATGGACGAGAAATTATTCAGTCAATTGAACCTTACCTCTGCTGTAAACAACAGAATTCACGCCTTCCATTATGGCAAGACAAACATATTTGCCGCAGCAAAAGACATCTGGTACCAGTAAGTGAACCGCTCGATCGCTTCAGTTGCTGGAACAGAGCCGAATGAAACAAACCCAATTAGAGTTTTGGGGCCAATTAACTAACTGAACGAAACAAAGAAATACGTACTTTTAGCAGTGCTCGCTTTTCGCGCTGACCTTCCTCAATGGTATTTAGTAGCAACCAATCGAACAAATTTCTAACTTTAAAAAAAATTACAACACCAATCACAGGGTGCCCCACAAAATTCATGTTGGCCAGGGAACTAGTTTTATGTCGCAAGATGTAAGAGCGTTTTGCAACGGTGAAAGCATAAAAATCATAAAATCGCTCGTAATTGATCAACGAGCGACGAGCTGCGTAGAGCGTAAAGTCGATAGTCTTAAAAACTCAATTTCATTTTTTCGCGAAAAAGAAAAATCCGGAACGGTTAGAAAGAGATCTCCGCACTTAATGTTTCTTAAACAATTCAACATTAAAACTTTCGCCATTCAAGGCACACCATGGGAGCTAAGCCAACACACTGCTAAGTAATTTAACAAAAAACCATCTACCCAGAACTTAAAAGGGTAAGGAAGGATAAAAACGAAAAATGCTTGTTTGGATAACATCGACCCAACGGTGCAAAATCTGTCACATCTAGCCGAGACGAGACTTGGACCTAGACTCTGACGTCAAACTTAGAAGCCACTCAATGAAAATAACGGACCAGCAAATTCTCAACCAGGAGGACGAACCAGTAGTACGCAAACCAGGGATGAAGGCTAACTAGGCACTAAGTCCCTCAGGCATACTGTACCAGCGGAGCGGGGATCAAAACTTGAATAGCTATAAATTAATAACATCAAAAGTAAAAGCGGAAATTGCTCATAAGATAACATTAAAAAGTGGAGCTGTACAAAGGAAACCGGGAGATGTAGTAACATCCTCGAAAGCAGTGAGGGAAAGATCAGATATTTACCCAAAACCACCGACCCCACAGGACTTAAGGAGCAAAAAAGGCCACAAAAGAAGACATACCGTCACGGCCTATATCAAGAAAACGCGCGGGGCGACGACACGATCCTGACAGCAAGTCAGAAAGTGAAGAGGACAGCAATAAACTACCAATTACCTTATCGAAACGAGCAACGTTAACGGACGGCGCGACGAAGACTAGCGGTGAATCTGAAAATCTAGCGGTGGATCAGAAATTCTAGCGGTGGATCTGAAATTTGTTCAGGGGAGCAGTAAAAAGAAACGAGATGGGGAAGCATAACCGGCGGCGCAGCTGAGGCGGCACGAGGAAGCGGAAAAAGACCCAACACGGAGAGCGACCCAAATACTTCTCCGGTAGAAGAAGCGGCTCTACAGAAACAAAAACCAGCGTTTCTCGCGTTTGCAGAGAAAATTGGGCGGAAACAACGCCTTGAGTCGTATAAAAATCAGAATGACAGCAGCCAGGATGAGATGGCTTCGCGTCGCAGCGGAAAAAAGCGGACGGCCGTAACCAAAAAGGGCGGGGTCATGGTCGACCAAATTTAAAAAAGGGGGAGTGGAAAGAAGAAGAGTAGTGCGTGAGCCAAGCATGTTAGAAAATTTAATACTCAAACTGAGCCCAGGTAGTTAAATGACCGACACCCAGTCTGTAACTCAATCGTCATCTCTTACTTTTAGATATTGAAAACTGTTATTTCTAATGATACTTGTTCAACAGTATCTCATCGATCAGTAATTTTCATCGCTAGTTTTCTTGTCAACATTCCAGCATTTAACAAGATCAACTGAAGATCAATTTTGAAGATCAACTGGAAACGCTGCAAACGTTGAGCGGGGTATATATTTTTTCAAGCATAGATCTTATTTACCCACAAGGCCAATTATCTTTCAGCGCCATACAAAGGCGCAGTGTAATTTTTCACTAGTAAGTGGGAAGACAACGGGTAGGTACCGTTTTAAAACGCGATTTTACGGGCTTACGACAATGCCAGCCGAGTTTCAGCGAGCAAGGGACTGCATTCTTTCCAAATTACAGCAAGCGCATGCGTTCATAGATAATTGTTTGGTATCACTAAGGGCACAGAAATAGATCATATAGTAACCAATGAGAAAAACTTGAAAAAGTTGAATAAAAAAATAATTCGTTTGCAAAATGCTAGCTTACACAAAAACAATGCGAATGCCTGGGCCACAAAATCACCACCACGGGGTAACACACTTAAGGCGGAAAATGGTACCAACTGAATCGCTAAAACCATCTCGCACGCTATCAGAGTTATAATCTTTCATGAGTTCTATCCATAGCCTACATAAATATCAGCCAAACTTTACTGAATCGTCCGCACCTCTAAGACCACTCTTGAAAATTTGAAAAAGCAGGTCGCAAATATCGTACAGCTCAGACATTTTGATATCTACAAGGAAATTTGATAAAGCAAGTGGCAAATATCGTACAGCTCAGACATTTTGATATCCACAAGGACATCAGAATAGTGAGCGACGCCAGCCACAATGGCCTAGGGGTAGTCATGGAGCAACTAGCATCCGAGGCGTGGAGGTAAATTTCGTTCGCGTCAAGGTATTCAAATGAAGCCAAAAGAAATACTCTACAAATGAGTTAGAAAAGCTAGCCGTTGTATGGGGGGCAGATTGTTTTAGCAATTTTGTATTAGGTCGAAAATTCATTGAAAACAGACCCTATGGCGCTTGTTTTTTTCTTAGACGTCAATAATAAGAGGAATAGAACCATGTTCAGTCGCCTAACACGAAAATTGGATCGACTAATTTCATTCGATTTTCAAGTTAAGCATAAACCAGGGGCCAAGACTGGCCTGGTGGACTGCTTATTGCAAAACCCAAAAAACGAAGTTATACCAATCAGCGCATGCGATAGCATGTTTAGAGTGGCTAAGATCAATTCAATACGAAACTCCCTCGGTTTTAAAACTTTTAACTGCGCCAAGTGACCAGAAAAAAAAATAAGTAGCTTTTCAATCAACTTGAAGCTATTTATTCAAGTTTTTGTCAATTAACTCGCTAGTAGAGGGCGTTGATTCATGCGCGCTTAAATTAGTCAATCACAGGCTAGAGATTTGCATGAACCAAAGGTTACGCTAAACAAACGCTAAGTCAGTGTAGTGTGGTCAGTGTTTCTACTCTTTTAGAACAAAGCTACTCGGAGCCGGAAATTTTGAAAATTTGAATCAAAACTTCAGAAAACTAGAAAGATTCTTAAAAAAACATCCGAGCTTGAACAAACTGATGATGAAATTGAGGAACTTAAAACGAGTTTGACATTGGAGGCATTTACGAAACAGACAAGAACAATCAAAACTAATGATATTCTATCGTTACCCCAGCAACAATTCCGCCGGTGTACCCTACTAGTTTATTAATGTCTTTTGTTATAGTCGATAAAAAACTTTTACCAAATTTATTTCCCTTCCCGAATTATTTAGTTTCAAATGTGATAATGTTTTTTGATTTTGAACAAAACGTCATCTGGATGGACGAGAAATTATTCAGTCAATTGAACCTTACCTCTGCTGTAAACAACAGAATTCACGCCTTCCATTATGGCAAGACAAACATATTTGCCGCAGCAAAAGACATCTGGTACCAGTAAGTGAACCGCTCGATCGCTTCAGTTGCTGGAACAGAGCCGAATGAAACAAACCCAATTAGAGTTTTGGGGCCAATTAACTAACTGAACGAAACAAAGAAATACGTACTTTTAGCAGTGCTCGCTTTTCGCGCTGACCTTCCTCAATGGTATTTAGTAGCAACCAATCGAACAAATTTCTAACTTTAAAAAAAATTACAACACCAATCACAGGGTGCCCCACAAAATTCATGTTGGCCAGGGAACTAGTTTTATGTCGCAAGATGTAAGAGCGTTTTGCAACGGTGAAAGCATAAAAATCATAAAATCGCTCGTAATTGATCAACGAGCGACGAGCTGCGTAGAGCGTAAAGTCGATAGTCTTAAAAACTCAATTTCATTTTTTCGCGAAAAAGAAAAATCCGGAACGGTTAGAAAGAGATCTCCGCACTTAATGTTTCTTAAACAATTCAACATTAAAACTTTCGCCATTCAAGGCACACCATGGGAGCTAAGCCAACACACTGCTAAGTAATTTAACAAAAAACCATCTACCCAGAACTTAAAAGGGTAAGGAAGGATAAAAACGAAAAATGCTTGTTTGGATAACATCGACCCAACGGTGCAAAATCTGTCACATCTAGCCGAGACGAGACTTGGACCTAGACTCTGACGTCAAACTTAGAAGCCACTCAATGAAAATAACGGACCAGCAAATTCTCAACCAGGAGGACGAACCAGTAGTACGCAAACCAGGGATGAAGGCTAACTAGGCACTAAGTCCCTCAGGCATACTGTACCAGCGGAGCGGGGATCAAAACTTGAATAGCTATAAATTAATAACATCAAAAGTAAAAGCGGAAATTGCTCATAAGATAACATTAAAAAGTGGAGCTGTACAAAGGAAACCGGGAGATGTAGTAACATCCTCGAAAGCAGTGAGGGAAAGATCAGATATTTACCCAAAACCACCGACCCCACAGGACTTAAGGAGCAAAAAAGGCCACAAAAGAAGACATACCGTCACGGCCTATATCAAGAAAACGCGCGGGGCGACGACACGATCCTGACAGCAAGTCAGAAAGTGAAGAGGACAGCAATAAACTACCAATTACCTTATCGAAACGAGCAACGTTAACGGACGGCGCGACGAAGACTAGCGGTGAATCTGAAAATCTAGCGGTGGATCAGAAATTCTAGCGGTGGATCTGAAATTTGTTCAGGGGAGCAGTAAAAAGAAACGAGATGGGGAAGCATAACCGGCGGCGCAGCTGAGGCGGCACGAGGAAGCGGAAAAAGACCCAACACGGAGAGCGACCCAAATACTTCTCCGGTAGAAGAAGCGGCTCTACAGAAACAAAAACCAGCGTTTCTCGCGTTTGCAGAGAAAATTGGGCGGAAACAACGCCTTGAGTCGTATAAAAATCAGAATGACAGCAGCCAGGATGAGATGGCTTCGCGTCGCAGCGGAAAAAAGCGGACGGCCGTAACCAAAAAGGGCGGGGTCATGGTCGACCAAATTTAAAAAAGGGGGAGTGGAAAGAAGAAGAGTAGTGCGTGAGCCAAGCATGTTAGAAAATTTAATACTCAAACTGAGCCCAGGTAGTTAAATGACCGACACCCAGTCTGTAACTCAATCGTCATCTCTTACTTTTAGATATTGAAAACTGTTATTTCTAATGATACTTGTTCAACAGTATCTCATCGATCAGTAATTTTCATCGCTAGTTTTCTTGTCAACATTCCAGCATTTAACAATCCACACAGTACATTTTTCATTTTAAATCCAGTTCTTAAAGTGTTTATGGTGCTAAATCAGTTCATGTACGGTTCTCGGTCTATAGTCATAAAACATCTGTCATCCTTTGGTGCCCATTTGATTCCGGCAGGTACCGACCTTCGGCGATGTGTGCAACCTCGGTTGACCTCTGTAAACACTATCTTGACAAACTTAGCAAGACTAAGTTGATTATTATTTGAATTTACAGCATAGCAAAATCACGATTTCAACAAAAGGCAAATATGAGCGATGGGGCGCAACTCAGCTCTCAAAAACTTTTGCTCTGTTTTAGGGCACTTATTTAGAAGGACAAAACAACTTTTTTTGCTTTTCGTTGTAAAATTGCTGAAGAAACGGGGTATGATTTAAGGAAAAAATATTTTAAGCCCCCTGCCTAAAACTGTTCAATAAGGAAAGTTTTCCAACTTATATCCATCACCATAAAGACTGATTGAAACGTTCAGGCCATTTGCTCAGTGAGTCATTAATCAGTTATATTTCGGTTAAACTTTTTTTAGACCAACTTGCCCTGATGGATAAGTCTAGAGTAGAGTGGGAGATGAAGTATGAGGATGGAGTGATGGAGAGGAATGTTCTAGAAGAAAAGAACAGATGGCTGGAGGGAGAGGTGGACAGTCTCACCCAGAGAATCGAACAACTCAGCAGCAAAATGGGCAATGACACAGTACAGGCGCAAAAAGTCAGTCATTAACAATCGATTAAAAATTTTGTTTATTGATAATTCAATTTTGAACGTTTCGAAATGAAGGACGATCTATTTTTTGATGAGCTAATGAAAAAACAGCTTCAAAAATTTGATCCCAAGACTTTCAACACTTAAATAACATGATGTCACGCGTATCCATTGGAACAACTTGAGCTTCTTCGGTTGCAGCGGAGTCTATTTTTACAAGGGAACGCAATATTTTTATGTTTTCATTTTGAAATGTTTTTTTTTTCAAAAATTCTGAAATCGTAGTTATAAAATTGAAGTTTGCCATTCTTAATCCTCTATGTTTTTTGCTATGAGTAATTGTCCTAAAAAACAAAAAAAATTTAGGAGTTGGAGGATCTACGTAAAGATCTGGAGTCCAAAATGTTTTCTAAAGAGAGTGAGTTGAAAGAAGAGAGAGACAGGAGAGAGAGTGAGTTGCAGATGGCCACTTTTGAGTTTGAGAAGAGGTTGCACGAAGAGAGGAGCCGATGGGAGGAGGAGATGGACAGGATACTCTCCTCCAAGACAGAACTGCAAGACTGCAAACAGGTACTGCAGAACAATTTTGCGGGCCAGCTTCAAAAAAATGGGTTTCTGCGATTCGCAGAAGATCTATGAAAGGCTATCCAGCCTATCTAATCATAGTCGGTTTCCCTTATTTCCCCACATTCGAGATTGAGTTATTTTGTTGAGCGAAGTTACTTTTCTAAGCCAGACGAAATAAACCTAATTTTTTTTTTACGAACCATACGTAAATTAGACTGTGCGATGAAAAGCTTGGAATTGTAGGAATTGCTGGAAAATTCAAGGCGAAAATTCAAGTTTGGAAAAAGAACAAGAATAGTATCTTAATGAAAAGGCACTGAAATCCTGAATAATGAACATCTTAAATTGAACATTGAAGGTACTTCAAACAACAAAAAATTAATTTTATCCGAAAATCTTTATAATTAACTGATTAAACTGAAACTTGGGGATTTTTATTATTATTTTTTTTTCTTTTGCAGCACTTTTTGGGATTTCCAATGCTTTCTTATTAAATTAGTGTTCATGCCGATTTTCAACCTCTCTTTAACAACCGCGCGGCTCCAATCTGTAAATGATTGTATTGAGTCAGTATCGAGCTTCAAGATTATAAGACTTTTTGGGATCCGACTTAACTGATATATTTATGATTTTTGCGGTAGGAGTACGAGAAGAAGATCTCCAATCTGGAATCGAACTTCGAGAAGGAGCAGAAGATTCTGATGAGTCAGATTGAGAAACTCCAAGCAGAAAGTGCCGAGAAGCTGCAGAAACTACAGGGCGACCTGCAGAAGTATATATCCAAAGTTCCAATCAATTGCAGTAGTTGAACTACGTCTTAAATAATAGTTTTATATTGAAAAAATTGCAGTGTAATAATCAAATAGATTAAACGGAAACAAGTTCAATATCTCTGATACCTAGATTTAATCAGAGAGAAGTTTTTGGTATTTTTGGAACCCGAATCACGACTAAAAGGACTTTAATATGATTGGCCTCTCGCAAGCTTTCGTTAAAGAACCCAAAATTGGACTGACGAACAAAATTCTTAAACCATAGTTCCATAGTTCGCTCTCTTCAAATCGTGAAGTGATCAGAACTATAAAATAATTGATGACATCCACCTTAGGAAATCAGAAGACTATTCTTCGAAAGAGAAATCACTGCGTGTGCTAGAGGAGAAAATAGGCGACCTTCAGAAGTCAATCGAAGATCTGCAGTCGTCTCTGGAACTGAGCAAAGCAAGCTTGGCTGAAAACGAGCAAACATTCAAAACTGAAAAGGTAAAGTTGTTATACTGATACTTTCAATGTCTTCAATTTTACTTAAATTTGAAGCATTGAGCCATGAATTTTAAAATATTTTTTAATAGAATTGTTAATTTCCTATTGTTATTAATCAAACCAGTCCATGGAAGAAAAGAGTGGAAAGCCAAAGCTAGTAAAAATCAAATGGACATAACATTGACTAACTCACCTAAAAATGCTTATGTGAAACTAACTTAGAAATGAGGTCTTATAAACTGACTAAGCATTTAAGTGAATTTTGGCGGATTTTGGCGGTTGGCGGACGCTTTCCTTCAGGGATTCGACCCCCTGCTGACCCAAAGGGGCCCCCTTTGGTACTTTTTAAGAAATCCAATTTCGGCAGATAGACCTTAAAATTTTTCTAAAGGCGCTTTTGGCGCCAATATATACTAATTTTGAGGAGCGCGCGCCAAAAAAACGCAATTTTTTGTCAAAAGTTTCCAAAAAAAGCCCAAAAACGGCTTTTTTGAACCTCTTTTTTTTCAAAAATTTGAAATTTGCCTGCGCCGCAGAAAGTTTGGCCAAAACAACATCTTTTTAGTGCTTTAGGAGAGCTCGAAAAATCAATTTGGTCGACCAAAAAAAAGTCGTCAAAATTTTTGAAAATTTTTTGAAAATCCGCCCCCCCCCCCTCGAGAAAATCCTAAATCCGCCCCTGCGAAAACCTGAAATTGAGTTTTGAGCTAACTGAATTTAAAAGCGTCGGAATTCTCATTAAAAAATTTAAACTAGTAGAGTTTTTCTAGAATGATTGGGAGTTATTACGATCAAGCCTTGAATCTTCTCTGCTGAAGCTGAAACAGGACCACGCCCAGCAACTGATAGTTGTGGAGGCCAATCTGAACAACGAGTGGAAAAACAAGCTAGAGTGAGTAGCCACAGCATAGACTCTACTTCTAAAACGACTTCATCCGTGACATATCTTGAGAAGTTCACGGAGCAAGGCTGAATGTTGACTGGATATGAAACCCCCTTCTATAGCTAAAATCCTATCAGTTTCCCAAAGTTGATGCTTCTGATGAAAACACTATCGCAAATAAAACTCATTTTTGTTTGCCTGTTTGTTGATCTAGGGCGGAGATGGCGCGTACTCGTGAGTTGATGTCAAGTGAGCAGTCGCGAAGTGTCTCGGAGGAGGTCAACAGAGTTCAGAGAGAGAAGGAGGAGGAGATTGAGAGACAGCGACAGCAGTTACAACACTCTATCAACACACTACAACAACAGGTGAGAACATTGGTGGGCTTTCATGGTGTGTGGGTGTGTGTATGTATACACATAAGTGTGTGTGTGGGGGGAGGGGAGGTTTTTGAAGTTTGGGTTTTTCGGACCACGCCGCCACGCATTTTAAGCACGTAAAAAAACTTATTTTTGTTTTTTTTTAAAATTGAAAAAAAGAAAGATTTTTTTGAAGATTGTTGATCTGGAGCAGAAACTGGCAGACTCCTTTCGCAACGCAAAGCAAGCCAAAGATAACTTGGAGGGGAAACTGAAAGCAGAGAAGGCCAACTTCGAAAAGGAGCTGCGTGAACAGAAAAACAAAGGGGCTGAATCAGTCAGTAGTTTGCAGAAGAAGTTGCAGCAGGAAATTTCAGATCAGATTGAAACTTCAAACCTACAATTGCAGGTTTGTAACTTACTCCGGATCTTGTTTACTAATTCCATGTTAATTCCATGTTAATACCAATCTAATTCATAGAACCATATCTTTAAACGAAGTTCCTGAAGGAGGATTCTTTAGAATGGTCGGACCACCTTTCCAAACGATAACTGTTTTTTTTGTCATCGTCTTTTCTTTTCCTCCTCTATTTCATAATCTAAGCTGGTGATGTTATATTCTAGTTGCTGGAGCAGAGGCTGAATGAGGAGCATCTGGTTGAGATGGAGAGACTAAAGAGTGAGATGGAGGAGAGAATGAAGAGTGGGGAGGAACAGGCGGCACAGAAACTCACACAACAGATGGAACTCATGCAGCAGACTCACCACATCAAAACAGGTGATGCGACGATCCATGCAACTCGCTACAACATTAGATTTTTATAATAGTTTTTTTGTTTTCATGTCGTGTTTGCGAGTTGAAATTTTTTCAGTCTAAGCCATTTTATTCCTTAAAGTTTCAATATTAACTATAAAGAGTATCAGTTTCGCAGCATGAAACTCGTCATTGGATAAAATGATGTTCCGTTATTATGTTATTGTCTTGAAATGTTGCTGCAAGTTAACGTGGATTTTTTTTGCGTCACAGAACAACTCAGAAATGAACTGATGTCAAAACACAAATCAGAATTGGACAAATTGACTGAGGGATTCAACAGTCAAATCAATCATCTCAAACAGGAGATCGCACAGATTAACACTCTCAGAGTGAAAATGGTCAGTTGGTTACCTTGTACAATATTATTCCCAAAACGATTATAAAATGAGCTTAGCGTTTTAACCAGAACTTTGGGTTGCGACCAGAGTGGCGTGCGCAGGAATTTTTTTGAGGGTAGAAACTTTTCAAAAAATCTTCGATAATTTTTGTTGACATTTTTTGCATGCTCTTGCTAAGCAGTGTAGAACACTTGAGTAATTGGCCAAAATTTCTGCTTATTTGTTTTAAAAGAGGAAAATGTAATAATAAAATGTAAAATTTGTCCAAGCAATTGCTTTTTTTGGAGCGTTCCATCCTCAATTTTAGTCTATTTTTTTATGCAGACCAATTTTAAAAACTCTGGTCACTCGCCGGATTGATCTTTGGAACTACAGTAGCCTTCCACGAGTCTCTTCGAACAGCTTGTTTGATAATTTACACGCGAGGCGAATCATCTCGCCCTACAAAGTTGCTCCAAATTGACTTGAGGGAGCTACTTGGCTTACTAATTCCATATACGACTCAAATTGTAACAATTAAATTGATATTATCAGCCTAAAATTCATATTTTTGCCAATACTTAATATACAAAAACTATTCGAGACCAATTGAACTGCAGTCGGAAAATTCAAGGATGTGCCATGATACCAGCAGTCTTGTTCTTTTATACAAGATTTTTTAGTTGATAAATTTCAAATGATATTAGATTTTTTTTTGAATTACTTCGACCAATACGACCAGTTGAACAGAACATGCTTTTGTTGGCCCAATACCTCGCATGTTTGTCTTAAGTTTTGATTTAGAGTATACTTTGCTGAAATGTTCGTCTCTTTTGCGTCAAAAATACTAGACGTCTTACAACAGTTTGTGTCCAACGGTGATCTGCAATTTTCTAATAGATAAAAAGTTAAAAAATGTTTTGGAAATAACTGTTCCGACTATCGCAAAAATTGACCGAATTTTTCAGCTTGGGTTGATTTTTATCCTTCAGACAAAATTCCAATTTTTAACTAGCCATTTTTGACAAAACTGATTTCTATCATCCGAAAAGTATTGTCTTGAGTTCAAATTTAAAAAGATATTTCACCTGTGATTCTTTCTTGTAAAGTTATGAGGGTGTAAATGTTGCCAATTTGGCCATTTTGGGACAATTAAAGCTCAATGTAGCCCGCGCTAATAACGCGTTAGTGAAGAATTATTCTGTCTTAGAAATTGATCTAAATTTGTTGAAGCAATCTGTTTGACATAAGTGCTACGTTACTAAAAGAAAATTCTATCAGATTGTACTTAATATGGTGTGTGGATTGAAGGTTTTCAAAAAAAATCATACGCCTTAAAAGTCAATCGTTCACTCGGGGCTAAGTCTTGTTTTTCAGTTAGTATCACTGAACAAAGTGAATAAAATTATCTGGTTCGTGTTTTTTTTTGTTTCTTTTTGTATCTTGTTCACGTTTGTATATCATTTTGAGTAGTAACGGTTTGATTTCTGTTTTGTTTTCAACTTCAATTCGACTTCTTTCTTAAGAAGAAGTTGAACTGCAAAAGTGTAAAGTAACAAAAAAACCTGTTCGATTTTGAAAGTGGATTTTTGTTTTTGGGTTTTGCCTAAAAATTCAGTTTTCTCAAATTGGATAATTTTTATCAAATAAATATCAATCTTTTGTTCCGACTATACGTACAGCCTAATTAAAATATTTTTTGCTCAAAAGTTTACAAAATAGTAAATAAAGTTTTTTTTTCAATTTTTCCCCAAATGCTAATGTGAACTACATAAAAGCGTATTTAATGTCGGTATGAATAATCAGATAAAATAATTTGCCTCATATTAATTTTGAACGCCCTATTACGCCGCTTACATTTATTATTAGAAAGCGCTACATCGCGCTTTAATTATCCCAAATTGGCCTAATTAGCACTTTTCAAACCCCTTTAATTTGCGAAAATGAATCACAGGTAAATTTATTTTTACATTTGAGCTCCGGATAAGAATATTTTTCAGATAATAAAAAAACGTTCCTTCAAAATTGTTTAGTTAAAAAGTAGAAAACTTACTGAATAAAAAAACCCGCTCTACATTGCGTTTTCTTCACAAGTCGAAACAGTAACGCGTGGAGCCGGTGGCGATTATATTTGATACAGGAATAATTACAAACTGAATTGATCATAGCTTATTGAAGCAAATATTGCGTTAATAGATACAAAAATCACTCTGAAACTATTTTTGTTTTGTGAGCTTTTTTTCAAGTAAAGGCTATCTCAGACTCGCTGCACGGCATTCGCAACATCAGGTGCATTGTTTTAACACGATCAGTCTGATTTTTCTAATTATTTTTCTCGTCATTTGTCAGGAAAAAGAGAACAATGTGAAGTTGGGTGGGATGAAGGAAGAACTGAGTCACCGGAACTCCATAATCTCCTCTCTGGAGGGCCAACTGAGTGAACAGAAGGAGAATATGTTGCGGATGGGAGCAGAGCTGGAGTTTAAGGACAAAGTGGTCCACAAAATACGCGCAGAGTCAGAGGAGAGTATCAGGTATAGGGTCTTTCTTCTGGCGAACTTCCAAAAATGTATATGGAGCATAGTTACCATCTATAATAGGCTATAATAAAGATTTTAAAATTTTTCAACCTTAAGTTAACGTTATCTTCTCAAAAAAAAAGCTAAATGTTTTGAACCTCCTTGAGCAATAGCGGTGATCCATATTTTCTGTGCTGCTTGCACACGAACTGGTAATTTTTGAATATTTACTTTCTGACCAGGAAGAAGCAGGCGGAGCTTGAGTCATCTTATAAATTGGAACTGGACAATCTACAGGCAGAGAAGTTGAGAGAACAGAGGCGACTGCTGGATGAGTTCTCCAGGACCAGAGAAGTGTTACAAGTAGAGATCAGAGACCTCAAGGCCAAGTGAGTGTGATTGTGGCTTTTACTCAACATAAAGTCGCAAACATTTGGAAATTCTAAAATGTAGACAAACTTTATGTAATTACAACCTGATTCATAAGACTTTGTTGTTTGGGCGCATTGATTGAAAAAATTTGAAATTTAAAACTTAAGGCTCTGATGGAAAACTCATGAACTTGAACAAAATAAAACTATGCGTAATACGGCAAGGCAACTTCAAATCAGATTTGACCCCGTTGTTTATATATTTTTTCACACGATGATGGATATCACTAATGATTAATACTTAACTTTTCTGCTGGCTCTCCTTGAAATATACCCATGAGTCAATTATAAAGGTTTTGGAAATTATGAGTCTGATAAAAAATCTCAGATTAAAGATTTCATAAAATTCCTCGTGAAAAGTAAAATATATTTCGTCATTAAATAGAGCAAAATTGTTTAAAGTCAGTCTTAATCAATTTGTCTAATTCTGTGTAGGTTGCGCGAGGCGGAGGAGCGTTTTGAGAGGAGGGAGAGTCGGCCGGAGGATATGCAGTTGATCAACCGACTGCAGCAGATGCTGGAGGGGGAGGAGGAGAAACTGAAGAGACTCGCTGTCAGTCATTATTCTCATTACCATCGTTTCTTACCCTTAATTGTTTTTATACTCTTTTTTCATTCTCTCAATTACTTTCCGATTTTGATATTTTGAAAAAACTATAAGACGAGCTAGATATTGATGTATTTTTACAAAAAATTCCTTAATTATAATTGAAGTAAAAACAATTTTTAGTTGAACTCACCCCCTCCACTCAGAGATTCGACCCCCGTACCAACCAAAGACTCCCCCTTTTGTATTATTTTATGCATCCATTTAAGGCCGACCAACCTTCAAATATTTCTTAAGGCGCCTTCGACTCCAATATACCCGCACTGGAGTTTCATGGGAAATAGTCGATTATAATGGATTATATCGCCAAAAAAATTAACCCATATAATCGATTTTCATGACCCATTCAAGCATGAAATTGAAATTTTAAGGTTAATTAAAATCTATTATTTTCAGTATCTAGAAAACCATTGCACTTGTTTATTTAGACTGTATGATTGATTTTTTAGGCAAATCCATGAAAATTGATTTTTTTTCTGCCAAAAATTGTTTGCGCTAATTAATTTCTTGAAAATGTTTAGCTGTGATCAAAATGTACTCTCAGGTACTCGCTCGTCTATTTTCAATAGGTCAGAAAATATATTTTGGTATCGATGGGCAGTAAAAATAGTAAATGGTTTTCCCAAATAAAAAAACATTTTTTTTCTAAATAAAAAAGAAATTTTTCTCACGTATATAATTCAAACCCACCATTAAAGTAGAATTCAAATCCAGTGATTTTACAAAATTTGCTTTGTTGGTGATCACCATTCGCCATACTAGCCCTCACTCCTGACCATTTACTTTAAAAAATAAAATTTCCAAGAAGCTGGTCTAAGTAAAAGGTACCTGTAAAAGCAGGTTCATATATTAAAAGAAGGTCCCAGAACATTAAAAAAGTGCCCCGGAGTGTCGTTGATTCATACTAGTTAATGTTAAGAAATAATAACTATTTTATTTTAAAGGCGTTAATAAAGAATTTGTTATTTCGGCTTGAGGTAATTAAAACTTTTTCGGTCTAATCTCTATCGGCTATATGGCCGCCGGTGCCCTGGACAGACGTTGACTCAACCTAGTTAATATTAGGAAAACTATTAAACTTCTATATATTATCATGTTTAGGCAGAGGTCACATTATTTGAAATTTTTGTTTTCGAAAATTTGTTTCGAGAAAAATGAATTGAAAAAATATTCTTAAAAAAGGAAAAAATTGATACCAAATGATTGGCACTCAACAAAACTAAATCAATGCTAAAATGAAACGGTGAAGTTTGTTGAATAATAATAGATAATAGTCAATTCAAAATGGATTATATTTCAACCAAAGTTTTGGAAAAACACTTTCGAAAATAATCGATTATAATGTAAAAAACTTTCGAAATGCTCATTTCAAAAGCGAAGAGGCAGATTTTTGAAGGGTTGCATTTGATTGGACATTGAAAACCCGATAGAAATTTCAGATTTTTCTGAGAGATGTTTATTTCTAATTGGTGCACTTCAATATGGCAAGTTTGTGGTTTGTCTTGTTTAGCAAGAGAAAGAGTTCTTCCAACGGGAACTGGTCAATAGGGAGACAAATTTCAACAAGGTGTTCAATTCCAGCCCCAATGTGGGAGTACTCAACCCACTTGCAGCAGCTGGAAAGGTAAGAGCAGGGCCGCAATATTAGGCGTGGGTAGGGGAGGTAATATTTGGGAGAGGTTTTGATAAAAATTGAGATGTTCAGAGTTTGGTACGATCTTGCGTTACTTGCACTTTGATTTTGCTTTGGTTGGCAATTTTTCGCCACTTAAACTTCCTGTTTAAGTTATCTGATCTCACCGTTAAAAAATTATGCAAATACACAAGTTTAAACACACAATATAAATACTGTGCATCATCAAATTTTGAGTAAGTTAGCCGAAATACTCAGTAAAGAGTAGATCTTTATTTATTATAGTTAACCTGAATGGCTGTACATGAAGTTAATCTAAAGCACTGGCATGAATATTATTTCTCAAGTCGTTTAAACAAAAACTCAAGGAAAAACTTTCGTTTAGTTTTTCTCGTACAATCGTTTTCTGTACTCTCACAAACAAAGCAAAATCTAGCTTGCATTTGTAATATTTCAAAAAGTGTGAAAAAAATGTTTATTTTAGGGAAAAGGAGGCGCGGTTCATAACTCAATATCTGGGAAAGGAAATCTGTTCACTGCTAACTCCATGACATCCTCAACCTCTAACCCCCCTTCTGGATATCACAATGGGTACACCGCGCACCAAAAGATGTCCACTCCCCCACCAGGGGGTAGATTAGAACCCCTATCCACTGTAAACACACAGCAGAATAACTACAGAACTCCAACACCTCCCAAAGTCCCAAAAAAGTTTCTCTAACATAATGCAATATATTTTTATGAAGCCTTGTTTTACCATTTAGTTTGCGACAGGGGAAACTTTATATGTTAGTAAGCTAAAAAAAACTATAGCTTTAAAAAAAACTGCTGAAAAAGATTTAAAAAGCACAGGGCAATTAGATTGCGAATTGAATGGTGTGAAATGTCCATAAATAGAGTTTTCAGTTGGGTTTTGCTCCGTTTTGGTTCGGATCGTTTAAGTTTTATTACCTCATGGAATCAAAATCATTAAGAGTCAGTCTCCATGGAATTGCAAAATAACGCAAGACCTCACGTAAAACAAACTTCAACCTCTTCAGGGATTCGACCCCATGCCGACCCAAAGATTCCCCCTTTCTACTATTTTAAGATATCCATTTTTGGCTGACTGACCCTAAAATTTTTCTAAAGGCGCCTTCAATGCCACAATATACTAATTTTAGGGCGAGCGCGCGCGAGTAGATTCCATAATGTGTAAGTGGAATCATCCGCAAATGTAAGCGGAATCCGCAATGTAAGCGAATTCCGCAAATTGCAAGTGGATTCAGAATTCTGTTTACTAATGAACAATTAAAAGCTAGAGCTGGAATCTTTATCTATAGCAATGCGGAATCCAAAGGCAAAGACTTAACCATTGTCAGCGGAATCCACGAATAAATCTCAAAACATTTGTTAAATAAATCGGTGAATATCACTTTTTAGTTTTTTGGGAATGCAACACCGATTAAATTTAATATTTGGAACTACTAAGTTGAGAATGTATGGAAATACGACACTCAGCAAACAGCTTATTGCCAATTTAGGTCAGTATTTGGGATTGCGTCAATCCCAAATACTGATTTCGAAAGCTTAACGCCGAATAAAATCAATACTTGTAGTCATTGGCTTGAGAGTGTCTTGAAACACAACACACAGCATATAGCCAATTTAGGTCACTATTTGGGATTGCGACAATCCTGAATACTGATTTCGAAAGCTTAACGCCGAATAAATTCAATACTTGTTGTCATTGGCTAGAGAGTGTTTGGAAACACAACGCACAGCATATCGCCGAATTAGGTCAGTATTTGGGATTGCACAAATCCCAAAAACTGGTCAGTTTTTGGGATTCCATCAACCCCAAAATTTGATGATCTAGT
This sequence comes from Symsagittifera roscoffensis, assembly GCF_963678635.1. NCBI lineage: Eukaryota > Metazoa > Xenacoelomorpha > Acoela > Convolutidae > Symsagittifera > Symsagittifera roscoffensis. Next base: position 71,759,592 of record NC_087062.1, on the reverse strand, counting down.
AGATTCCCAGTCTAGTTAATTGATATGGAAGATGAGATCGAAGTTGACAGAATTTGAGATTGAAGTTGGATTGACAGGAATTGAGACCAAACAATTGGTATTTCAACTAGTAGTTTATCAATGTAGTAAATGAGGTTCTTTCTTCCGGTGAGCAGGAATTAAAATATATAATTTTAACGCTATACTGCACTTATACTTCATTTACAAACTGAGGATTCCACTTACAATTTGTGGCTTTCGCATACAGTCGCGGAATCCGCAACAGCTCAATTAAACTATACAAATGTCCTATTACTTTTTCGTGACTAGAGCAAATAACATGCCTCAATTCCTTTTGAACCATTTTTCGGTTTAAAAGCACAGAAGATTTCAAAGCACAGAAGCTATCAATTTCAAGGCACAGAATTCTAAGCAAAAAAAATATCGCGCGTTAATTGGGTCTCAAAGTTTTTTTTTAAAATTCTATAATCGTTTTTTGTATACTGTTAATGTGAGCCAAGCAAATTTTAAATCGTATCTAGAATTCAAAAGATTGTAAAACTAATCATTTATATTTTTTCCAAAAGTAACCAAGAAGATAGCACTGTCTACTATGTCATCTTTTTCTGACCAGTAATCAAGTTCTTTTAAAAAATAGACTTAAGCCAGCTTTAAAAAAACATAAAATTAACAAAGAGTTTTGTGG